>NC_092177.1:35277378-35591267 GCF_045791955.1 Oncorhynchus clarkii lewisi | reverse complement strand
CCCTCACCTGATCACACGATACTCTTGACCCAAATAATGAGAGGA
Source organism: Oncorhynchus clarkii lewisi (assembly GCF_045791955.1). Lineage (NCBI taxonomy): Eukaryota > Metazoa > Chordata > Actinopteri > Salmoniformes > Salmonidae > Oncorhynchus > Oncorhynchus clarkii. The sequence goes on along the minus strand of NC_092177.1, from coordinate 35,591,222 downwards.
AAAAGATGACCTTAGAAGATATTATGTAAACATGTCTCAATTTCACATGTTTATGTTGATTAACTGTAGAATACAACAAACTCTTTCACTGTCTATTAAACTGCATGTGTTCTTTTGTAGATTAAGATGTGATTGCCCTTCACATGCTGCTCCCGGTCATTGTGACAGATGTTTATCCAGACGATTGCGTAACCCTCAGTTTATGCCAGCTGTGTGTGACCTCATGTATAGACAGCCCTAGTATTCCCCCTGCTGGCAAGTTGTGGAACCATTGCTCGGACACCAGAAATTAGAGTCATACCAGAACAGACTAAAGTGGTATCATTGGATCTGATGAGCTGCTACAAGAGCTACTTGCTAGGGTTCAGGGTCAAAATCGGGGTCAGCGATCAAAATATTGAGTTGTGTTAAAAACGTGCCGTGCCTCTGTTCTTTCTAGCGTGAGCTAACATTGGCAAAAGTTAATATATCACAAATTGGACTTCAACCACTAACCATAACATTCCCCTAACCCCTGTGTTTTTACTACTTCTCCCCCTTTAGCCCAACCTGCCGTGCGTGGACAACGCCGGTTTTGACATGGACCACAGGATAGGGCGCAGCCAGACGATGGCCAGCCAGCGGACGGCCTTGGTGGACCTGTCCAGTGAGACGTCCATCAGCCTGGAGCCTCTGCACCGAGGCCCCCTCGGTACCGGACCCCAGATCCCCTCCGAGAGCGGAGAACTCACCCCCCGCACCGGAGAAATCAACATCGCCGTCACCAGTAAGCAGCTTACGCCTCAGACACACTCTTTCTTATTTCAAGTTACTTTATTGATATGAAAGGTTACATTCAGTGTTGTAAAATTGGAACACAATAGAACAAAAATTCTCTCTTTTTTGTTTAATTCTCTCTCCTTCTCAACCTTTCGAGTTCAGGCACACTCTGTGACCCACGCACCCATTAAAAGTGTTTAAAAGTGTCCCACAATTGTATTTTATCCTGGCAAATCAGAATGCAAGCTCTGTCTTTTCAGTTCAAAACACTAAGTGAAGGAATGCACCTTGACAAAATAAAATGTCTCTGGTAATGCCATTTTAAATAATGAGTGAAGGCCAAACAGACTTTTTAAACTGAATAACTAGAGTAGCAAAATATTTACTGGAGCTGCAAACCTTTGGTAAATTGACTTGACACACACACACACACACAGACACACAATATTTTTCCTAAATCCCTCCCTGCCCCCTCCGTACCGCTCTTCATCCCCTCTTTTGACACACACACACACACAATACAGCCCCAGAGACTTGTCTCTTGTAGGTCCCCCCCCCCCCCCCCCCCCCCCCCCCCCTGAATCCCGCTGCCACTGTCTGTATAATCCATAATCCCTATCCCACCCTGATCCTAACCTCAACCACGAGAAGGCTAAAAGCACAACTGGCAAAAAGCCATTCTGTAATGTACCGATCCCCTACCAAAACAAATGTTACACCCCACTCTTGTTTTACTGTGCATAACTATTTATGAAGGGGAAATAAATGTATTTTCACAGCGCTGCAGCAACCAAATGAGAAATTTCACTGCAGTTATTACGACAACTACTTGTGTACTGTCCTTTCGCTTAAAGCTAGTAATTGTAATTCAGTAATGCATACAACACAGCTAATCAGTGTGAATACTTCAACAGCTAAATAATAGAGTGAGGTGAGTTCTTATATAACTCTTAGTACCTAGGCCTACTTCCATAAATGAATCAGTCATTATTTCCTAAATCCACCCAATTTATGCTGTTTGATAATGTGACTCAATTTCCTTCTTTCAATGTGTCCAGTGCCACTGCCTTTACATTAGTACTATACACTGAGTATACAAAACATTGTGATCCCTTATTGATGGCACTTGTTACATCCACTTCAATCGGTGTAGATGAATGGGAGGAGACAGGTTGATGAATGGGAGGAGACCGGGTTAAATAATGATTTTTAAGCCTTGATACAATTGAGACTGTGTATGTGTGCCATTCGGAGGATGATTGGGCAAGACAAAATATTTAAGTGCCTTTTGAACGGGGGGGGGGGGGGTGTATGGTAGTAGGTTCCAGGTGCACTGGTTTGTGTCAAGAACTGCAAAGCTGCTGGGTTTTTCACACTCAACAGTTTCCCGTGTGTATCAAGAATGGTCCACAACCCAAAGGACATCCAGCCAACTTGACACAACTGTGGGAAGTTTTGGGGTCAACATGGGCCAGCATCCCTGTGGAACACTTTCAACACCTTGTAGAATCCATGCCCTGCAGCGCAATATTAGGAAGGTGTTCTTAATGTTTGGTATACTCTGTGTACATGCATTGTATAGATACATGCACTGTAGGCCTACATACACCTCTGTTTCTCTTTCTGTCGCAGTTGGTGTGTGCTGTGTGGGTGCTTGTGTGCGTGCGATCTTTGCTTTTGTGTGTGTGTGGGTGCGTTGGAGGTCATGCCTATGTGTCTGTCTGTGTATGTGCACATCTGCCTGTGTGTGCATAACACTCTGTCTACTATGCCCGTGCTTCCAGGTCTTTATCTCCTGTCTTCGAGCTCATCCTGCCTCTCTCCTCTGTCGCTCTCCACCGGATCTTAAGGACACGCCCCATCTTTCTTTATCTTCTCGTCTCCTCATCCTCCTGACTTTTCCGCTTCACATTGGTTTTCAAAGAGAGGAAAGATATTTTGTGTTTTCCTGTGGGGACTCGGTTTTTAACCCATTGCATGGTGGGCTGCAGTGACAACCCCCCCCCCCCCTCCTTTCCTTTTATTGACAGAGGAGTGGTTTATAATCGCCAGCTTCGGCCTTCTCAGCGCTCTCACATTGTTCTATATGATCATCAAGGCCACTGCCAGCTTCTCCAGCCCTGAGTGAGTACCACCATCCACTTCCATAGTTACATCTTTCTACTACTGGATTCAATTGTACTTTCATTCAAGATTTGGTTTCATATAGTCCTAATGGTTTTGTCACAGAATATTGTTGTCTATTTAATTTCCTGTTAACTAAGCCGGAATCCAGGCCTATCCTCCTGGATTTGTGGATATCTGAAATTGGCTAAACTCTGACTACTTTGAACCATTGCCAAGACAATGGAGTTTGAATACAGTCCAGAAAGATGCAAAACAATCTGAGACTATTATTCAGATGTGGCAAATGTGGTAGTGTCCCATTAATTTACGAAACTTTTGATCCCAGCTAACATAAATCGAAAAATACTTTAACAGCACAATTGTAGCATAGTGTATATTTGTACTGAAGTCAAGTACAGTTGACATGGGTACTGGCATGTATCTGATACATTTGCGGTTAGAGTTTTAAAAAAGTAAGATAATATTGGATTGTGCATGTTTGCACATCTATTAACGGAGACAGTGTGAGTATTGTTTCATAATATTGCCCAATAAAGTAGCGCTAGATCAGAACAACCATTTCCGGAAGCCACAGCCTCCATCCATCCCCTCTACTCCAAATCAAATTGAAATAACAAGTGTTAGAGCTAAGTGCCTTACATAAGAGAAAAGTATTTTTTTAATGTTCAGATCAATTGCATTTCCCTTCTCTGATCCTGCTTGCATGCTATTTCTTTCTTCTGCCACCTTATTTTCTAAATGTCATTCATTTCCTCTTCCTTATCTTCCAGCCTGGAGTGGGAGGAGTAATGACCATCACGTGGTTGCCCCTCTAGACCCTTTCTCTGCCGGAGCCTCGTGGCAATGTTGCCTTCTTGTGACATATTTTTCTGTATTGTATTTGTAAGCTTGTACTACTGTACCTTTTCTGTATTGTTAGTATTTTTTTGTTGTTGTAAAAGGGCAAAGCGCTTTGAGACATTAAACCAATGTGGATCCCTCCTTTTGACTTGTTATGTGAATGTAAGTGTTGTATTTGGTTGTCATACATTATCAGGACCACAATTTCCTAACATTTCACCCGAATGTCCTGACATTTATCAGGTCTTGAATGTGTTACAATGCTATTTTAAGCTGAAGGGTTAGGGAAAATCTGGATTTTTAATGGTCAAACATTTTTACTCCAAAAAGTCTGGAAATTTCACAAAAACTACGTTGTGTGTGTGTGCATGCGTTACTATATTGATTGAATGACACCAATTATTCTTGTTCATCTAAACCAGACACACACACACACACACACCTCTCTACAGAAAGTTGAATGTTCTTCTGTGCTCATCCATGACTGAGTGTACAAAACATCAGGAACACCTTAATATTAAGTTGCATCCCCTTTTACCCTCAGAACAGCCTCAATTCCTCAGGGCGTGGACTCTACAAGGTGTCGAAAGTATTCCACAGGGATGCTGGCCCATGTTGACTCCAATGCTTCCCACAGTTGTGACAAATTGGCTGATTGTCCTTTGGGTGGTGGACCATTCTTGATACACATAAGAAACTGTTGAGTGTGAAAAACCCAGCAGTGTTGCAGTTTTTGACACACTCAACCCGGTGCGCCTGGCACCTTCTACCATACCCCTGTTCAAAGACACCTAAATATTCTCACCCTTTGAATGGCACACATACACAATCCATGTCTCAATTGTCTCAAGGCTTGAAAATCATTCTATAACCTGTCTCCTCCCCTTTATCTACACTGGTTGAAGTGGATTGGACAAGTGATATCCATAAAGGATCATGGCTTTCACCTGGTCAGGCTGTGTCGCAGAAAGAGCAGGTGTTCCTAATGTTTTGTCTGCTCATTGTGTATTTGGCCGTAATGCAAAACTATCCCCAGTAGATGGCACTATTTCTTAGATATTGCATTACATGTCTAACCTCACATCAGAATCGTCAGGCCACAAACCTTTTTACATAACACTGCTTAGATCTTATTGAGGTATCAATGATATTGATGATTACTATGATTCAAAGAGGGTGCTCTTCCACATATAACTCTCTTGGCTTGTGGTTCTATAGCAGTTTGAGGATCATTGAGGATTCACAATGTCACAGTTTGACCTCACCATGTCTTACACTCACACTTTTACTCAACTGCAAATGTCCATGATGGTGTCCAATCCCAGTGACTCTTGTAATGAGGTTAATTTACAGATGCTAAGACTAAAGTATGAATGACACTACATTTGTCTTTGTTGTTTGTTGATGGTGCCAGGCATCATCTTCTCTAGATACACTACTATGTCAAAAGTATGTGAACACCTGCTCATCAAATATCTCATTGCAAAATCATGGGCATTCATTTTGAGTTGGTCCCACCTTTTGCTGCCACAACAGCCTCCACTCTTCTGGGAAGGCTTTCCACTAGATGTTGGACCATTGCTGAGGGGACTTGCTTCCATTCAGCCACAAAAGCATTAGTGTGGTCGGGCATTGATGTTGGGCGATTAGGCCAAGCTCGCAGTCTGCGTTCCAATTCATCCCAAAGGTGTTTGCCGGGGTTGAGGTAAGGGCTCTAAGCAGGACAGTCAAGTCCTTCCACACCGATCTCGACAAACCATTTCTGTATGGACCTCTTTGTGCACAGGGGCATTGTCATCCTGAAACAGGAAAGGGCCTTCTCCAAACGGTTGCCACAAAGTTGGAAGCACATATTAGTCTACAATGTATGCTATAGCGTTAAGATTTTCCTTCACTGGAACTATGGTGCCTAGCCAGAACCATAAAAAAACATCCGCAGACCATTATTCCTCCTCCACCAAACTTTACAGTTGGCATTATGCATTCGGGCAGGTAGTGTTCTCCTGGCATCCGCCAAACCCAGGGAACGCGTTTCCACTGCTCTAGGCTCCAATGCCGGCGAGCTTTACACCACTACAGCCAACTCTTGGCATTGCACATGGTGATCTTAGGCTTGTGTGCGGCTGCTCAGTCATGGAAACCCATTTCATGAAGCTCCCAACTAACAGTTATTGTGCTGTCATTGCTTCTAGAGGCAGTTTGGAACTCTGTAGTGAGTGTTGCAACCGAGGACAGACGATTTTTGAATGCTACGCACTTCAGTGGTCCTGTTCTGTGAACTGGTGTGGCCTACCACTTCGCTCCTAGACGTTTCCACTTCACAATAACAGCACTTGCAGTTGACCGGGACAGCTCCAGCAGGGCAGAGATTTGACGAACTGACTTGCTGGAAAGGGTGGCATCTTATGACGGTGCCACGTTGAAAGGCATTGAGCTCTTAAGTATAGGGAATTCTACTGCCAATGTTTGTCTATGGAGATTGAATGAATGTGTGCTCGATTGTAAACACCTGTCAGCAATGGGTGTGGCTGAAGTAGCCAAATCCACTAATTTGAAGGGGTGTCCAAGTACTTTTGGCCATGTAGTGTAAGTATCTTACTGGGAGGTGTGTAATATTTCTTGGTGTCACTGACATTGACATTTTCCCATGTTCCTTTGCAGGTGGCCACTTCTTCAACCGGAACTCCCTGTCCCCGCGCAGTGTGGTCTGTGAGATGGAGCTCCCGACATCCAGGCATCGCTCGACCTCTACGACGACAACAAGTCGTGAGGGTCGTCGCCGTGGTTTCGACTCCAGTCTAAGGGACGGATGGCCTTGTACCTTCCTGCACACCGGCAAGCCTTTGTGTGGGAGGGTGACGGGAGGGTGACGGGCGGCTCAACAACTTAGACGACAACCTTGACTAACTTGTGGAACATCGACAATGACATAACATCAAAGACCTTCTTCCAATGCAGAATGTACTATTATTACCTGTCAAAAAGAAGAGGGGAAATAGTCATCCTCTCCTTTGTTTTACACTTTCATTTAGGAAAAATGTTTTCTCCAGAGAGACTCTTTTTGAAATTTGTTTCTATATTCTGTAATGGGGAATTAACCCTTTCTAGTCTTACTTTGCAGTATCTCTCTGTATCGTCCATTTGAAACGAGCTAGAAAAAAATGAACAACGGGTTTCAGTGTAGCCTACTGTCAGCATCCTGCAATACATCTGGAAGCTATATATGATTAGCAAACCATCATTTTATTTTGCTTTCTTTGGATCTTTATTCGTGAAGGCAACAATAGAAAAGCATACTGTTTCTTCCCTGGTGGACCAGTTGGCTCTGTTGTATTTACTATGCTGCCTAAAAAGGACAGTGGAGAGTACATTTTGACTTGTGGGCTATGTCCAGACATACCCTGTCTCTTCCTCTATATGGCCAGTGACTGGTGCAAGAATAAGACCAGTGGAACAATGGACATGCAGCTATGTGAAGTTATAAACTCTGTGACAGGCAGTGTTTCTTCCCTGTAGCGAAACCAACGTGTCTCTGTATAAAAAATATATATAATAATGACACTTTAACGTGTATTTAAAAAAGCCTATGAAATACCAACAGCGTGTACTAATCAGCCCCCAGTGAGGGGGACCTAGTGTGTATGTGTGTGTATGTATGTATGTATATATACACACACACACACACAATCTATATACAATCTATATCTCTAAAGTGGCCTCTAAAGCAGTTTGTTTTCCTTTCTCAATCTTGTAAATGCTTGGGTGGAAGGCTTTGTCCTCTGTTCTTGTTGTCCCTTTGTGTTCTAGTCTTTGCATCTGATATTTGGGATGATGATTGATGTGACACGGGGAGGGGAGTGTGTGTCACAGTTTCGGGTCACTGTGTTACATACAGTACTGCCTCACCATTAAAAGTGTCATTATTGCCTACGACCTGTTGATTGTGTTGCCCCGTTCTGTGTCCCTCGCTTCAATCTGAAACGCAGTCAAATATCATTAACCTTTCAGCTGGAGTTTGGAGAAGATTCTAAAATGTTGTTGTTGTTGTTTTTTTTGGGGGGGGGGCCTTGCCTTTCACCATGGCAAAACATTTCATGGGCTGTTGGTTAAAAGTTACCCATTTGAAGAGGATCTTGGCTCTTTAACTTGGGCCTGGGGATCTACAGGCTGTGCAGGATTTTATTCCATTCCAGCAATACATCTTCTTGTAACTCAGAGACCATCAGCTCTGCTTGAAACAAAGACCCCTAATTCCACTGTGCAATAACATTAATTATTACACTGTTTGTATGATGAAACTCATCATTCACTAAATAGCCTAATGCAAAACATGATTGTCAAAACTGTACGCCTGTATTGTGTCTTATAGGCCTCTAACCACGTTTCCCATCCACAGTTTTTAGGCGAGTAAAGTCGTAACATTACTCTAGAAAAAAATATTTAAAAAACAGTTGTGATGGAAACAGGACGTTTCAGTACAATTTTAGAAATGCCGACAAGTCAAATAAAGTAAACCTTGGTAGGGCATACCAACAAAAAAAAAGTGGCTTTGTGGGCATGCGTCTTAACTACACAACACAGCACTAAACAATACATTAATTTCACTATAATGGTGACAAACGGTGCCCGCAAACTGTTAGGGCCTACATAAAGATGTCCCAACAGCAGTCCCAACACTTTACTACTGCTACACCTGGCTATCAGCAGAGCCGGGTCTGACAGCGAAACATATCATTCAGACTAATTAACTGCCTTTAAAAAACTTGCTTAAACAAATGTGGTTTCTACTGACAATTGAGATGTTGAAACTATGGCATAAAGGGACTGGGCGGATGAGAGGCAATCCGTAATTTCGATTAAGACAATGAGCGAGCTAGGACCGACATAGTCAAAATAGCTATTTGTTCAGCACTTTTGAAATCAACACCTACATAATTCAGAACATGGTCGTTCTTATAGTATACTCCCTGTACACCAAGTCCAGAACATTCGGATAAATAAAGGGGGTATATAAGCAGAAAATGAATGAATATTCAGTTATTACATTTCTCTAAAACAGGCTATAGGCTACATGTGCACCACCAGGACAGAACAGTGTAAAAGGGACCAATTTATTTTGGTGAGGCACCATGGGCTACTAACAGCTTACTACACAACATAAACTTAGGTTTACTTTCTTAGCTACAGTGTACATATACAGTATATATATATATATATATATATACAGTATATATATATATATATATATATATATATATATATATATATATATATATATATATATATATACATACAGTATGCAGCAGCATACAATACATTTTATGCTGCTGTGCTCACTTGATCAGAACAATTTTGTCATCAAAGTCTGGCATTCTCTGAATGTATGGTGCTTTCAAGAACTCAAGAAGAACTCAAGAAAAAACAAGGTTGAATCATGACGTCAGTGATCTTCAGGTCAGAGCTCTAGAAAGAGGCCCGGGCAGAGGTGGAAATATGGAAATATGTGTGGAAATATGCTAATTGAAATGATCGGTTATTGTAGGTTTATCAGTGGTGACAGTGTTTCCAATCCTCAGTGCAGTGGGCAGCTGGAAGGAGGTGCTTTTATTCTCCATGGACTTTACAGTGTCCCAAAACTTTTGTGAATTTGTGCTACAGGAAGCAAATTTCTGTTTGAAAAAGCAAGCCTTAGCTTTCCTAACTGACTGAGAATATTGGTTCCTGACTTCCCTGAAAAGGGGGCTATATTGTGGGGGCTATTCGATGCTAATGCAGAACGCCACAGGATGTTTTTGTGCTGGTCAAGGGCAGTCAAGTCTGGGGTGAACAAAGGGCTATATCTGTTCTTAGTTCTACATTTTTTGAATGGGGCATGCTTATTTAAGATGGAGAGGAAAACACTTTTGAAGAGCAACAAGGCATCCTCATTCCAGGATACCCGGGCCAGGTTGATTAGAAATGCCTGCTCACTGAAGTGTTTTAGGGAGCGTTTGACAGTGATGAGGGGTAGTCGTTTGACCGCGGACCCAGTACGCACGCAGGCAATGAGGCAGTGATCACTGAGATCCTGGTTGAAGACAGCAGAGGTGTATTTAGAGGGCAGTTTGGTCAGGATGATATCTAAGACGGTGCCCATGGTTACGGATTTAGGGTTGTACCTGGTATGTTCCTTTATGATTTGTGTGAGATTGAAGGTATCTAGCTTAGATTGAAGGACGGCCGGGGTGTTAAAAGCATGTCCCAGTTTAGGTCATCTAACAGTACGAACTCTGAAGATAGATGGGGGATGATCAATTCACATATGGTGTCCAGGGCACAGAGGGGGGTCTATAACAAGCGGCAACAGTGAGAGACTTGTTTATGGAAAGGTGGATTTTTAAAAGTAGAAGCTCAAATTGTTTGGGCACAGACCTGGATAGCATGACAGAACTCTGCAGGGTAACTCCGCCCCCTTTGGCAGTCCTAGCTTGTCGGAAAATGTTATAGTTAGGGATGAACATTTCTGGATATTTGGTGGCCTTCCAAAGTCAGGAATCAGACACGGCTAGGACATCCGTGTTGGTGGAGTGTGCTAAAGCAGTGAATAAAACAAACTTAGGGAGGAGGCTTCTAATGTTAACATGCATAAAACCAAGGCTTTTACGGTAACAAAAGTCAACAAATGAGAGAGCCTGGGGAATGGGAGTGATTCTGGGGGCTGCAGGGCCTGGGATAACCTCTACACCACCAACATAAGGGCTAGCTAAGGCATATTGAGCTGGGCTGGAGGCTCTACAGTGAAATAAAACAAACATGTCTAACCAAAACAGCAATAGACAAGGCATATTGACATTAGGGAGAGGCATTTGTAGCCGAGTGATCATAGGGTCCAGTGAGTAGCTAGGCTAGCTGGAGGCACGGCGATTCAGACAACTACCAGGCCAGAGCTAGCAGATGGGCCTCGGGAACGTCACAACGGGAGAGTCTGTTGAAACTCCCTCAAACATTTACGTCGGCAGATCAGTCGTGATGGATCGGCGGGGCTCCTTGTCGGCAGCAAAAGGTCCAGGCCAATTGACAGAAGAGGTATTGAAGCCAAGGATTTATCTGATGGAATTCTTCGGCTAGCCGGGAGAAGAGCCTTGCTCCAGGCTAGCTCCAGGCTAACTGGGGCTTGCTTCGGGACAGAAACCCCCTCGGACGGTTACGTCGGTAGACCAGTCGTGATGGATCGGCGGGGCTCCGTGTCGGCAGCAAAGGGTCCAGGCTAATTGGCAAAAGAGGTCATTGAAGCCCAGGGATTGCTTGAAGGAATCTCTTCGGCTAGCCAGGAGATGGGCCTAGTTCAAGGCTAGCTCCAGGCTAACTGGTGCTTGCTTTGGGACAAAGACGTTAGACAGGAGTAGCCATTCGGATAGCAGCTAGCTAGCTATGATGATCCGGAGTAAAGGTTCAGAGCTTGCTGTAGGAATCCGGCAATGTGGTAGAGAAAAGCAGTCAGATATGCTCGGGGTAGATATCGCGATGTGCAGGCTGGCAGGAGATGCTTGGGCTGAGGCTGGCAGTCCGAGTTAACGGTGATGACTGATAGCAGTGGCTAACTGACTACTAGCTAGTAAGTAGTTAGCTGGCTAGCTTCTGAAGGTGGTTCTGGTTTAAAAGTGTACAAATATTTACGAAATATATACGAAGAACAACGATATATACAAGGGACGGGACAAGACAATCAAAACAGACATCCCCACTGCTACGCCATCTTGGATCAATATAGATAAGAAAAATCCAATAATTAGTGTGTTGTGTTATTAGTTTAAGCACACTGTTTGTCTATTGTTGTGATTTTTATATATATATATATAAAATATATATACACACAGTTGAAGTCAGAAGTTTAAATACACTTAGGTTGGAGTCATTAAAACTCGAAAATTCCAGAAAATGATGTCATGGCTTTAGAAGATTCTGATAGCCTAATTGACATAATTTGAGTGAATTGGAGGTGTATCTGTGGATGTATTTCAAGGCCTATCTTCAAACTCAGTGGCTCTTTGTTTGACATCATGGGAAAATCAAAAGAAATCAGCCAAGACCTCCACAAGTCTGGTTCATCCTTGAAAACAATGTACAAATGCCTGCAGGTACCACGTTCATCTATACAAACAATAGTATGCAAGTATAAACACCATGGGACCACACAGCCGTCATACCGCTCAGGAAGGAGACGCATTCTATCTCCTAGAGATGAACGTACTTTGGTGCGAAAAGTGCAAATCAATCCCAGAACAACAGCAAAGGACCTTGTGAAGATGCTGAAGGAAACAGGTACAAAAGTATCTATATCCACAGTAAAACGAGTCCTATATCGACATAACCTGAAAGGCCGCTCAGCAAGGAAGAAGCCACTGCTCCAAAACCGCCATATAAAAGCCCACTGGTGTGATGAAACAAAAAGAGAACTGTTTGGCAATAATTACCATCACCATCGTTATATTTTGAGGAAAAAGGGGGATGCTTGCAAGCCAAAGAACACCGTCCCAACCGTGAAGCACGGGGGTGGCAGCATCATGTTGTGGGGGGTGCTTTGCTGCAAAAGGGATTGGTGCACCTCACAAAATAGATGGCATCATGAGGTAGGAAATGTATGTGGATATATTGAAGCAACATCTCAAGACATCAGTCAGGAAGTTAAAGCTTGGTCAGCAAATGAGTCTTCCAAATGGAAAATGACCCCAAGCATACTTCCAAAGTTGTGGCAAAATGGCTGAAGGACAACAAAGTCAAGGTATTGGAGTGGCAATCACAAAGCCCTGACCTTCATCCGATAGAAAATGTGTGGGCAGAACTGGAAAAGCGTGTGCAAGCAATGTCCTACAAACCTGACTCAGTTACACCAGCTCTGTCAGGAGGAACTGGCCAAAATTCCCTCAATTTATTCTGGGTAGCTGGTGGAAGGCTACCTGAAACATTTGACCCAAGTTAAACAATTTAAAGGCAATGCTACCACATACTAATTAATTAACTTCTGACCCACTGGGAATGCGATGAAAGACATAAAAACTGAAATAAATCATTCTCTCTACTATTATTCTGACATTCTTAACATAAAGTGGTGATCCTAACTGACCTGAGACAGTGAATTTTTACTTGGATTAAATGTCAGGAATTGTGAAAACTGAGTTTAAATGTATTTGCGCTGGTTTATGTAAACTTCTGACTTCAACTGTATATATATATTTGGAATTGGAAGTGATGCAGACAATTACATTGATGGTAGCTACTATCTGCAATATTAAAGCTGATCTCACTTATCAGTATCTGCAATTTGGCATTACTTCCAGAACTTGTTTTGAGAACAAAATATATCTCAGTTTCAAGGTCTCAGATTAGAGAGATGAAAATGTGTGAGGTATTGGTCAGTCACATGAATGAACCAAATGTTAATTAATTATGAATGATGAATAAGCAAAATCGTTCAAATATTACTTGTCTGAAGTAAATAAGGGAACTAATGGGACTGCTCCGATAGAGCTTCTGACAGACGTTCACTACGGTGCATTAACTTTGTTGGAACCTCTCCAGCGCGCTGACAATGAACAATGATTAATTTAAGATTGAGTGTTCCTGTGTAAATGGATTTTTCGACAACAATTAGACTAAACTCATTGTACTCATGCATAAAAAAAACAAATAATGAAAGGAAAGCATTGCAAGTTGGAATTTTGTAAAGTTTGTCTGGGAGAGGTGGAAAAATGTAACGATCAATAATGACAAACCTCCTGGCATTGACAACTTAGATGGAAAGCTACTGAGGATAGGAGTGACTAGTCAGCTACCATCTGTCATATCTTTAATCTGAGCCTAGAGGAAAGTCTTTGCCCTCAGGCCTGGAGGGAAGCCAAAGTCATTCCGCTACCTAAGAGTGGTAAAGCGGCCTTTACTGGTTCTAACAGCAGACTTATCCGCTTGTTGCCAGCTCTTAGCAAACTATTGGAAAATGGTGTTTGACCAAATACAATGTTATTTCTCAAATTAACAACAGACTTTCAGAATGCTTATAGAGAAGGCCACACAACCTGTACTGCACAGACACAAATGTCTAATGATTGGTTGAAATAAATTGCTAAGAAGATTGTGGGAGATGTACTGTTAGATTTCAGTGTGGCCTTTGATATTATTGGCCATAACCTGTTGTTGAGAAAACGTACAATATCAGTCAAAAGTTTGGACAAACCTACTCATTTAAGGGTTTTTCTTTATTTTTTACATTCTACATTGTAGAATAATAGTGAAGACATCAAAACTATGAAATAACATATATGGAATCATGTAGTAACCAAAAAAGTGTTAAACAAATCTAAATATATTTTATATTTGAGATTCTTCAAAGTAGCCACCCTTTGCGTTGATGACTTAGGAATTCTCTCAACAAGCTTCATGAGGTAGTCACCTGGAATGCATGTCAATTAACAGGTGTACCTTGTTAAAAGTGAATTTATGGAATTTCTTTCCTGTAATGTCAAACATGTAAAGTGTGATGTACCGCAGGGCAGCTCTGTAAGCCCTCTACTCTTTTTTTTTTTTACCAATGACCTGACACTGGCATTAAATAAAGCATGTATGCTGATGATTCAACCATTTACACACCAGTAACTACAGCTACGGATGCCACTGAAACCCTTAACAAAAAGTTGTTTGCATAGTCAATTTACACACAGCGCTGACACGCACACTTACCAGACCCACCAGACATGCCACCAGGGGTATTTTCACAGTCCCCAGGAAACGTACAGTATTATACAGAGCCATGAGTGCATCGAACTCCCATCATATATAGCGTCAGTTAACCTCAAGCCTGGTTTCAAAAAACAAATTATGCAACACCTCACGGCACAACGCCTCTCCCCCTTGTGACCTACAGTGCCTTGCGAAAGTATTCGGCCCCCTTGAACTTTGCGACCTTTTGCCACATTTCAGGCTTCAAACATAAAGATATAAAACTGTATTTTTTGTGAAGAATCAACAACAAGTGGGACACAATCATGAAGTGGAACGACATTTATTGGATATTTCAAACTTTTTTAACAAATCAAAAACTGAAAAATTGGGCGTGCAAAATTATTCAGCCCCTTTACTTTCAGTGCAGCAAACTCTCTCCAGAAGTTCAGTGAGGATCTCTGAATGATCCAATGTTGACCTAAATGACTAATGATGATAAATACAACCAGGCAGGTCCGAGATACTGTTGTGAAGAAGTTTAAAGCCGGATTTGGATACAAAAAAGATTTCCCAAGCTTTAAACATCCCAAGGAGCACTGTGCAAGCGATAATATTGAAATGGAAGGAGTATCAGACCACTGCAAATCTACCAAGACCTGGCCATCCCTCTAAACTTTCAGCTCATACAAGGAGAAGACTGATCAGAGATGCAGCCAAGAGGCCCATGATCACTCTGGATGAACTGCAGAGATCTACAGCTGAGGTGGGAGACTCTGTCCATAGGACAACAATCAGTTGTATATTGCACAAATCTGGCCTTTATGGAAGAGTGGCAAGAAGAAAGCCATTTCTTAAAGATATCCATAAAAAGTGTTGTTTAAAGTTTGCCACAAGCCACCTGGGAGACACACCAAACATGTGGAAGAAGGTGCTCTGGTCAGATGAAACCAAAATTGAACTTTTTGCCAACAATGCAAAACGTTATGTTTGGCGTAAAAGCAACACAGCTGAACACACCATCCCCACTGTCAAACATGGTGGTGGCAGCATCATGGTTTGGGCCTGCTTTTCTTCAGCAGGGACAGGGAAGATGGTTAAAATTGATGGGAAGATGGATGGAGCCAAATACAGGACCATTCTGGAAGAAAACCTGATGGAGTCTGCAAAAGACCTGAGACTGGGACGGAGATTTGTCTTCCAACAAGACAATGATCCAAAACATAAAGCAAAATCTACAATGGAATGGTTCAAAAATAAACATATCCAGGTGTTAGAATGGCCAAGTCAAAGTCCAGATCTGAATCCAATTGAGAATCTGTGGAAAGAACTGAAAACTGCTGTTCACAGCAGGGAAATGGGAAAAAATGTCAGTCTCTCGATGTGCAAAACTGATGGAGACATACCCCAAGCGACTTACAGCTGTAATCGCAGCAAAAGGTGGCGCTACAAAGTACTAACTTAAGGGGGCTGAATAATTTTGCACGCCCAATTTTTCAGTTTTTGATTTGTTAAAAAAGTTTGAAATATCCAATAAATGTCGTTCCACTTCATGATTGTGTCCCACTTGTTGTTGATTCTTCACAAAAAAATACAGTTTTATATCTTTATGTTTGAAGCCTGAAATGTGGCAAAAGGTCGCAAAGTTCAAGGGGTCCGAATACTTTTGCAAGGCACTGTACTTGTGTGTATGTACCGACAAAACTGTTATATTGATGCTGTTGACCCAGATCACCGTTTGCCGCGAAAAGGAGGAGGTCAAAAGGGGGGTGAGTGTAACCGGTATGAAATGGCTAGCCAGTTAGCGGGGTGTGCGCTAATAGCGTTTCATTCGTTGAAATCACCCGATCTGAGACCTTGAAGTAGTTGTTTCCCTTGCTTTGCAAGGGCCGTGGCTTTTGTGGAGCGATAGGTAACGATGCCTCAATGGTGACTATTGTCGATGTGTGCAGAGGGTCCCTGGTTCGAGCCCGGGTAGGGGCGAGGAGAGGGACGGAAGCAAAACTGTTACAAACTGCAAATTCCTGCATGCTCCTGCACGTTATCTTCTAGCTGACACCTTCATTACGGGTATTGTGTCCATTTAAAACATGCACAAGACAGATCACAGAATTGTCCATTTAAACAAATGTAGCCAATTTGTTCATTACTGCATTTAGCTAACATTAGATAGTTAATCCAGAAAATCCTACCTTTGCCTCAATTTGGCAGTCTCGTCCAGTTCCTCATTTGTAGTTCTTTATGATAGCCACATAATCAGCTAATTAGCATTTCATTTGGGGGGGGGGTAACTACAAGCAAATATATTGATAAATGTAACCTTGTCCTAGAGCAATTTGCAGTAATCAAATGTCACTCCAGGGTATGCCTACAAATCACAGCCCTTATTTGAAGTGTTTCTGAAATTCACTGTGGGAAAAATGAAAAGTGGAAAAACGATTGGAACCAATTCCCTGTTTGACCGCTAGGTTTTATTCATACTATTGTACTCTTGTCGCATTCAGAACAACTGAGAACTCGGAAATATCCAACTTCCAAATCGTTCAAATCAACTGGGAACTCGGAAAATAACGACCTCCGACCGGGAAAAATCGATTTGAATGGTTATCTAACTTGGAATTCCAACAAGGGAACTCGGGCCTGTTTCTAGAGATCCGACTTTCTGACCTGAAGATCACTAACTTCCCAGTGGTTTTGAACGCGGCATCTATGTAGTCCTACCAGTATGTGCATTATGATAAAAAAAAATATTGCAGTGACAGTGACCACGTCAAGAAGCGACGCAGCGTACAGTGGGCGTGTTTCGTGCAAGTAGGAGGCGACCCGTTTCAGAAACACAACAGAGCAGGCAGCTGCACAGACGGACTGCCCGCGGTCATGAACTCAAAACAGCAGGCAACACGTCTGCAAAACAGGCCTGTGTAAAGTCTCTTAACGTACGCGGTGCAGCATAATATCCAAGTATAAGTGCGTAATTTGGAAAAAGGTCATTCAAAATGTGGATAACTCCGGAGGAGGTGTTGCTGGCCAACGCTCTGTGGGTGAGCGAAAGGGCGAACCCCTTTTTCATTCTCCAGCGGAGAAAGGGCCATGGCAAAGGAGGGGGCATCACTGGTAACTATGAAATTCAATAATTTTGTATAACTGTTTTCTGAAAAATATAATTTGTGTTGGCTAATGTCTTGCATTAGTAACGAGGGCTTTTGTTAGCAGGCTTGGGTGTTAGCAAGATAGCTAGCACACAGGCTAGCTGTTGTGTTGACGTGGGGAAAAGTGGCGCTAACTACTGTTAGCTATTTAACGGTAGCTTTGTTTTTTCTTCACTTACCATGCTCGCTCTTTGCTACTACTAGCTAACAGAATTGATAGCTATAATGCTTGCTAAAATGGTGCTTTCATGACATCTGGGAATTCTGGGAAAAACGAGGTCAAATCATGATGTCAGTGATCTTAATTTCGGATCTCTAAAAAGATGCCCGAGTTTCCGAGTTGGAAGCCCGTTAAAAAAAAATCCCAGTCGGAACTCGTTTTTGCCCAAGTTCCCAGTTGTTTGTAACGCACTGAAGTGTGAATTTTGAGATTTTCCAGTTCCCAGTTGTTTTGAATGCGTTTGAATTGTGTAAATTTTCTCAAATACATCACTAAACAATAACGTTACACAGCTAGTAGACTATTGCTACGTTCAAGAGAACTGGTAGTTTTGAAAGGTCATCCAACTCGGAATTCCAGGTCGGGAACTCGGGCCTCTTTCTTGAGCTTCGATTTTCCGACCTGGAGATCACTGACGTCATGATTCGACCTCGTTTTTTCCGAGTTCCCAGTAGTCTTCAAGGGACCATATACTAGTTTAGCCAACCCGAGACTGTGCTAGCTAGCACTGCCATATGACCAAAACATTTAAGTTGGATTAGCCTCCCACTTTGAATTTGGTGCTATCATAAAACATCAGATATAGGTAACTTTAGCTATCTCCTGTAATTCTAGTAATAAAGAGAATAACAATGGCATGTAATGAAAAACGATTTAATATTAAAGAACTCTTTTTAGGCTAGGAAGCTATCTAGTCCGACACTCATAATTTAGTTAGATTTGTACTGAATTAGATCAAGTCTCATTTTAGGTGACTCCACACAAGTGGCCTTTCATTCACAAGGGTTTATGATGTTTCCCTTTGATTTAGATATCTCTCCCCCAAGTCCTTGTCTAAAAGCAACAGCACCACCGCAGCTGTGTTGCTGACGAGTTCTAGGAACATACGCAAGGTCTAAGACTAACCTACAGTACACATTAACCCGTCACATACGACGGTAAAATGTAGGCTATGAAATTGTACATAATGTAGGTATGATTGAGGTATGTGTATGTGTGTGCACATGTGAGTTTCAGTGCATGTCTGTATTATCAGACATTGAGCTTCAACAGGTGTTGGACTTCCACACTCCCCCTAAAAAATAGATGTCAATTCAGATCTTAACCAAATAACATTTGTTTACCCAGAAAGTAGGTTAAAAGTCACACATGCAAAGTTAGGATTCCTTCAGCCAGCTACTTCATATTTTGCATGGTTGACCTGTAGTCCCCTATTGGGATTCATGCCTAAAATGCTGTGCGGTTTTACTTCAGGATTGTTGGTGGGCACCATGGATGTGGTCCTGGACTCCAGTGCCAGAGTGGCTCCCTATAGGATCCTGCACCAGACAGGGGACTCCCAGATCTTCTGGAGCATCGCTTGTGGTGGGTGCAAAACCATGCCATGACACTTCTGAATATTCTGGGATAGGCAAACTGTTTTGAAGCTAGCTTATTTAAATACAACTGTATAAAAGCATCGGGACTATATAAATTCTATCCATTATGATCAGGTCTAAAGAGACCTCTTCTTGTTGTGCTGAAATACTGTGTTTTCCCAGGCTCCTCCCGGAAGGAGATCACGGGGCATTGGGAGTGGCTGGAGACCAACCTGCTCCAGACGCTCTCCATCTTCGACAACGACGAAGACATCACCACCTTCGTCAAGGGGAAGGTCTCGGTAGGCACTGCTGCCACAAAGCATAGTTCAACCTCCTAGAATTAGAACACATTCAAATTCTATGGTCAAACCTTGGGTTAGCCAATGTCTTAATTGTTTCTCCTGCGTTATGTAAGCTGCTGACTCAGTTCCTCTATTAAGAGCAGATCTATGCATCATGGTCACATTGGCCGAAATCCACGCAATCCGGAAAATGCCATTCATACCCATTCTAAGTGGCATGCGTGTGTTCATGCACAGAGTCTGAACTCCCTCTTCCTCCAATCTTTCTATCTAGGGCATCATCGCCGAGGAGAACAAGAGCAAAGCGGCCCAGGAGGACGAGGACTCTGGCAAGTTCCGCGAGGCCGAGCAGAAGATGCGGAAGCTGTTTGGCATGCCCGGTGAGGAGAAGCTGGTCAACTACTACTCCTGTAGCTACTGGAAGGGCCGTGTGCCCCGCCAGGGCTGGGTCTATCTCAGCGTCAACCACCTCTGCTTCTACTCCTTCCTCCTGGGGAAAGAAGGTGAGTGTGTGTGTGTGCTCGCTCACCCGACATGCTTGCATAGGATGTGTGTGAGCATGCATGCATGTGCATCTAAGAATGAATGAAATGGGTAGGAATCTTATGAGACTGGTTACAGAAGAAGATAATGGGGCTAAGAGAGAGTGTGTGAAAGGACATGGAGTATTGAGTTTGTACGGGTGTAGAGGTAACCCCACTTGAATGTTGCAGCAGTAACCCCCGACAAATGGAATTCTATGAAATCGACCTTCTTTCCCTTTCTGTTGTTACTTCCCCTCTAACTGTACACCAATCTCTGCTTGCTCACTGCCCCCTTCCTTTGCTCTCTTTCTCTCCCTCTTATCCATTTTCTCTATCTCTCTCCTCCGGTCTCCTCTTATAGTGACCCTGGTGGTGCAGTGGACGGAAGTGACACGTCTTGAGAAGAACGCCACGCTGGTGTTTCCGGAGAGTGTGCGGGTGAGCACACGGCACACGGAACACTACTTCTCCATGTTCCTCAACATAAACGACACCTTCAAGCTCATGGAGCAGCTGGCCACCATTGCCATGCGCCAGCTGCTGGACAACGAGGGCTTCTCCGCCGACCGCACGCTGCCCAAGGCATGCAAGACGCTCAAGAATGTCTCGGCACTCAAGAGGTACGAGGTTTCAAGGTTCAAGAGAGATGAGTCGGGAATTTCCTTCTTTTTCTGACAGGAAATTTTCCGAACACCTGTTTTCAATGAAATGGAGGGTTCTTCCAAGAACTTGCTTGTTCAACCTGCAGAGAACAGGGGTAGGCAATTCAGGTCCTGAAAGGCAGCACGGCATGTATTGTTCCTCCTAACACACCAGATTTTGTTAATGACAGTCCTCAATTTTCTGCATCTCACTGATAAATCACAATTCTTTATTTTTTTTCATGTGTATTTATTTACTGTATATCTCTACCTTTTGCTAATTTACTCCTCCTCTCACTATTGGATGTCTACTTCAGGGACCTGGACGCACGGGCCAAGAACGAACGCTACCGGGCGCTGTTCCGCCTGACCCCGGACGAGCGCCTGGACGGACACACAGACTGCACGCTGTGGACTCCCTTCGCCAAGATGCACATTGTGGGCCAGCTGTTTGTCTCCAACAACTACATCTGCTTCTGCAGCCGTGAGGAGGACCTCTGTCAGCTCATCATCCCCCTCAGAGAGGTACCTACACACACACAACGCAAGCACGCCCCTTTCTTTCATTTTCGGGCATCTTGCCTCTCTCTCTCTTTCCCTATGTCCTGCCTCCCTCTTTCTCTCATTTCCTTTCTCTCTTTGGCAATCTTTTTCACTCTCACTTTCTCACTCTGTCCATATTTTTTCATGGGTGACATAACATGCCCTCGTGGGATGCGCCTAATGTTCTTAGTTGTACATTAGAGTAAATAAACAAAGCACTCTTCCCCCCTCTCTCTCTCACCTCCCCTTTCTCCCTCTTCCCTCTTTCTCCTCACTCTCTCTCTCTCTAGGTGTCCATTGTGGAGAAGGCAGACAGCAGCAGCGTCTTGCCCTGCCCCGTGTCCATCAGCACCAAGAACAAGATGACCTTCCTCTTCGCCAACCTCAAAGACCGTGACTTCCTGGTCCAGCGCATCTCCGACTTCCTGCAGCGCACACCTGACAAGCTGTGGAGCGACGGCCACCCGCTGGCCCTCAGTGGCTATTCAGTGAGTCAATCAGAGGGGATGTGTGCTGTTAGGGTGGGCCCTTTGATCTATCAGTAACACTCTGTCGTGAAAGAGTAGGGTTGCAAAATTCTCAGGTTTTCAAGAAATCCTGTTAGGAGGATTCCAGATTTCCTGCTTATTCACTCCTGATTCTGTGAATATTGGGGAAAGTTACTGTAATTCTGCGACCCTATGAGATTGTGATCCATAATATGGCTTTTTGACGTTTTCTGCTACGTTCTAGATTACATTAATATGATATGACCACTCATTCACGGTCATGCTTTTGCTAGAATGACTTCTTTTGAATGGATTTGTTTATTACATACAATATATACAAATTTGTATTCTCTCTCTCCTTACTTATTTTTTAGCATGACAGGATATCCAGCTGGTATGTTTTAGCTGATAACGACCCTTTAAATCCACAATCTCCTCCTTCCCCCCCCAGGTTTCTCCCAGCCCCAGTACCACCCCACTTTCTTCCAGCCTCCCCACACCCACGGGCGCAGGAGGGGAACCGTCCCAGGGGCGCCACTACAGCCCAAGCCTGCCAACAGCCACACAGGGCCTGCTCCGCATCTACCAGAAGGACGACCCAGAGGACCACGGGCCCAAAGCTGTGAGTCCAACCCTGCCCAGACCCACGTCAACGGCTTCGACTGTCTTATGCTCTTAGAATATCCTACCCATTTTTTTTATATGTTTTTTATTACTTCAGTGTGCTCTCTCTGTTTTTTTTTAAAGCTGAAGTGATCCTTTCTTAACAGTCTTTTATTGTCCCTACCTAGAGATGTAGACCGGGATTGATGCTTTAGAATGTAGTTTAATGTTTGCCGTGTCTATGGTTCTTGTCCTATCATGGTTAACATTACACGAAAGGAAATACTATCTTAACCAAGTGTGTGCATAGGCAAGCTTGAAATTTGACACTTGAAGGCCACCATCTGTTCATCTATCTATCTATCTAGCTCCCAAACTCAAGGATTGCAAGTCAGGCCTGGCTCATTTGGAAACAGTGCTCACTTCGCCATTCGTTGTCTTAGCTCTTTGACATTGTTTGCTTTGCTCATGGTGCCAAAGGAGCATAAAGACCATGTTCTTACAGCATTCTAGTCATTGATCACCAATGTCATTATATTGTTATAACATACCTTTAGCTTGATGTCTTTTTATTTTTGGGGGGGTCATACTGATATACTGACACCCCCCCCCCCCCCCCCCCCCTTCTCTCTCTTTCTATTCTCCTCCTCAGACCAAGGAGAAAATGAAAGAGGAGTCGTGGAACATCCACTTCTTTGAGTTTGGCAGGGGGGTGTGTATGTACCGTACCTCCAAGACCAGAGAGCTGGTGCTCAACGGTATCCCTGAGAGCCTCCGAGGGGAGCTGTGGCTGCTCTTCTCAGGTAGACATTTTGTTTTCTACAATTCAATTTCTAGAATTCTCTTAGCCTATGTGTCCCCAAAGAGCACATAAGAGGTTTGGTTAGCCCACATAGATACCGTGCATCAGTTACCAAATGCCTTAACTGGAGCATCCCAATATGCAGTCATTGCACTCAGTTTTTCTGATGGAAGTCAGGCTACATTTCTAAACTTCTGCTTTGGCTGTGTAGTCTGTGGCTGATGGCTCCAACCACTAGGCCACTCCTACTCTATCACAGATGCACTATGTCTTAGTGCTGTTTTTGGCAGCAAGTCTGTGGGGTTTCTAACCACGAACCATAAGTAGGTGTCATTGCAGAGGAACTCTCCCCCCCCGTATGGTTTCTGTTCTTGTACCAGTTTTCAAAGACGCCACTAATCACCTACAGGCTAGCTTTGAGGGTTCAAGTTTGGTTTAGGTGGAGCTAGCAGAAAGCCAATGGGCCTGTACCATGAATTCAACAGAATTGCAGATTGTAAAGGTGAGGTAGATCATTTACCAAATATAAACAAATGCATTCAATAATAGCCTATAAGGTTTCTTCAAACATGGTGATTTTGAATGGCAGAGTTTGAAGGTTGAATATAGACTATATATACACAAAAGCATGTGGACACCCCTTCAAATTAAAGGATTTGGCTATTTCAGCCACACCCGTTGCTGACAGGTGTATATAATCAAGCACACAGCCATGCAGTCTCCATAGACAAACATTGGCAGTAGAATGGCCTTACTGAAGAGCTCAGTGACATTCAATGTGTCACTATCATAGGATGCCACCTTTCGAACTAGTCAGTTCATAGTGCGTAAAAATCGCCTGTCTTTGATTGCAACAAGCAATGTCAGCACAATAACTGTTTTTCTGGAGCTTCATGAAATGGGTTTCAATGGCCGAGCAGCTGCACACAAGCCTAAGATCACCATTTGCAATGACAAGCGTTGGCTGTAGTGGTGTAAAGCTCGCCGCCCATTGGAATCTGGAGCAGTGGAATCGTGTTCTGTGGAGTGCTGAATCAGGCTTCACCATCTGGCAGTTCGGCAGACGAATCTGGGTTTGGCAGATGCCAGGAGAACCATAACCAGCTCTTGCAACTCTTATGTTAATAGTAGGCTAAGTCTACCTACATATTTATGAAAAAGGCTATGGCAAATAGGAATAGGTAGGTCATTTGGTGTGTCGCTCAGCTGTGAGCTGCATTGTTGTGCGCTGCCTGACTCCAGAGGTACCAGTCATGTTCAAATAGGTTAAACTATCGTCTGTGCATTTTTTAAATATTATATACAGTACCAGTCAAAAGTTTGGACACACCTACTCATTCCAGGGTTTTTCTTTATCTTTACTATTTTCTACAATGTAGAATAATAGTGAAGACATTAAAACTATGAAATAACACATGGAATCATGTAGTAACCAAAAAAAGTGTTAAACAAATCAAAATAGATTTTATATTTGAGTTTCTTCGAAGAAGGAGTTCCCACATGTGCTGAGCACTTGTTGGCTGCTTTTCTCTGCGGTCCAACTCATCCCAAACCATCCCCATTGGGTTGCGGTTGGGTGATTGTGGAGGCCAGGTCATCTGATGCAGCACTCCCATTACTCTCCTTCTTGGTCAAATAGCTTTTGTTTGTGTGTGTGTGACAATTTATATTACACATCACAATGTTGTTGCCATCGATGTCTTTTAAACATAGTTGATATCCGATTATATCGTAATATCGCCCAACCCTACTTTACACCACTCCGGCCGACGCTTGACATTGCACATGATCTTAGGCTTGTGTGCGGCTGAGTCGGTTTGGAACTCGGTAGTGAATGTTGCAATTTTTACATGCTACTAGCTTCCGGACTCTGCGGTCCCGTTCTTTGAGCTTGTGTGGCCTACCACTTCACGGCTGAATCATTGTTGCTCATATACGTTTTCACTTCACAATAGCAGCACGTGCAGTTCACCGGGGCAGCTCTAGCAGGGCAGAAATTTGACCAATTGACTTGGAAAGGTGGCATCCTATGACGGTGCCACGTTGACTCACTGAGCTCCTCAGTAAGGCCATTTTAGTGCCAATGTTTGTCTAGGGAGATCACATGGCTGTGTGCTTGATTTTACACACCTGTCAGCAATGGGTGTGGCTGAAATAGCCAGATCCACTAATTTGTGTGTGTGTGTGTGGTGCACATCCACATCAGCAATCTGTTGGTTTCAAGGAAAGCACTCACTCTTATCTTGTGACTTGAAGGTAATGTGTTTCATTGTCTCTGCCATATTGACTAGGGAAGTGTTGTTATTGCAACGTCACCAAGCTGACCCCTCCCCTCCATCATTCCTTTCTGACTCATCTGGTATCAGCTGACCAACTAGATTCCTGAGTCATGCGGCCTAGCTAAGCAAGGGTTACACAATAATGAGAGAACCTAGAAACGGAACCGCTGGATTGTGTTGCTATGTGGATGTGTTTTTGTACTTTGGCTGTTTCCTCTATGTAAAATGATAGCACTCAATGACCAGGATTGTGTCCTGCAATGATATCTGGAATGACTAGTCTGTTTTCAGGAATCTGTCGACTTTGTGTTTTCTAGCAAATATGTAAAGTTGGCTCATGTTTTTGTTGATACAACAAACAAACAACCAGTCATACAACGGATAGAATCAAAAGGATCTAAACGTTAGATCCTTTGCCGACTGACAAATCCATATGGACTGAATCTGCCTCATAATCCATTGAATTAACCCTTTTACTACCATCCATCTCCTCTCCAGGGGCTCAGAATGAGATGGCCACCCACCCTGGCTACTATGCTGAGCTGGTGGAGCAGGCCATGGGCCGCTGTACCCTGGCCACGGAGGAGATCGAGAGGGACCTGCACCGCTCCATGCCCGAGCACCACGCCTTCCAGAATGAGATGGGCATCGCTGCCCTCCGCAGGGTCCTTACCGCCTACGCCTGCCGCAACCCTGGCATAGGATACTGCCAGGTATGACAACTTAAAAAACAACAACTTTACTTTACTTAGGATCGTCACTCTCCAGGAAGCATCATAGGCCATCAATGACTCTCCATCACACTCGGTCTTGTTCCATCTTATGCCAGATCTTTTGGTGTCTGCTTCAAGCTCCCGCTGCCAGGTGTTTCTTGGGTGCCCTCTCTTCCGTTTTCCTTGTGGGTTCCAGGATAGAGCTTGCCTGGCAGTGGCGTGCCTGGGGCCTGGGCCTTCAGTGAGTTCCTACACAGTCCCCCCCGAATTAATCCACCTCTTATTACCATCATTATGATGCCATGGTTCTAGACACTATACATTTAGACAGAAACGCAGTATAACCAGGCTTTGCGTCACCTTGAAATTGACATTTTTATTCTGAGAATTGCAGGGGAAGAGTACAATACAGTACAGTTCAACTAATAGGCAAGAACATAGTCGAGTGCAACAGAGTTATATTAATATTCTTATTCTATCCATTTCTGGTCCACAAACTTTGAGCTTTAAGTCCAAAAAAAGTCAGCATTTTCATCGTGTCCCCTAAATGAAAGTTCCTGTTTACCCAAAAACATGACACATTCAATGAGTCTTTTCAATATTTCCCTATTTTTCTTCACCTTTTCATTGTGCAGCTCTGTTGCCCTGCGCGCTTGTTTGTTGAGCTGTAGATCCACTCGGGTGTCCCCAAAAGTTTTCAAAAGCACCATTGCTTGTAAGTGCTCAGCCGTACTTTGGTGTCTCGTTGCTGCCTTGGTTAGACTACTCAAGTTCGCAAAGCCAGTATTGCTCCATACACCAAATTGATCACTTGCAAATAATAGGCATTCCCAGCAGTACAGTTTGCAGTGCTTCTCGGAGCCTGTGAGCCATTGATAGCGCTCATAGTTGGAACTTTGAAAGTGGCGAACGAACCCCTTTCCCGCCTGTGACAGGTTTTGTAGCGTCGGCGTCGGGCGACCTCTCCTTACAATGTCTAACTTTTCTTGAAAAGTTTGTCTTGAGAATGACGTTATAATTATATCCTCGACCAAATCGATATCTTCTCCTCCTTTCGCCATTGTGGGTTGAAAAAACAGCTTAGTAGTACGCAAATTAATTCAACAAATTCAGTTTCCTAGTTCTGCGGTTCTGCATAGACCTGCCCATAGGACCTGCCTCTCAATATTGGTAATCCAATCAAAAGACGTGCACGCACTTCGCCTGCTAGCTGGCTCCTGTGTAACACTGGAGCCAGCCAGCAGGTGTACAATAGCCAACTCTAAAGCTGATTGGTTGAAACTAAATTTTAATTTCCATTCACTTTAAGCTACAAGCGACCGCACTGTTGATTCTGAAGTCCTGAGGGCAGATTTTAGACCCCTGGCAACACATGATGGCTGAATATGATTGGATAAAAGATCTAACATAAAGACCAGCCCTCCAAATCTCAACCTGGGGCTGGAAGCAGTGCAACCAAGAGGAAAGCTATGAAATGAAGAGTATAACTCTTACTCTGGGGAATAATTTAATACATATTTGTGGGAAAATATATATATTTTTTAAATATATATTCTGATGATGTTTAGGCCAGCATAGAATGCCTTGCTGGCCCTGAGGGCCCACCACTGTTGCCTGGTGATGTTGGAAACTTGTTAGGTTCCTTTTTGTTGTTTTAAATGTTAAAACCAATTAACATGGTCACTGGCTGTGAGATGGCTGTGAGATTTCTTACACTTTGTTTTAGAGTTTGCTACTTAAACCTATCTGTTATATTTAGAAACTTCTCTGGAATGCAGAATTTGGTTCCAGAGAGTGGGCAGTTGAGTTGGATGCTTTTGAAGTAGTTGAAAGAACTCAATGTAATGCTATAGTGGAATTAAATTCCTGGAAATGCCATCTGAATCAGACTGACTGTTTGAGTTGACTCAGCCTCAAGCTGATAATGAGATTGGAACGAAGGCCTAGCGTCCTAAGCATTCCCTGGAAATAGTGCTTGAATTATATGGGACAGGGAAACAGGCTTTCCATTAAAAAATGTGGCACCGGACATTTCTGTATTTATTTACAGGATATTTCAGAAATTTGCCGGACCCATATGCGTTGGGTGAGTAACCTGATTACGGCATCCACCCACGGTGCTCAGAATGACAAATCACATTTAGATTATGGTAAATCATATTAACAGAACGTGCAAGACGAGGATGCAACGATGTGCGGTTCTTACCGAATTCGCATGTGAACTTTGAAGATGTTTTGAATAACTGTCCACATTTACTTTTCCTCAGCCAAAAAGACGAGTAACGAATAGCAAGATCACTAGCTAATGTCAATTTACTATCCCACGCAGGTTTACCTAATTTATTGGCCAGCTCGTCGGGAAAGAAATAGCCTATTCCAAACGGACTATGGACGATAGATCCCAAATTCATACAACCAGTAGGCCTAGGCTACATTATTATCATTTAAAAAAAATAAACAATGAGTCTGACGCAACAGATCAGAGCGTTTTAGCTTAAAATGTTGATAAACAATTTATTTCTTCGCATTATATGCGCACAAGACAGTAGGCTATACGCAAATGTTTCTTCCATAATGCTATTAGCGGGGGTAAAACTAGCACATGCTAGTGGTTTCAAGTAACAGAGATTAAAATATCAGTTTAGAAATGTTGAAAGCGGATAGATCTAATATGCAACAACTAGCATGGGCTACTATGCTAATATGATTAGGATTGTGCATTTGGCTACAGGACAATGAAATAAAGTTAATATAAAATAATTGCCTCCACTGATATGGTCAGATTTTGGCTAGGCTACTTTGAAGCAAGGTAATGCCTCGTATCGATTAAAATGTTCAGGTTCCAAACGATTTAAGTATATGTTTTGAAAAAGCATACTGCCTCCAGATCATTGCAAAGTGGTGTGTGATGCGCTGATGAAGCCTGCCTATGCATTTGCTGTTTGAGATGTTTTAGCAGCAGCTCTCGCGCTCTGACAGATTTTCCGCTCAAAGGTTTTGTATTTGTATGCTGTACATGTTTCATAAATAAGATGCATAATGAATATACTGTACAGGTGCCAATGTATTTCCACTAAATTATGCAAATGTACCTATAGATGGATAAGCATGACCAGTCAAATGTATTTGCATGAACTGGTGTTTTAATTAATAGGTGAAAATGGACTATTTTATTTATTTTCTTTTCTTTTTTATCGGCCAAAGGCCGGCTATTACCGGCTAACAGAAACCTTGCAAAGAAACTACCGTAGTCTGGTGGTCTATTCTTTACTGTAAGGCTATTTCTGCCTGTTTTTGTCTCTGATTCTTCCTTCTCTTCAGTTTGTCTTCTTATTGTTCATTCTTAAGTGTGTCCACCGTCTCACTCAATGGTCCATACCGTCGGGCAGACCGGTTCAGTGCATGATGTCTGATGCGAACAGACTTAGCGACAGCTTCTATCTACAAGCAGACTGCCTGAACACGAACTGGACTGACCACCTGTTCTAATTCTCCGCACCTTAGCACACAACCACACAGACACATATATACATTCATGCTACACACACACACATCACAACTGCTGCTACCAGACTCTTGTTATACTGCTCAATGTATACACTTATCCCCCCTTCCCCAATACACATGTAAATATTGGACTATAAATTGTGCCTTCTTGTATTGTCCTTATGCTAAAATGTTTTCTATTCTACTGACATTTACTTAGTTCATATTATTTATTGTTGTCGTTGACTTGTCGAGGAAGAACCTGCAAGTAAGCATTTCATTGGAAGATGCGTATCCCGTACATACGACTAATAACTTGGAACTAGAAATTCACTAAGACAGGAAATAACATTTGTGATGCTGCACAAGCAGAAGAGTACACAATGATCAATGCCTGTCCCCTCCAGGCGATGAACATTGTGACGTCGGTGCTGCTGCTGTACTGTACAGAGGAGGAGGCCTTCTGGCTGTTGGTGGCTCTGTGTGAGAGGATGCTGCCAGACTACTACAACACCAGGGTTGTGGGTGAGTGACAGCTAAGACTGACAATAGAAATACTGAGCCGCTAATTACCATAGAAATAGAACGATTGCTGAAGGTTCTAAGGGTGATAAGAACTCAGTAGTTGATGTGGGCTGTGGTCGATTCAGTTTTCCAATTTTCTATAAGGACTTTTCATTGCATGAATTTCATTTTACCTCTCTTCCTAAAATGAATTGAACCCAACCTTGATGCGTATGTTTGGATATGGATGTCTTTTTTAAATTCTCCCTCTCCCCCAGGTGCTCTCGTTGACCAAGGCGTGTTTGAGGAGCTGACTCGTGAGTGCCTCC
This sequence comes from Oncorhynchus clarkii lewisi, assembly GCF_045791955.1. Classification (NCBI taxonomy): domain Eukaryota; kingdom Metazoa; phylum Chordata; class Actinopteri; order Salmoniformes; family Salmonidae; genus Oncorhynchus; species Oncorhynchus clarkii. The sequence continues at coordinate 35,560,860 of NC_092177.1, read as the reverse complement.
CCCTCCTCTACGAGCACATGCAGGAGCTGGGTGTCATCTCCACCATCTCCCTCTCCTGGTTCCTCACGCTGTTTCTCAGCGTCATGCCCTTCGACAGCGCCGTGCTCCTGGTCGACTGCTTCTTCTACGAGGGCATCAAGGTCATCTTCCAGGTGGCACTGGCCGTGCTGCACGCCAACATGGACACGCTGCTGGGCTGCACCGACGAGGGAGAGGCCATGACCATACTCGGACGGTGAGTGGGGGGTGGGAGAGACTGTCTGCACTGACGAGGGAGAGGCCATGACCATACTGGGACAGTGAGTGATGGATTTCAAGTGTTTCTTGGAATTGACACCACATATTATGTAGCCAAAATGTTTAATTGGAAGGGTAACTATACAGAAACCTTAATTGTTTTACATTTTTATTTATGAATGGTGACATTACCATTCTGGACTGATGAAGCTATAGCCATATTGCGCTGGACTGAGAATAAGTGGTTGTTCTCTCACTCTCTCTCAGGTACCTGGACAATGTTGTCAACAAGCAGACTGTGTCTCCTCCCATTCCCCACCTCCACGCCCTGTTGACCAGTGGTGATGAACCACCACCTGAGATTGACGTGTTCCAGCTCATCAAGTCATCCTATGACGTAAGACAAGTCCTCCCAGCATGACTAGTAGAGCCAAATTACTTTTTCACAAACACAACTCGCTTGTTTACTCAATCGCATTGAACAAGGAGAGATTGATGTAGATTCTACAAATCAGTGACTTCGGGATACATTTGTAACCGACTCTATTGAACTCTATTTCAATTATATTATACTACAATTCTATAACACCTGCCTTTTCCCTCTGTTTCTCTGTGTCCCTGAGCAGAAGTTTGGAAGTCTGCGTGCTGATGTCATCGAGCAGATGAGGTTCAAGCAGAGGTTAAAGGTTATCCAATCGCTGGAAGACACTGCCAAGAGGAGTGTGGTGAGTTCATATGTCAAAGAAGTGACTGTGATTGAAACGCTTAGTGACGTTAGTTTCTTGATCTCATTGCGTTGATGGTTGTAGTTTGACGTCGACAACTGAATTTCATAGCATTGAGATTAGTCTACATTATACTCCATTCCAACCATCACTTAATAATGATCTATTGTCTTACTGTTCCTACTTGGTCCAATGTGCTATAGCCAGAGATGTTTCTCTGTCTTGTTGTAAAAGCTGTGTGTCTGTCCACAGGTGAGGGCCATCATGACCGACTCAGCCTTTAGCATCGAGGAGCTAGAAGAACTCTATGTTCTCTTCAAGGTGAGAAATTGGCATAATTATTACCGCCCATGTGGCTTTTTACACCATTACCAAACACTGGTCAACATTTTATTCAGTAAGTTCTTTGTTAGCAATGTTCTAAACACAGGCATGGCAACTTAGTGTGGTGGGTATTAGTCATGATTGCGGTGATGATAACAGGTCACACAGCTGTCACATGTTAGGTGTTGTGCAACCAAGTGAGCCATTATCAATAGACTGAGAACAAAACAAGTTGTGGCTCATGCTGCAAACAAGTGTAAACCTGAAAGCCCTCAACAAAAGCCATCACTATCAAGCTGTTAGCTCAAGTCCCTCAACTGTCAAGCATCATTGGACAATCCATTCAATGTTACAATCAGCTAATACCACCTCTGAACTGCATCCCACTCCCCTTGCCCATGGCAGGCCAAGCACATTATGAGCTGCTACTGGGGGGCCAGCTGCACGGCGGCGGAGCGCCATGACCCCAGCCTGCCCTACCTGGAGCAGTACCGCATCGACCTGGAACAGTTCTGCCAGCTGTTCGGGGCCCTGGGCACCTGGCTGTGTGGCACTCACACCGTCACACTGGCTGCTCGCCACTTCCGCCTGTTGGACAGCAACAAGGACGGCCTCATCAACTTCAAAGAGTTTGTCACGGGCCTGAGTGAGTTTGGAGATTTGAATTAAGAAATCGCAACTTAACTGACATGCATTACAACATTGATGTTTTCAGCTGTGGTTTTGAGAACAATTATGTGCTAGTTTGTAGAAGGATAAGTCCCCGTGCCTAATTTGACTGGTTAATTATAAGATTGTAGTTGGCATGGATCCCATCTCTGCCACCAATTGGGTAACTGACCAAGCATATGTCTCCCATCAGGTGGGATGTACCATGGAGACATGACAGAGAAACTGAAGTTACTGTACAAACTTCACCTGCCGCCAGGTAAGCAGGGAAAAACAACTCTTCAGGTTCAATAACAGTCTAACCTACCACTGATAAATGTATTGCAGACATACTGCAGGATATTGACACTCACATTCTGACTTGGCTTCAGACTTTTCACTCAGAAACAACAGTTCTAGTGAATCAATAAATGCAGAAGATGTGAGCCTGCAGTCAGCCAGCCAGCAGACACACTTGTGACCCTGTGCTTTGGGTGGTGTGTTTTTAAAGGGACAGTATGCACATGAGAGAAGAATTGTCTCTCTCAAATCAAATTACATTTTTCACATGCGCTAAATACAACAGGTGTAGACTTTACCGTGAAATGTTTACTTACAAGCCCTTAAAACCTCTTTGGGCTAGGGGGCAGTATTTTAACATCCGGATGAAAAGCGTGCTACCCAGGCCCAGAAGCTAGGATATGCATATTATTATTAGATTCGGATAGAAAACACTCTGAAGTTTCTAAAACTGTTTGAATAATGTCTGCGAGTACAACAGAACTGATTTGGTAGGCAAAAACCTGAGCACAATCCATCCAGGGAAAACATTTTTTGAGCTCAGTGATTTCCACATGGAAAGGAAAGGAATACTTCATCTCTCAAAGGAAAAACATCAACCAATTTCTAAAGACTGTCTTTAGTAAATTGGTTGAAGTTTTTCCTTTGAGAGATGAAGTATTCCTTTCCTTTCCATGTGTCACACAAAGGGACTCAAGTCTTTTGGAGCGCACGACCTGGAACGCGCTTCACTTTATTTTCGTCCGGTATTGAGCAATTGAGCACAGTATTTCCCAGTCTTAAGTTTTACCGATTATTTACGTTTTAGGATACATAAGTTTGGATTAGGGACGTTGTTTGAAATGTTTGGACCAAGTTTACAGGTAAGTTATTAGATACTTTGTAGTCATGTTGGGCGAGTTGGAACCTGTGTATTTCTGAATCGAACGCGCCAAATAAATTGACATTTTGGGGATAAAATGAAGGAATTGATGTTTATGGGAGATTTTGGTGTGCCGACAGAAGAAGATCTTCAAAGGTAAATCATTAATTATATTGTTATTTCTGATTTTTGTGTAGCACCTACCTGGTTGAAATCTGATTTTCATGTGTTTGTATGCGGGGTGCTGTCCTCAGATAATTGCATGGTCTGCTTTCGCCATAAAGCCTTTTTGAAATCTGACACTGTGGCTGTATTAACAAGAAGTTAAGATGTATTTTGATGTATAACACTTGTATGTTTAATGAATTCTTATTATGAGTATATCTGTTTTTTTAATTTCGCGCACTGCAATTTCACTGGATGTTGTCAAATCAATCCCGAAATGGGATCCGAGCGGAAATGAGGGTGAAGGGATTTAACCAACAATGCAGTTTTAAGAAAAGTGAGAGTTAAGAACAATTGAGCAGTTGGAGAAAATGTGTGTGCTTGTGGGAATGAGTGACAATGTGTATGTATTATAATATTTCATTAATCTGATGACTTTCATTAATCTGATGACTGGTATTTATCTAATCAAATAATTGTTTTGTTACCCAATTTTAAATTAATCATGTAACTATTAACTCAATAGGAATTTGGGGCACCGCGAGAGCGGTTCTTTTACCATCTCCCGAATTAAACTCTAAAGGTTACATCCAGAAACAGTCAACTTATTAATCATAACCTCGTATCATATCATCATTCTGAACAGTCGTAGCCTCCAACATCTGCAAAAATCCCAGCCTTTCTTATGATTCAGTACTACACAAATTGGTTAATTTTAGCTAACGAAACAGGTCCCTTGCGGACTAACACAATATGGCAGCTTGTTACAAAAGAGAGAGAGAGACATACTTTGGTACATTTAGAAACTACTCTCACATTAACCATATACTTTGCACACGAACTGCCACCGTTTGGAGTAAGAAATCATGAATGTATTTACGTTTAGATGTCTTGATTCTTCCAGTGATTGTCTGGCAGGTGAGCTTCTCGCCTCTACCTCGTGTTGAGATTTCAGAGTTTGAACCACTTTAGAAGTGAGCTGCAGCTACATGCTTCTCTGGCCTGTTAATTATATGTTAAACCCACCGTTTTACACAGTTCATTCAAAAGGGGTGGTTCGTGAGGCTGACACGCTCTCTGACCTCACTCAAGGGGTGGTGACTACTTGCTGTGCACAGTTTTATATAAACAATTTCGTCTTATAGTTTCTAACATTTACATCCCTCAACAAAAACACTTATTGTATTTCATACACAACATAAGAGGATGACGACTTCGTACATGTAGTGTATATACTTCTCAAGTTACAGTATTTACTTTATAACATTTTTAATGACATCACAAAATAACACCCGAAATGACATTATTATTTGTCACCTCTGACCATTCCCCACGTTCTATGTTAGAAATATTGTTCCTGTATTCACTTTAGAACGTGTTACAGTTTTGGCGGGGACGCCTGTGAGACAAAGGCACATTCCTGGTGAATTTGGAGAGGGAGATAGCTTAAAGTTCTAAACCTTGATTTACAACAGGGTGTGAACTGTCAACACCCCCCTCCCCCTCCCCCCTGTCTGCAGGTGAGAGGGGGTCAGGCTGAAGTTATTTATTGCAATACTGATCTGACCTGTATGGATCCTCACATGGACAGTCATGACAAATACATGCTAGTGCTAACATGCTTCTTGTTTCTCTTACAGCATTGTGTCCAGAGGAGGCTGAGTCGGCACTAGAGGCTGCGCAGTTCTTCACTGACGATGACAGTCCACAGGGTACACACACATTGCTGTTGACATATGCGTAGAGCATACACTCTTATACTTCTATAGGGGGAATATACACACTTGGTAACCATCTCTCATACTTTAGTTTGCTCACAATGTAAATGTGATATTTGACATTTTAGATGTTCTACTTAAGGCAATGAGTGGTTCCTACAGTCTGTGTGTGTGTGTGCATGGAAAATGGATTCCTACTACTTGATTTAACTGACAGTGTGTTATCATCATCCTCATGGATCTGTTTCCTCCCTCACTTACTTTGTCTTAATCTCTTTCTCTATATTGCGCTTTATTTCTCTCATTTCTGTAATTTCTTGCTCTCCCCATCTCGTTTTGTTTTCTTCTCAACGCTCCAGAATCTCCCTTCCTGTCTGATCTGGACTTCCTGGTGCAGGAAGTGACCTCAGGTTTGTCTCTCTGTGACTCTGTGTCACAAAGACATGTTTGATCAACAAAATGTTGGCCACGCTGTCAGGCAGAATAGTCCATCTAATATTCCAATCTACAAATTTGTGAAACAATTATTTGTTTTAGTTCATAGAGGACACTCTCTAACCTGTTAATAACCTCGCCATGTGATAGAGCATACCAGCAGATTACACAACTTTATACAGTGGGTCCCTCCTCATTTCTTCTTCCTGTCCACTTGGTACAGTCCACTCGGGGCTCTCTTTGGAATGTTCTGGTGTGATAGACATCACATCTTTCCCTTATCTGACTTTCTGTGATATCTGCATCTCAGAGCGTGGACGTTCCATCCCTGCCTGTTACCCTCCTAGTATCTGTGGGCTAGTTGACTTCCCTCATCTTCCGTGAAGTGAATGTCTCACAAACTAATACAAACATCAACCCCCCCGCCCCCCCTTCCAACCTCTGTCTAGATAAACCACTTTACCCCCTGTCACTGTGTAGTGTGTACACTGGTGTGGATGGTCTGAGTAGTGGCTTTGTGGACATGATGATGGTGGTGGTTGTCTTCGTCTGCAGGAGAGGAGATGAAAGAGGCTGGGGAAGCGTCGGGATGCGGAGATGCAGAGGAGAAGAAAGGTGAGCCTCACTCCGCCTATGTCAATTACCTTTCTGCAGTATTGATATTCTTCCTCTGCAGGATTCAAGCTGTATTGCTATACGTATCCAGTGTAATATTGTGATGTCTGTTTCAGAGGTGAAGGACTATAAGTATTACCTGAGGATGTGGGCCAAGGAGAAGGAGCCCAAGATTGAGACCATTAAAGATCTTCCCAGGATGAACCAGGTACACATTACTGAGAGATGACCATAACTTGACCACTCATGCACACTTGGAGAAGCCATTTCTGTGACTGATCCCCTGTGTGTCCCCTACAGGAGCAGTTCATAGAGCTGTGTAAAACCCTGTACAACATGTTCAGCGAGGACCCACTGGAGCAGGAGCTCTACCACGCCATAGCCACTGTGGCCAGCCTGCTGCTGCGCATCGGAGAGGTGGGCAAGAAGTTCACCAACAACGGTGCCAAGAAGCCAACCGACACCACCTACACCCAGGCTCCCACCCTTTCCGCTGAACTGCCCCAGCCCGAAAAAGAAGAGTCGAATGGGGAAAGCAGCTCAGGACAGTCCCTGGTCTGCAAGGCTTTGGCGGAGGCCCAGCTGGAAACGCCGCCCCAGCAGACGTCGGACGAAGAAGTGAAGGATGACACGTCGGTCTCGTCCTACTCCATGGTGAGCACGGGTTCGCTACAGTGCGAGGACATCGCCGATGACACAGTCCTAATTGGCTGCGCCGGCGACCAGCAGCGGCGAGGCAGCACGCTGGACGGCGATTGGTCCATTACCTTCGAGCAGGTGCTGGCGTCGATGCTCACCGAGCCGCCCCTGGTGGACTACTTTGAGAAGAAAGGAGACATTCAGGCAAGGATGGCAACCTGTAAGATGCAAAGGGGGGTGGAGAGGCAGGTGAGCTCGTCAAGCGACCATGAGTTGGCCCAGCTCTCGACCTAAGCGGACCCATCCAGAACTCAACACTCACTGTCATTTCTCACCCGTAGGGGAAAACCGATCACTGTCCAACTCGAGTTACCGTCCGGCCTTGCCTCACTCCCGTTTCACAGGGAGCTCTAGACCTGTATCTCTGTTGTGATTGTCATCATTTTACAGAACCGTGTGTGTGTGTGTGTGTAGGAAATATATCTATTGAAACAGTATTCAGTCTGTAAGCAGTCTGCCCAACGGTTCTTACCTTGGATAAAAGCCACATAACTCTAAACATTTACAACCTATTACATCAACCCTAATACATTCAGAACCAGATTCAACCTAAGCCTGTTCCTAGACTAAAAATCACTTTCAGTAGAGGTTCTCCATGTCACATGCTTTCTAGTCCAGGGCTAAGCTTAATATTTGTCTTGGAAACTTGCCCTTGAAGTGTAGGGGCTAATCCACGGATGGGATGTTGTGCAGAGGAACATTGGTGCAGGATATCAGAGTTTTAACGTGTTAGTACTCAACTGTATTTCTGTCGCTTCTCCTAGCACTCTGCGGACCACAATCTAAGCTGTGGGTAAAAGCCTTCAACTGGAAGACCTATATGAGACATGTATAAGACATATGAGACACAAACGTATATATATCTGTGAAATCCACAGCCATCTCAAACTAAAGAAAGAAAGCCTTAAAAAAAAAAAGACTGAACTAGATGTTAGATTTTAGAAACCGCTTGTTTTTGTTTTGTGTAGGTTTTTCTTAGAGAGAACGTTGGGAGAATGTCTGCGTTACCACTCTGTTCTCTGGCCAGTACTTGCTTCATTAGTCCCATTTCAGCAGTCGGTTATTTAAACTACCTTTGGGTGTGTAGTCTTATAGTACAACTCATGGTAACACATTGGTGTGGTTTGGGAGAGTCCTCCCTCCTTCACTAACTAACAATTAATCTGCAGCCTTCAGATATGCATGGCGCTTCGCTCATTTGGTGACTCGCCTGCCAGGACCTGATTGGACTGTTTTTGTAATGGTAGGTTGGCATATACACAGGGATAATTGTAGTGTTGGCATTTTGGGGAGGGACCTCTGAGGCTAAAATCTGCAGAGTTGGAGCATCACAACAAACAGCATTGTTTTCATTGAATGCCCTTCTTGAATTTTTTACCTGCATATCAAACAAGGCAGTATCTCTTCCCCGTAGTTCAAAGCAGACACTCAGGGGGCGCTATGTGTCATTCATCAAATGACCTCAAATATTGTTTTACCCAAAGAAATACAATAGTTTTTCCATTAGTTACTAGACCTAGCTGTGAGTCGGTTGTATCTTTGTATTCGGGCCGGAGTTAAATTGACCATCTGTAAGTGGTCAATGGTTACCCCTGAAATGCACTGCTTCTGTCATTTCAGAATAGCAGTAAAGAAACATTTCCTGCAAGCAAATACTATTTTAACAGATTCCCATTAAATTTCAGTCTCGAGACACTTGCTAAAACGCCATGTAATGCTTTTCCTTCAAGCCAATAGGAGTCCCAAGCTGTGAATTACTGCATATAATTTTCATATTATCTTCTATCGTTCAAAGCTTTTAAGTGTATTAGATGTTTCTTGATAAAAATATAGCCTCAAATTGGTCTCATGTTATGAAGGAATTGAAAAAAACGTGTTACTGTCCTCCTGAATATTCATAACCTTGTTTTAACAGAGATAAGCTTCATACACAGTATTTGACTACACACCCACATTGGTCACAAACATAGATATTTTGCATTCTTCATGTCTACTTTTGTCAACAGCTATTTTTTTATGTTTGGCAAGAAAAAGTATATTTTTAAGAATCCGTTGTCTTTTAATCCATTCACCCCCCCCAGACAGACCAGACCGATGAAAGCAATATGGTAGCTCCATCGGTCATATTGCTTACGCCTATCTAGTTCCTTCAGAACTTCAGATTGAGAAACACTAGAGAAGTAGGAGTTAGAGATTGTTGTACAAGGCTATAGGCTCCTCGGTTTTTGTTTCCATTGTGGTTATCCAGACGGGTCTGAGATCAGTGGAGAAATGTGCTGGCACTGCTCAATACTGGTCTCTGAACTGTTCTTCTATGACACTAAAACCAGACTTTAAAAGGTTGTCTGGCTGGTCCTTTGTTCATAACTCAACAACAGTCCAGCATTGCCCAAGGAATTTGCTTGCAGCATTACATACAAAGTTTATTGGCACTTTGTAGGAGTTTTATACCCCAAGTTAAATTTATCAGTGTTATTTGTGCTGAGCCCCAAAGTCCCAGTTAATCAAATTGTATGTAGATTATTTTATGTTGGCACACACAACCTGTCTCACTTTGTATATTCTTTGCTTTTCATCTGCATATGTTTCTTATATCTAATGAAAATGACTAATTTTACTTGTTTACCTTGCAGACTACTTTCTAAATGTGAAAACAAAGAACAAGGAAGCAGTTTTGCATCTTTTGGGGTTCTGGGATAGCCTATGTGGCTGTTAAATCTGTTTATCCACCTATAGATATGTCATTAATGTATCCATGTAACGGATGTGTTTATTCACAAACTTGCATTTTAAATTGTATTTGATCAGTACTGTACTATATTGTGTAATAAATTAAAATACTGAATGAAATAACTTGATGGTTTTATTTAATAGGACAGGCTTACACCATTTGGTTATATTAATAGTTTGTTTTTAGCTCTGCAGACAAGATTGGCCACTCTTAATCCAATTATTGTACATTATATATGACAAAACATGTATTTTTACTGCTCTAATTACGTTGGTAACCAGTTTATAATAGCAATAAGGCTACTCGGGGGTTGGTGGCATATGGCCAATATACCATGGCTAAGGGCCTTATTGCTTAATTGAACAACATAGTACTTACTATATCTTCATGCTTGCGTCCATTTAATAACTGCACTTAGCCAATGCCAGAGGGCGCTCAATATAGTTGATTGTGTTCTGCTCCAATAAAATGGCGCCGACATATGGTAGTTCTGCTTCAAGCTCCTATGTACGACTGCACGGTTGGAACTAGGAATGCACGCGTTTCGCAACACCAGCAAAAACGTCCGCTAAATACGTGTATGTGACCAATACAACATTTTATTTTTACCTGACGTATGACGTCACGTTTCCTCATTCGATAGTTTTTCAAAACATTCCCGGCAAAATCTCAAACTAGTCGTTTTTAGCTAGCTACTACAACTAAAACAAGGAACATGGTTCAGGAATTTCATGTCCTAAGATGCTGTTCTTGCCAAACCTACCAAGTGCAACAGGTAACTTAAGTTTGCTAGTTGTAGAAGGAGCTATCTTTCTAGTTAGCAATGTTGCTAACCTGTTAGCTAGCTATCTTCAAACTTGCTTTGCACGTGTAAACATATTTGCGCACTTAATTGCAGGTTAAAAAGAGCAAAAAATGGAACTGCAAGCTGTGTGGGGAAAAGCAGTCGGTCATTAAGGTAAGCCAGCTAATGATTTGTTCGAACCACAACAACGAAAGTATTTGTAAAAATAAATAATAATAATGGGTTTGTTCGACATTGCAGCCAGTGAGTGACTGATATACAAATAATCATAAATAATGACTCATTATTATTTGTAAGTCAGTCACAACTTACCCATGATAAATCACGGTTTTGATGCACTCGAACAAGGCCTACGTGTCTATTATGTAACCTTTCCAGGAGTTTGGTCGTGGCTCTGGAGTGGATTGCAGACGTCATGTTCAGAAGGCCAATGCCAGGCGTGGAGAGATACTTGAAGAGCAGGACCAGAGAGCCTGGTCACGATGGTAACTCTTCTGATATTTACATGTTGGAGGAAAAAATAGCATCACTCTCAACACTGTCTACTCCACCCTGACAGGGAGGAAGCAAGCAAGCAGTGTACAGAGCATCCCATTTCAGCCCTATGATTTGCATTACTGAATTTAAATAGGCCTAGGCGGAAATGGAAGTCAAAAGATTATTACTGTGGAATGTATTTATCTGTATACACTGCCACTCCTGTTTGGGTGTTGTGTGAAGACTTGGATCCACATATGCCCTGTATGTCATTTCCCCCTAGCTTAACTTCCAGATGAGGTGCAAAATGTGAGCTTAAATGAACTATATCATGCTATATCTCTTTCTTTATTATTTGTGATAGGGAGGAGGTGGATGATGTGGCTGAAGAAGAGGTTGTAGAAAAAGCTCAGGAGTGTTGTAACCAGATTGTGAGTTCCCACCATTGTTATTGCCCATCACTTTTTTTGGGACACAAACAAATGTATTTGACACAGTCAATTGAATGTAGGCATGGGCAGTTGGGCACAAACTGAACATGCAGTTTTAGGGCAGCAGCCCTAACCAATAATCCATGTTGTCCATTGAATATCATAAGAAAACATTGTTTACCATTCAAAATACCAGTAAATTAATAATTGTATTCCTGTAGGCAGAAGAGGCTAATGGGAGTCGCTGGGGTAAATACCTGCAGACGAGCGATGAAGGGGCAGGTCAAGAAGAAGCTGAGGAAGAGGAGAATGTTTACATGGACAGAAACCATCTCCAAGGCAACATAAATGTCAGGTATGCCCATGACTCATGTCAGGCTAATTATTTTGTTACGTCTGTACAAGTTTGTGCCTAAACAGTGGCCTACATGTTGACAACCCACTGTTGTCTACACCCTCCTGATTCTCAATAACACCAGTGTCATCTGACAGGGTCATCCGAGGATCAATTGGCCACCATTCTAAAACACCGATCCAAAACCATACCTGAGAAACCAACAGCACCACTCATCATTGTCAAAGTTGACCATTCAGTCCACTTCAATGTGATTTTTTATTTTCTGTAAAAATAACTTCTAACCCTTCACTGTATGACAGACTCTGTGTTTAGATTGAGCATAGGTATTTGTGACAGCATGGATTATTAATGTGGGCCAACAGAAAGAGGAAGAGAGGTCGAGGGGAGAATGAGGGGAGGGGATATCACAGTGGAGAAGAGGACACCATGCCTCCTACACAAGGCTGGAGGACGAAAGGGAAGTCGGCTAATGTAAGCAGCTAAAGCTAATTCATACCAGCACATGTCCAAGCAGTCTGTACTAACTAATATGCTTTCTCTGGTTTGCTTTTTACCACAGACACCACAACACAACAGACCCCCCAGCTCATTGGCCCCTGTACAGTGGTCTCCCAAACAGTCAGCTCCCTGCAGACCACCAGTCCCGGCTTACAGCAAACCCCCTACTGTAATTGAACCACCCTCAACTACCAGCAGCAAACTCTCTTCAACCTCAGTCCCCTACAGAGCAAATGCAGCGACGACCTCGCAACCTTCTGGATCCTCGGGTACTGCAGTGTCACAGACCTCCAAATGGGCCCAGTTCCTTACTGCCTCTCCTGAGGAAGATGAGACCAACTGGAGTGGTAGTACAATGCATATGGATGAGTTCCAAACCACTGGTTCAATGTTCTCAAATGTTCCTAATGTGGTGCTCAAAAACCAGAACCCTTTTGGACAACCGGCCTGTAGTGGTTTTTCCAAATTGGCTGGGCTAGGTGGGGGTAGTGGTTTTCTGGGGAGGAGCACCAGAAAGACATTTGATAGGCTGAAGTCGACTACCCCCCGTTGTGGATTTGGGGAGGCATCCTATAGCGAAGGAGGTCCTGCCCATATGACGTTACCTGAGGAGGTCAAAGCACCAGTCTGTCATCAGCCCCCGCCCACCAAGCACCCATGCCCCACCCTCTCTCTGGGGACCATGTTCTACACGGATGACGACTTTGATGACACATTTTAAAAGCCATGTAATGGGTGCTCTTTTTGTGCATCTATAGACGAAGTGGCTTACTCTAAACAAGTCTGAATGTTTTGTAATTAACATTTAACGCATTAATCTCTGGATTTTGTCTAATAGTTCATGGTTGCAATAAATGATTAAACTATGTATTTAATGACAGTATGAAAATCCAATGACAATACAGTTTCTTTGCAGAAGTATTTTATTTGGTCTTGACAGGGAGAGAAATGTTTTCAGTGTTACAGTCATGATTCACACCCTTCACTTGATGCTGTTGACACCGATAATGGACATGACAGTTTATACGTCTGGCAATAACACTAAGTAATGTGTAAGAATCATAACTTGATAACTTGCTTGGTACTAGCTCGAGTTAATATTCTGATACTATATGTTGGTTAACATTTTTTACTGCTTTTTTTCAATACAATTTAAAAATGAACCCATGCATCTTAACGGTTATAGAAAGTCATTATAATTACGATAAATACCTGATTAGTAAATCCTTTATACTTAAGTGTCAGTACAAGATATCTTAAAAGAGCAAGAGATTTCCCATTACATATTCAGATCTAATAGACTATTATTGCTTGAGGTACTAATTGCCAGAGAGCTGTGAAATAGATTAGGGGGACAGAAGAGAAGGCAGTATTGGTGAAATGGCTATGATAAGAGGATGGAGTGGTGTGCCTTAGGGTTCTTTGTTTAGGCCCCTTTACTTCTGGGGGGGTTTGGAGTAGTGGATGGTGTCCAGGGCGGCCCCAACGTCACAGTCCTTGGTGTGGAGAAGACGGGTGAGCCAGCCACCCTCGTCTGTGAAGCCCATGGACAGCATCTGGGACAGCGACTCCACCAGGCGTGGGTCTGCATCTGGACACAGTGGAGGGTCAAACGCTGATGTAAGTAACTTCTACTAGTCAATACTACTGTACCAGGTGTAGTCAGGGATATAAGAACCTTGAGCTAAAGTCAAAACTATGACACCTATCCCTAACTGAAACCACAACTCGGGATATAACTACCACTGACTGAAGTGGTTACTACTAGCAAGGAGGATAAGGAATCACTACAATTAATACTAGGGATGGAGGATATGAGAATTCTCAAACTATCGTACCTTGAGGCAAGTGGGGGTAGGCTGCGGCCTCAGCGAGAGTGAGGGACTTCAGTGGTTCCTGTGAGGGACCCTGGGAAGGGGTGAGGGACCCTAGGGCTTCCAGTGAGCCCTCCTGACCCACCCTGAGAGACTGGAGCTCTCCAGTAGAGGGGTCCACCTCCTTGGAGGTCACGTGAGTCCATTCCTCGTCACCACTGCCCCCAGCGTCTTTACCACCCTGCACATATAGAGATACATCATTTAACAACACACACCATCTGACAGGCAATGTTATTCTTCACCATTAACTGATTAAGTATCATTAATTAAAATGAAACAGATTTTTTTACTTTGATTATCAAGTAATTAAGTTGTAAAGCAGCGTGTCATACCTTAGCCAAACCACTGGCGCTCCCCAGGCTGCTCAGTTCGTCCACCTCCATGTCTCCCTCGTTTGCCCCTGCTCCCTCAGACCCCCCTGTCCCGTTGTCACTCCTAGCACCGGGGTGACCTCCTGACCTGGGTGGGGTCGGGTTGGGGGTCATCACCTTGGTCCTCTTCCCCTCGTGCTCCACGTCAATATCCACATCGATACCTGCAGGCAACATGGAGAGCTAAGTAAGCAATTTCAGTTCTTTCAAATTTAGAGTAGTCAGTAGATTTCTAATAATGGATTGATAAATTACTTTTTTATATGGCACTTTTCACTTGGTCTTACCCAGTGGGCTAAGCATGGCTGCCACCCCTTCTCCAATGTTCTTTAGGTAATCCATATTGGCCTGGGACTGCTGGGAGGAAGCAGATGAGGCATCAGAGGATGGCTGACTGTCTTCGGGGGCCGCCTGGCCTGGCTGGGACCCAGAGGGACCAGGCTGGGACCCAGAGGGACCAGGCTGGGCCTGGCTTTGGGCCTGAGCCCACATGCAGTGTCTCATCTTCCGCATCCACTTCCCACGAGGGAACCACTGTGTAGAAGAACAAGATCAAAGTATAGAGGCCATTTTTCTCTCCCTAACCACACAGATATGTCCCCCCCTCCCAATTCCAATGGAGTTTTAAATTGCTCAGATGTGTATCTGCAAGAATATCCACTTTAAAGCACAAGAAATAAACATGTGTCTCACCTCAAATGTGTTGTTGAAGGGGTGCCAGATGGGTAGGAGGACATGCTCCTTGTGGAGCCCCTTGGCCTGGCACGGGGAGCATAGGTCGTAGTTGGAGCACACAGTGCACTTGAAACGGGTCCCTGCCACCGGGCCCTCGCATTCATCACAGGTCACGTTGGGGTGCACCATGGGGGGCCCGTGAGGGCCATGACCATGAGGTGGTGGGCCATGGGGTGGAGGGGGCCCCATATGGGGTGCTCCAGGGTGAGGGGGAAAGGCGAAAGGAGGGACACCGCCCGGGAAGGCGAAAGGAGGGAACTCGCGCCTGTGCTCCTTCTTCTCTGTAAGGGAAAGAAAAAAAGGATATGCGGGTAGGTGTTAATAACTACAATGTTTCAGTAACAATGAGAATGCTATATCATTATAATAGTGGTAATGATGACTTGGTGCATTACACATTAATACCAGACGGATTAATCTTTATATATTATATATGAAAATGCACCATCTTTGATCACAAAAGACTCACCCTTGATGAAGAGGCGGAAGGTGTCGTCCTTGATGCAGGTGAGGCCCATGATGAGCTCATCGTCGGTGGAGAAGGCAATCATGTCACCGTCCTCGTCTGGGTACAAGGGAAAGAAAAAAGATAATACGTTGTCACACACTGATCTCCTCACGTGTTTCACAAGCCATTGTTTGCTGTCAGCTCCTTATCTAGGCCAGATGATTAGATAATAGCAGTATGAGTTCACTAGTAAGGAAATCTGTCCACAGCTTATCCTCACTGGCTTATTTGATTTAAAACAGGTTAAGGGAATACTGTTGTTACAAAGGTGTTGTGCGCAGACCAACATTTGTCAATTTCCAGTTCAGTTATTGAAAATCCCCAAATTTTTTCAATACATTCATTTCAAGTCATGTATTGAAATACAATTAATTTCCTGGTTTGACTGAGTTGTAATGGAATTGACCCCAACCCTGATACCCAATATGGAAAACATACATTTAGTGATGTGGTACCAGTCAATAATACTACTGTATGAATTTGGTCAACCTAGATTCCCTGTTTGGGTGGAGAGCTCTTACAGAATTTGTTTTATTTTCTGGGTTAATGCCATCTGTTGCTAAGTTACCGTTATATATATATATATTAGTCCACTATGAACTAATGGTAGGCCTACATGTAACAGAGCCTATTTGCTGCTCACTCTCGATCTGACATTCACTATGAAATGCAATGTCAAATGTAGACTTCAATAATGTTCTGTGTATCAGATTTTTTCTGGTGCATAAAGACAAATTGTCATCTTGATATCTATACTGTTATTCGTCAAACTCACTCCTGTTATTGAAGCTTTCAGTCAGCAGATTATTTCACTTAACTTCTTGACGCACTTTGGTCTAGGCCTATGACACGACATTAATCAGTTGATAGGCCTACTCAAGTAAACTAGGTAGTAACGTGCGCAATAACTTTACTGTAGTCGTGAAGTACTTTGTATGGAATATTACAACAAAATTACCGCCAGAAATATTGACGACAATAACACGATCGAAAACACTGTACCATAGGCCTATAATGAAACACTGACAGTATAGGCTTACCTTTGTAAAACATTTGGTAGGGGACATTTCGCAGTGTTGAGAAAACATCAACAACCTTTCGATTCAAATACTCAAAACTCGTTGAAACATCTTGGTCGACGGCAAAGCGACGAATTTCTTTCGGCATGTGTTCCTTCCCAAGGAGATAGGCTTTCACGGTCATAGACATAGTCGAGTCTTCTCACGACTTACTTTCAGCCCAATTCGCTGTAAAAAAAATTGTTGCGCAGTTAAAATGTTAAAGGCCGGATCCACTGTAAGGTGTCAGTGCGTCTCGCTGTTCTGGGTACAGTTCCGCGTATGAACCTTAATACGACGGCTGGTGTAATATTTATACTTCGGTCTAGCCAATCACAAGGTTTTGGTTCGGCATCGGGGGGGAAGTCCACCGTTCTAAATGACAAAGCTCTAGTCGCCTTCTGTTATTGTGCGCAAAAGGCAAGGTAATGTAAACAAATGGGTGGGACGCGACGCCAAAGGGTGAAATGGAAGGCCGAGGTATGACAAGGCACTTTCCATACGGGAATTCCCCGCGTGCAGACTGGTCTCATAGACTAGACGTAACATAATAAACGTAAATCTGGTATACTCTATTTACTATATGTTACATTTGATATGTATGGTTATAGAAGATAGAGTGGGTGGTTGGTTGTAATAACGGGAACATCTAGCAACCCAAAGGTTGTTTGTTCAAATCCCATCACGGACAACTTTAGCATTTTAGCTAATTAGCAACTACTTACTACTTTTTTGCTACTTGACAACTACTGAGCATGTTAGCTAACCTTTCCCCTAAACTTAACCCTTTAATTTAACTCCTAACCTTATAACCCCTAAACCCGAGTGCTAGCTAGAGTTAGTCACCTACCTAAAGCCAGCAACAACAAATTGGAATTTGTAACATGTCATATGTTTGTAAATTCGTAACATATTGTACCAATTGTAATTCGTAACATATCATAAGAAATCGATGATAGACATCCACAAATTAATACATCCCATACGTGCCTCGGATTTATATATAGAATAATACGAAATGCTCTGAGACCATGTTGCAGGGTGAGATCAGCATCATCGGACCACAATTTAACTGGACTGAGCTCTAGACTTGAAGAGCACCTGTGCCGGGACTTTAAACATTTTGACCTCGATTAATACTTGATATTTGAAGAGGGGGTTTACGGATATTTATATTCTGTCAAAATCGTCCACATTGGATTCCCATAGCATGGACCAACTCTATTACTGTTATTTAGTCATATAAAATTGTGAGGAATATATTTGGTTTAAATCAGAGCGCTAGACTACTGTAGGCAGGTATCCACATTGTAAATTCATATGCAGGTGGGCAAATAAAAATACCATGACCATGCACTTTGTTCTAGTGCCCAAATGACTTAGGCTATAAGGAGATGTGGCCAATGTATAAAGCTATGTGCCCTATACTTGTGTTGTGTGTAGAATAAGTCGGTTGATTTGGCCTACTTTGACAAACAGCATTATTAAATCAAGACATAAGATAATATACTAAAAGCATCTAGGCTAAACACAGTTAGGCAGGTAGCCTAGTGGTTAGAGTGTTGGGTCAGTAACCGAAAGGTTGCCAGATAGAATCCCCGAGCTGACAAGGTCAAAATCTGTCATTCTACCCCTGAACAAGGCACTGCTCCTAGGCCATCCTTGTAAATAAGAATTTGTTCGTAACTGATTTGCCTAGTTCAATAAAAAATGATATTAGTTTATGTAGGCCTATTCATCATTGTGCAGTATTTTATTTATTTAACTAGGCAAGTCAGGTAAGAACAAATTCAGTGTCTTGTTCAGGGGCAGATCAACAGATTCCTGTCAGCTCAGGGATTTGATCTAGCAACCTTTCGGTTACTGGCCCCACGCCCTAGGCTACTGAGCCCAGCCAATAGGAAAATGATCAAATATAGGCCTATGATTATTACACCTTTAAGGTGATATGTTGTGTCAGGCAATTCTCTTTCACCCAGATCACCAGACACACCACTTTGGTTGAATATGTTCTGAGCAATAAAGTGCATTGAACCACTTTATGCACTTTATTGCTCAGAACATATTCAACCAAAGTGGTGTGTCTGGTGATCTGGGTGAAAGAGAATTGCCATCAATTACCACACCCACAAACTCCAAATTGGCTCTATTGCAGAAATTAATTTTAAAAAATTTGCATTTGGTAATCCGTAGAAAGCGCAGGATGCTTCTAGAAACATATATAGACACAAGATCAAATCTGTTTATGGCCCATTTATAAAAATGTATCTTCTTAAAATCTCATTTTAAACCAAATCATATGCTTAACCCTTAAATTAAGACCAAGCAGCACATGTCTGTTTTCATGCATTTTTACAATATAGCCTAGACGGTTTTTAATTTTGTTGCTGTGGTAACTAGTGACAACAGTGAAAGAGCGACACTTTTCCTCTCACCCTCACGTCCTGCCTTTTGGTGGTGCTCCGTCACCTGATTCTCATGCCCCATGACCGCTTTATCAAACTGGATTTTTTTCGCGCGTTTTGTAATCCGTAGAAAGCGCAGGATGCTTCTAGAAACAGATATAGACACTTAGATCCAATCTGTTTATGGGACGATTACTATGTTGTCCTAATAATTCATGGATCTCAACCATTAAATATCTGGATTACTGACATCAAGACTATTCATTTACATTAGTTGTGGTTGTGCTGTGTTGTGTTGTGCTTTGCTTTGACAAGTCTTATTTGTACGCATGCACGACTTGCCTACCGGCCAGAGGTTTGTCACTAATTATCACAGCCACAAAGTCGTCATTGCCTATATTGTAGAAATTCATGAAAACAAAAATGTGCTTTTTGTTCCTAAGGTGAGGGTTAGGCATAAGGTTAGCAGTGTGGTTAAGGTTTAAAATTCATATTTTAAGAAGATAAATTGTAGAAATAGACGGGGTTTAGCCTTAATAACAAAATACGGTCGTTACTAGTTAACACAGCCACAACGTTGTAATTATGGCTAAACCACGCCCATTATAAAATTAATCTTCTTAACATCTAATTCTAAACTTAATCTCATGCCCAACCTTAAATTAAGACCAAACAGCACATTTGTGTTTTCATGAATTTTTACAATATAGCCTAGCCGTTTTTTTTACTTTGTGGCTGTGGTAACTAATGACAACCGTGAAAGAGCGACACTTTTCGTCTCACCCTCACTTCCTGCCTTTTGGTGGTGCTCCGTCACCCGATTCTCATGTCCCATGATCGCTTTATCAAACTGGGGATTTTTTTTGCGCGTTTTGTAATCCGTAGAAAGCGCAGGATGCTTCTAGAAACAGATATAGACACTTAGATCCAATCTGTTTATGGGCCGATGACTAGGTTGTCATAATAATTCTTGGATCTCAATCATTAAATCTCTGGATTAAGTTTTATTCATTGTCACTCAATGTGTCCAATGAATCAATCATTATTACCATTATGCTCAAATGGAAATGCCCATAACTTTAAGAATAGCCTATGGATGTGAATATATTGAAATGTTGCAAAGTTCTATGATTGAACTAGATGTTGCAGATGATTATGATGTTGCTGATGATGATGATATATCCATTGTCATGGTTATTTTAGGACTATGGCGAGTACTTGTCTTCTGGTCGTAAATGGTGGGATGATCGCACGCACGACTGGCCTGCTTTGTGGCATGCGTAAAGTTCTACTTTCACCGCTAGATGATAGCATTTCTCCACGAACCTAAGGCCTGCCACATGGCACGCATATAATATTATTGAATGCCAGGGACCTGTTGTAATTGCAGGATATTGCTGAGAATTGTTAGAAGTTCCCTCACAGAGATGTTTTATTTGTACATTTAGCCTGTATAGCCTTGCCCTGGTAATGTGTGGCAAATGTGCAAAATGATTGAAGTTTATTCTTTCTCATTGGAATAATCACCTACACAAGAGATGAATTGCAGGCTTAGTCGATATGAAGAAAGTACAAAAATGATAATTGCCTGCGCTAAAAAGATCACTATATTGGTCTGCTAATACAGTTTTGGTAGTCCCTTCCACAGATCTGTGCCTCAACGCAATCCTGTCGACCTCATGGCTTGGTTTTTGCTCTGAGATGCACTGTCAACTCTGGGACATTATATAGACAGGTGTGTGCCTTTCGAAATCATGTCCAATCAATTGAATTTACCACAGGTAGACTCCAATCAAGTTGTAGAAACATCTCAAGGATAATAAATGGAAACAGGATGCACCTGAGCTCAATTTCAAATCTCATAGAGAAGGGACTGAATAGTTAAGTAAATAAAGTAATTCTGTTTTTTAATAAAAAACTTTATTTTGCTTTATCGTTATGGGCATTGATGAGATTGATGAGGAAAAAATATATTTGATCAATTTTAGAATAAGGCTGTAACAAAATGTGGAAAAAGGGAAGGGTCTGAATCCTTTACAAATGTACTATATACACACTATCGCTCAAAAGTTTGGGGTCACTTAGAAATGTCCTTGTTTTTGAAAGAAAAGTACACTTTTTGTTCATGAAAATAACATAACATTGATCAGAAATACAGTGTTAATGTTGTAAATGACCATTGTAGCTGGAAACTGAAGATTTTTAATGGAATATCTACATAGGCGTACAGAGGCCCATTTTCAGCAACCATCACTCCTATCTTCCAATGGCACATTGTGATAGCTAATCCAAGTTAATCATTTTAAAAGGCAAATTGATCATTAGAAAACCCTTCTGCAATTATGTTAGCACAGCTGAAAACTGTTGTTCTGATTAAAGAAGCAATAAAACTGGCCTTCTTTAGACTAGTTGAGTATCTGGAGCATCAGCATTTGTGGGTTCAATTACAGGCTCAAAATGGCCAGAAACATAGCACTTTATTCTGAAACTCGCCAGTCTATTCTTGTTCTGAGAAATGAAGGCTATTCCATGGCTCTAACCAGAATAGAAAGAGGAGTGGGAGGCCCCGGTGCACAACTGAGCAAGAGGACAAGTACATTAGTGTCTAGTTTGAGAAACAGACGCCTCACAAGTTCTCAACTGGAAGCTCCATTAAATTGTACCCACAAAACACCAATCTCAATGTCAACAGTGAAGACATGACTCCGGGATGCTGGCCTTCCAGGCAGAGTTCCACTGTGCAGTGTCTGTAGCCCATCTTAATCTTTTCTTTTTATTAGCCAGTCTGAGATATGGCTTTTTCTTTGCAACTCTGCCTAGAAGGCCAGCATCTCAGAGTCACCTCTTCACTCTTCCTTCCTGAGCGGTATGATGGCTGTGTGGTCCCATGGTGTTTATACTTGCATACTATTGTTTGTACAGATGAACGTGGTACCTTCAGGCATTTGGCAATTGCTCCCAAGGACGACCCAAACTAGTGGAGGTCTGCAATTTTTTCTTGGCTGATTTCTTTTGATTTTCCCATGATGTCAAGCAAAGAGGCACTGAGTTTGAAGGTAGACCTAGAAATACATCCACAGGTACACC
Source organism: Oncorhynchus clarkii lewisi (assembly GCF_045791955.1). NCBI lineage: Eukaryota > Metazoa > Chordata > Actinopteri > Salmoniformes > Salmonidae > Oncorhynchus > Oncorhynchus clarkii. The sequence continues at coordinate 35,538,791 of NC_092177.1, read as the reverse complement.
TCCAATTGACTCAAATGATGTCAATTAGCCTATCAGAAGCTTCTAAAGCCATGACATCATTTTCTGGAATTTTCCAAGCTGTTTAAAGGAACAGTCAACTTAGAATATGTAAACTTCTGACCCACTCTAATTGTGATACAGTGAATTATAAGTGAAATAATCTGTCTGTAAACAATTGTTTGAAAAATGACTTGTGTCATGCACAAAGTAGATGTCCTAGCCGACTTGCCAAAACTATAGTTTGTTAACAAGACATTTGTGGAGTGGTTGAAAAACTAGTTTTAATGACTCCAACCTAAGTGTATGTAAACTTCCGACTTCAACTGTAACTCTGAGCTGGATGTAATGCTCAGCCGGATGCTGTATGTGACTGAGTCGGATGCTGGAGGTAACTTTGAGCCGGATGTAACTCTGAGCCGGATGCTGTATGTAACTCTGAGCTGGATGCTGGATGTAACTCTGAGCCGGATGCTGTATGTCACTCTGAGCTGGATCCTACTCAGCTGAGCTTACTCTGAGGCAGATGCTACTCAGCTGGGCAGAATGCTGGATGTAACTTTGAGCCAGATGCTGGATGCTATACTGGAGGTAACATCCAGCATCTAGCTCAGTGTTACAGCCCCTACTGCTAATTTGTATAGCCTATGTGGAGAGAGATGCACTGTGTGGAGAGAGATGCACTGCTCCTGCTGGCCCTAAAATGCAAGTGGTAGTCAGAATCCCATTGAACTGATTTTATTTGTTATTATGTTCTAGGTAGGCTAAATAACTCATATGGATTTGGGCATATGGTTTGCTTTACATGTTATAGCAGAAGTCAAATGAAATTTAAAGATGCACTGTGCACCCCGAATATGGAGAAGCAGTTGTCGGCTACCTCGGCACATATGACATTCAATTCATGAGCGAAATATGAAAATTCATGAACGGATGTGAAAGTAAACCTGGAACTGCTGCCTCACATTTTTCAACGCCCACTAGCAGAGTCGCAACACTACATGGAATGCCTCATAACCACTCCGTCCGCACTGATTCGAGAAGGATGGGAGAGAGAGAGAACCCCCCCCCCCTTTCTGGCAACTCCTCCCCAAGCACTCCCTGCTTGTGCAAATGAGTAGTCAACCCGAGAGCAGAGCGCCGCGCAATAACAAACTCAGACTGCCAGGCGTGAAGAGGCATTTCTATACTGGAAGTGCAGCGAACGAGCTGAGAGAGCCCAGATACCCCGCACTCAAGTTCGGACATGAGCCCGGGGATCCGGAGATGAGGCTCCGAAATGGCACCTTCCTAACGGTCGTATTGTTCGGTCTATGCGGACTCATTTCGCTCTCCTGGTACACTGCATTCAGCAACTCCAAAGGTAAAGTAGCTGCTATAACACACCACGAGGCGGGGGGCGTGTTGAGGCGATTTGATAGATTTCGTCTGCTGTTGGAGACGAACTACACCAGATATCGGTCTGATATCGCGTAGCTGTGTTTGGAAATAAGATTCTGGTGTTGGTGTTTTGACATTTCAATTTCCTGTTATCCATCGACCATGAGGAATAGTCTGTTTTCACCGGGTGGCATCAGTCAGACCCCTCTACCTTTGTCATCCGTTTTATTTTGCAACATTTTCCTACATTGAACAGATTGTTGATAAATACATAATTTTAAGACATGCGTCTTTGTATTCCTCAGCCTGCACGGATAGGGTAATTTTGGTATCTTTTCCTTTGTATGAACATAGCGTTGACATTATGAATCAGATGATTGCTCAAAGTGCGCATCTCTAGCAGCAATATTGAAACAAAGCAGCTGTAGATTATGAATGCTGATACAATGTTTGTGAGGAACTTGCAAAAATGTAACCTCAAGCTTCAAGTGCCGGTGCATGTAGGCTAAGGATGGATCTCTCCCCCTGGTTTGAACATGTATGGTGCTTGGTGTGTTTTGAAGTTGCTGGGCCAGCAGACGTGTCAGTTCCTAGGCTGCTGTTTACACAGGCTTCCCAGCTGACAGGGCAGCCCAATTCTGATCTTTTGCCACTAATTTGGTCTTTTGACGATCTTATCTTTTGCCAATAATCCCTCCAAGTGCTCTCTGGTGTACAGTATGTATTGACAGTTCACACACAGGTCTTTCATCAAGCCCCAATAGTGTTGGGAGCCTTGCACTCACTCCCATTTGGTTCATGCCAAGTGTTGCATAAACACTGGGAGGATATCACAAATAAAATCAGAACTATTGAAATATTCCTTTTTAGTGGTAATTAGTCACCCAATTCGGCACAGAAGTCACGTGATTCAGTCTCTATATGTATAAAGAGGGACTTTTCAAGCCTCTGCCTCTCACAATGTTGTTGGAAACTCCAATGCATGATTAATGATTCAAACAAATCATGCAAATGTAACAGTATAGACTTTACGTCCGTCCCCTCGCCCCGACCTGGGCGCAAACCAGGGACGCTCTGCACACGTCAACAGTCACCGATTGAAACGCCACTAGCGCGCATCTCCGCAAACTAGCTAGCCATTTCACATTGGCTACACAAATGTAATAAAATAAAATCAAAAGTTGTGAGGAAAAATTACCAGTCGATTACTACAGTAGATCTGGAATTCAGTCGGTTGTCCTTATTATGATGCAGCTGCCAAATTCCCTGGACATTGGTGCCAAATTTCAGGGAGAAACTTGATAGGGTGATGACTCATGCCTATTTCTAGTTAGTTTCACACAGATCGTATCGACCCTTTAAAAAACCTGCAGACCCTTCTTCTCAGGAGCCAATACAAACAATGAGCACCACAATGGAAGTGCACCTTCGCTGTGTTGGGTGTGCCCCCAAGCTTTAAAAAAAAAAAAAAAAACTTTATTTAACAAGGCAAGTCAGTTAAGAACAAATTCTTATTTTCAATGACTGCCTAGGTACAGTGGGTTAACTGTCTTGTTCAGGGGTTTAACGGCAGATTTTTATCTTGTCAGCTCAGGGATTCGATCTCGCAACCTTTCGGTTACTAGTCCAACGCTCTAACCACTAGGTTACCTGCCGCCCCTCTGGATGTGTCTTCATTGTTTTCATTCTGATAGGACACTGCACATGAAGATTAAAGATGCATTATGCAGAAATCGCTCCGCCATTTCCTGGTTGCTGATATTCTAATAGTTTGCCTAATTTCAGTTTGTGACAAACAAGCAGTCATTGTGTAGAGAGTCATTATACCATCTAAACCTCTTGCGAAATATATATTCCATAACCAAACACATTGTATATTCATCTATTTGAAGCTGGTGTTCAAAACCGAAAGTAAAATATGAAAAAACTAAACTTCAGAACGGGAATCATAGAAATGGCACTGTTACGAATCCCTTTTGGCCCGACAGTCTAGGGGGGATGGTAATGAAACCCGTAACATAACTCATGCAAATTATAATAGTGACAAAGTAAAAGTGTGAACGAAATAACCAGGACAACTGATTTCTACCGTCAAACTCAGGGTTTATTAATAAACACACAGTAATGGGGGGAGCAGGAAAAGGGGCTGAGCTGGACCCAAGGAAAGAAACGATAAGTATTCAAAAACACCCCTAAGCTAGACTAGCCTACTTTAACAACAGCTTACTAACTAACCAAAAATACAGTGGGTGGTCCGCCCAGTTCTAACTAGTGTATTTAACAAAGTCTACCTACGGGTAGTGTATGCCCATGGGCGACTTGTCTTGGTTTCCCCTTTTCCCACCAGCAATCAAACACAAACACCATAACCAAAAACAATAGAATATCCTTAGACTTTCTTTCAGCGAGAATGATAGATCTATAACTCACCTTTCTATGTGAATTTGGTCAGGTCTCCCAAAAAGTTGCATAATGTAGCTTTTAATGTTTGCATATCAAACACATGCCTTGGGAAATGTTTTTGGACACACTGCACATTTACCTTAACAAATACCACAGATAGGAGGATCAATGGCGGACTGAAGACAGCGGCGCAGAATGCCTCAAGATAAAAACGTAATATTAAACATCTGTAAATCTGACCAAATATTAGCACTTCACATACTCGTGGGCAATAAGCTTAAATCTGGATAACAACACAAAACAAATTATAAGGCTAGAGACATTTATTGACCAGCACAATCAACACCAAAACAGCATGGAGAACCAATTCCCCAAAAGAAAACGAGACTCCTCGCCTGACACAGATGATTTATGCTTTTCACCACCTGGAATGGTAAGTGTAGAAACCCACTTACTAAATTAGATAAATGGTAAATTGGGCATACTTGAACTCGTCAGTAAAGATGTAAAGGAGTTGAAGGCAAGCCTTGAGATGAGTGACGAAAAAGCCGCGACAATTGAGAAATAAAGAAACAAGCTAAAAGGTACTGTCAATACTATTGAAATGGATGTTAATGAACTTAAAAAAGAGAACATGTTTCTGAGAGAAGCCTTACTTGAAATACAGACTCGATTTATGCGAGAAAATCTGGTACTTTTTACCGGTATTAAAGTTAACGAGGGTTAAGATTCAGAGTGTGGTGAAAGATTTCCTGGTTAAAGCGTTACAGATCCCAGGCGATACCGTCGACCAAAATCAAACTTGATTTTGCATTCTTTTAAGGATAAAATAATGGTTAAAAGCCTGGGCAAAATACTTGCTGGCACGAAAATAGTTATCAGTTCCCAAAGGAAATTGCAGAATGGCGCAAAGTTTGGTACCCACTCTTCAAAGTGAAGACTAAAAGGGAAACGTGTAGCTCTCATAGTCGATAAACTGTACATTGATAACCGACTGTTCCGAGACACCGAGACTGCTCCATGACTATTCTAAGTATTACAAAGTTCCCATAGAGGAGTCGAAATAATGGAACACCCAATACTATCCATGGTGGGGATTGTAATAACAAAAAAAGGAAAACAATCAAATACAACTGTAAATACACTATACCATTCAAGAGAGGGAATGTTGTAAAATAATATGCATTGGACTTTCTATTTATAGCAGAAGAAGAAATTATTGAAATAATACATCCTCCAATATAAGGAACTGGAACACAAAAGTACTGAAAAGCTCGTAATTAGGGAGGAATCAACATGGTAGAGATAAAAACACAGCAAACAGAAGACATAGAAGGCACAGTGTGGGGGGAGTGTGGTTGTGATGGAAGATGGGGTGTGTGTTTTTGTGATTGGAAAAGTGTGGTGAGTTACAGTGCATTTGGAAATGACCCCTTCACTTTTTCAAAATGTTGTTACATTACAGCCTTATTCTAAAATTTATTAAATAGTTTTTCCCCCATCAATCAACATAATACCCCATAATGACATTTTTGGAAATTTAAATATGACATTTACATAAGTATTCAGACCCTTTACGAAAATAAACCCTGAGCCTAAGCACCCTAAGCACACAGCCAAGACAACGCTTGAGTGGCTTAGGGACAAGTCTTTGAATGTCCTTGAGTGGCCCAGCCAGAGCCCGGGCTTGAAACAGATCGAACATCTCTGGGGAGACCTGAAAATAGCGGTGCAGCTTAAGGTGCTTCAACAAAGGACTGACCTTTGTTGAAGCACCTTAATAAGCTGCACAGCTATTTTCAGGTCTCCCCAGAGATGTTCGATCGGTTTCAAGTCTGGGCTCTGTCTGGGCCACTCAAGGACATTCAGAGACTTGTCCCTAAGCCACTCTAGCGTTGTCTTGGCTGTGTGCTTAGGGTCGTTGTTCTGTTGGAAGGTGAACCTTCGCCCCAGTCAAAAGTTTGGAGACAATACAATACAAGGCAAAGGGTGGCTACTTTGAAAAATCTAAAATATATTTTAATTTGTTTAACAATTTTTTTGGTTACTACATGATTCCATATTTTTTATTTAATAGTTTTGTTGTCTTCACTATTATTCTACAATATAGAAAATAGTACAAATAAAAACCCTTGAATGAGTAGATGTGTCCAAACTTGACAGAAGCTGCAATCTATTTGCAACGTTGAAGCTGATCCACCCCCTAAAATATTATCTAATAATAGCAGTCCAAATATCACAGTTTGGCAATTTATCCTTGGGTCTTTCCACTTTCCTGGTGGCTATGTTTAGGTTGTGCTACAGAGAGGATACATTAGGTTCAGAGACTAAAGCATAGACTAATGTGAAGAAAGCTTTATTCTGAAATCAATAAACTCCAACACATTCACTGCATCATATCACAATAATTACATGTATAGCCCAACAACTCTATGATTACCAAGGAAGGTGGGAGGGGTTGTGCGCACTGTAGCTTATTAAGACTGAGAACATGCCTCCTATTCTGACTTAATTGTTGAGTAACTGCGGCTCCTCTCTGTAACCCCCCCCCCCTGCTATCTCCTGCCAAGACATCATCCTCATTCTCTCCTCAGTGTCATCATCATCATCATTATTATTACCAGTTTCCTCTTGAAGGCCTTGTTTCTGGCTTGTGCATCCTGTCTTCTGTCATGTGCAGTTGACTGGAGTGTGTGTGTCTTCGATATTGACTCTCAGACTGATGGCAATTACCTCGGGAGCGAAACGGGGAGAGATTGCTCGTGTGTGTGTGTGTGTGTGTCAGTATTCCTTGATGTGCCCCTCTGAGCCAGCCAGCACTCTAGCAAATTAATTCAGTCAAGCAAACGGCTAAACGTGATTGCAGAAGCTTGTTTGATACATTTATTCCAATGGAGTCTGAGGCCTGTTTCAATCTATCTGAGATGGCCGAATAACACTGCACCTTGCCACTCAGCAGATGCCAATTTAATATCAACAGTGTTAGATAGGTCAATGTTCCCCAGCAATGAAGGGATTGAATAAGAAATGATTATTGATAAATAAATGCATGAATCAGTTGGTAGATCGATCTCACAGGAGAGCGTGTATGAACAAATTAGGTAATGGGAAAGTGGTCGAATGACTCAAGATGAAGTCAAGGGCTTCTCTCCTTATAAAACTAGTTAGGTAGATCTGAATGTATTCTTATGAACAGACATCTCTCCCCAGAAAATTCTGGAGGATCTTTTCTTTTCTTTTTCAAACACCAATTCCCTGTTTAGTTCATCAGTGGCTTTCTGTCTGATGCTACTTGGCTCACGGAATTCCCTGGAGCACGGTGACTCTTGGGAGATGTGAAAGTTGGTTTGTCACTGCTGGGCCACCACACACACACACTCACAAGATACATAAGATACACACATACCCACTCCAGGCCACACACATGCGCACAAAATCACAGTGGGCATACAGCTCATACAGTAGTTTCTTGGTGACTCATGTCCAGCTCTCACTCACACACACACACACACACACACACACACACACACACACACACACACACACACACACACACACACACACACACACACACACACACACACACACACACACACAGACTACCGGGGCTCAGGCTCACATGCCCAGTCATGTCCTCAAATAACACACACACAGGAACTGTTCGCTGCCTGTTAGACTTCCTTGCAGTCCCGTGCTCTTGTTTGACTTTTGTTGTGGTTTTGTATAGTCTAATCTAATTTGGTCTCTAAATTGAGTGATTTAGAAAACAGAGACTGGTCTTATAAAGGTTAGTGTCGTTTTCCAAGCTGTAAGTGCACGTATAATGTGTGCTCTGTGTCATCCACGCCGCTATCAAGTGTACACTTGCCTTTGTCCACTCTTAAGTGCACACACAGATGAGGAGGGGTGATTCCGAGAGCGATGGGAATCATTGTCCCTCTTTCTTTCACTCTGTCCAGTGGGATGCTGAAGGTCAGATATCGCGTCGCTCTGTACATCTGAGGAGACACTTATAGTCTCCCACTGCCCTTAGAGGTCCCACACAGAGTCCATGCCCAGATAAGAGGGTGTGTGTGTGTGTGTGTGTGTGTGTGTGTGTGTGTGTGTGTGTGCGCGTGTGTGCACAGACACTGCCAGCAGGGAGAGATGGGGGTTTTCTTTTGGGAAACTGGGTAACCTGGAAAACAGATAGCAACATAACTTTCTCTCTCTGTGGTTGTGTGAAAGCAAGCTTCCAAATGAAGAAGTCTTAAATGGGGAGGAAAAAAAAACAGGCGGCAACAGTAAGCCTTAGTGGTTGTTGCTTTTGGAAGTGTCCTAATGTTGTAATCATTAACACATTTACATGCCTTTGATACAAAAAAAAGTCTACCTGGTTTCAAGTATTCACCATGGTTTCATGTGCTTGAAGTCCTTTGGAGAAAAAGAATGATGGAAGGAAAAGGGAGAATCTGAAACACCTGTTATGGAGGAGGACGAGGCATTGTTCTTTGGTGTGGGATGTTAAGGTGAACACGCAAATGAGTCCATGGTAGTTTCATTTGTAAATAAATACCGTGTGGAAAGAGTTGTAGATGGAAACATGTAATGCGGGGGTGAGAGGATGGCTATTGGCTAACCAGGCTACTGACCAGGTCAGTTCTTTTCCCAGCTGGTCTCAACCACTCTGGACATGGTTTCCCAAAAGCATCTTTAAGGCTAAAGTTCATCGTTAGAACCTTCGTAGGAGCTGAGCTGTTTCCCAAAACCATCGCTATTAACATTGCACTTAAAACGCTTGTTATTTACAGATTGCCACAGACTACTCGGAGAACAAACGAGGTGTGTCGTTTGATGCTTTTTTTTGCCCTCCCATGTCAATTTATACACAGAAGATCTATGCTAAACATGGTTTCTGTTTCCCTGTGACAGCCGATTAACTCCATAACAAAAATGTACTACAAATACAAAGTTGCTAATGTCTTTGCAATTGATACAAACAAGCAATGTATAAAAAAACATGCTTCAAAATAAAACTGAGATGCCTGCATTAAAATATAAACAGTAGGCTATAGGCCTATTTCAATCATATTGACATTTCATGATTAATAAATAATATTTTGCTACTTAGGCTACTGTCTAATTTTGTCTCGATATACACAGGGTACAAAACCATAAGGAACACCTCCCTAATATTGAGTTTCACCCCTGTTTGCCCTCAGAACAGCCTCAATTCTTCAGGGCATGGACTCTACAAGGTGTCGAATGCGTTCCACAGGGATGCTGGCTTTTGTTGATTCCAATGCTTCCCACAGTTGTGTGAAGTTGGCTGGATGTCCTTTGGGTGGTGGACCATTCTTGATACACACGGGAAACTGTTGAGCGTGAAAAACCCAGCAGCGTTGCAGTTTTTGACACAAACCGATGCGCCTGGCACCTACTACCATACCGTGTTCAAAGGCACTTAAATATTTTGTCTTGCCCATCCACCCTCTGAATGGTACACAATCCACTTCTCAATTGTCTCAAGGCTTAAAAATCGTTTAACCTGTCTCCTCTCCTTCATCTACGCTGATTGAAGTGGATTTAACAAGTGACATCAATAAGAAATAATAGCTTTCACCTGGTCAGTCTATGTCATGGAAAGAGCAGCTGATCCTAATGTGTTTTTTACACTAAATGTATTTCATGATGTGCAGCCTAACATGTGCAAAATCAGTGATTTAGTACATTTTTATTGGGTAAGTATTAGAATAAGCCGCCTCAATATTTGCAGCCGTAGGTGGTAATATTGCTCTAGGAGCTGATCTATCGTCAGTATTGTGAAATAATTCTAGTGTTCTAAGGTAAGATGTGAATTGAGAAAGCTGATCCGAGAGCAGCGATGCCTTTCTTTCGATCCTATCAGTATCGTGCCGATACTGATAGGATCGAAAGAAAGGCATCGTACTCCCAACGACACACTTAGCGACTGATTTCTCTGCGTGGCGTTTTGGGAAACGCGTGTTACATCTTCGGCGGGTTGTAGGAAAGATGCATCTTTAAAACCACATGCAAACCAAAGTTCCATCGCTATTGGGAAACCTGAGTCTCCAAAAGAGACCAAACACAGGACAAGTAGGCTTTTGTGTTCCCACTGTTCTCTCTATACACAGTCTAGGGAATGTGGCTGACTGTTTGGTCAGTCGCATGAAGGTTAGTCTTGTGTGTTTATGGCTTTATTTAGACATAGAATCGTATGGTCTGTAAATGAATGTCTTTGCATGACCTTCATAACTGCCTGTAATTGTCTGTCATTCACACAAAAACACCAAGCTGGATGTCAGGATGGTCAGGGGTTGGTATCACACAGCAGTTGGTGAGTCTGTCTTTTGGCTTGCCACACATACTGGCATAAGTGGCATTATTTACTGACAAAGCTGGCAAGGATCTATTTGGCAGCAGTTGGACAACCTGCATACCCCTGCCAAGCCCTGCCCCTAACTCACAGCCTGCCCACATCAGAGAACCAGACAAGGGGAGGGGAAGGGAACTGTTTTCAAAATGTGTGTGTTTAATGGCTGGGTAGTATCATTCTCATGTCAGTCCACACATCATTGAATTCCTGAGGTGAGTGTGCTAAAATTCACACTTAGTCGTTTTTATCAGAGCACCTCTCATAGTCTTTGGGCTTTGGCTTTCAATTTATTGTTTTGAGCAAGTTTGACTGTGAATATTGATGTCCCATGAGTTGTAGATCCTACTGTCTTGACTTGGAAGAAGGTTAGAGTCTCTGAATTAAAGGTCGACCGATTATGATTTTTCAATGCCGATACCGATTATTGGAGGACCAAAAAAAGCCGATACCGATTAATTGGCCGATTTTTTTTTAATTTATTTTTATTTATTTATTTGTAATAATGACAATTACAACAATACTGAATGAACACTTATTTTAACTTAATATAATACATCAATAAAATCAATTTAGCCTCAAATAAATAATGAAACATGTTTAATTTGATTTAAATAATGCAAAAACAAAGTGTTGGACATGAAAGTAAACGTGCAATATGTGCCATGTAAGAAAGCTAACATTTAAGTTCCTTGCTCAGAACATGAGAACATATGAAAGCTGGTGGTTCCTTTTAACATGAGTCTTCAATATTCCCAGGTAAGAAGTTTTAGGTTGTAGTTATTATAGGAATTATAGGACTATTTCTCTCTATACCATTTGTATTTCATTAACCTTTGACTATTGGATGTTCTTATAGGCACTAGTATTGTCAGTGTAACAGTATAGCTTCCATCCCTCTCCTCGCTCCTACCTGGGCTCGAACCAGGAACACATTGACATCAGACACCCTCGAAGCAGCATTACCCATACAGAGCAAGGGGAACAACCACTCCAAGTCTCAGAGCGAGTGACGTTTGAAATGCTAATAGCACGCACCCCGCTAACTAGCTAGCCATTTCACATCGGTTACACCAGCCTAATCTCGGGAGTTGATAGGCTTGAAGTCATAAACAGCTGCTGGCAAACGCCCGAAAGTGCTGTTTGAATGAATGCTTACGAGCCTGCTGGTGCCTACCATCGCTCAGACTGCTCTATCAAATCATAGACTTAGTTATAACATGATAACACACAGAAATACGAGCTTTAGGTCATTAATATGGTTGAATCCGGAAACTATCATCTCGAAAACAAGACGTTTATTCTTTCAGTGAAATACGGAACCGTTACGTATTTTATCTAACGGGTGGTATCCATAAGTCTAAATATTCCTTTTAAATTGCACAACCTTCAATGGCCCAAACTGTTGCATATACACTGACTCTGCGTGCAATGAACGCAAGAGAAGTGACAATTTCACCTGGTTAATATTGCCTGCTAACCTGGATTTCTTTTAGCTAAATATGCAGGTTTAAAAATATATACTTCTGTGTATTGATTTTAAGAAAGGCATTGATGTTTATGGTTAGGTACATATTGGAGCAACGATACGCACCGCTTCGATTATATGCGAGGCAGGAAACGCTAGATTAACTAGTAATATCATCAACCGTGTGTAGTTAACTAGTGATTATGGTTGGTTGATTGATTGATTGTTTTTTATAAAATAAGTTTATAATGCTAGCTAGCAACTTGATTGATTGTTTTTTATAAAATAAGTTTATAATGCTAGCTAGCAACTTACCTTGGCTTACTGCATTCGCATAACAGGCAAGCTCCTCGTGGAATGCAATGAGGCAGGTGGTTAGAGCGTTGGACTAGGTAACTGTAAGGTTGCAAGATTGAATCCCTGAGCTGACAAGGTAAAAATCTGTTGTTCTGCCCCTGAACAAGACAGTTAACCCACCATTCCTAGGCCATCATTGAAAATAAGAATGCGTTCTTAACTGACTTGCCTAGTTAAATAAAGGTGTAAAATACCGATTTCCGATTGTTATGAAAACTTGAAATCGGCCATTCCGATTAATCGGTCGACCTCTACTCTGAATTATGTTGTGTTTTGGGCTCTTTGTGTAATTTTGTGGTGGAGTTGGTCAGATTTTTGCCTATGTTCTCAGTTCTTTCCCCCTGGTCATAGTTGATGTGAAAGACTAAGACAGGAAGTGCTGTTTTTAGGTGCCACCATCTCCTCTGCCACACTCTGTTGCTTTTCTCTGTCAAAAGGCACAAAGGCCTGTGTGTGTCAGCCTTCCATGTACCCAACCCCTTGCTTGCGTGCAAACTGCAGTGGTAACCTTGACAATTACCCTGGCCTTGGGGGGGTGGGTGGCCCTCTACGTGCACAAAGTCTGACGCTTTTGGCCATTGTCATGGCACTAGTCATAAACGCATGCCCCATGGGTGTGTTTACTGCATGTAGTGCAGTAAGGAGGGGGATCAGGTAAGAGGAAAGGGGTTGTTTCCTCTGTGCATTTAACAGATTATATTTACTGAGCTTTTGTGCACTAAACTGTGTCTAATTTATGGCAATGCATCAAGGTAATTTAACAATTAGACAGCTGTCATCTGAAATGGATTCCCTGTTGTTTGGGGACAAAATTAAACTTTGGTTTTGGTGTTATACTTTGTATTCCATGTTATAGAGAGGCTTCTTAGGAAAACCAAAAACTCTTATTTCATGAGGATAGGACTTACTATTGCTTAGATCTTATTTTCAAGTGATTGACCTGTCCACAATTTATTTTGACCTTTTTCAATGTTAATACCTTGTCCAAAAGGCACCAAATCACCTATCTTTATTCTTAAATTCAATACTTTTTGTCCAATAATTCTCAGGGTTGACGTAGAACACTGAGATTATTCAAATATAATTGTACTTCTGGAATGACAATTCTATATTATGCAAATTTGGCAGTACAATATACAATTACAGTAATTTAAGATCAATAATTTAAAGTAGTGTGGTCATTAACAAATCTTCATGCTCTATGAAATTAGAATACAATGTTTTATATTGTATGCAAATGAGATAGTTAATATGCTAATTTGTCTGTACGAACGAAAAAATACAGCATGTTAAGCCCATTAGTTTAATGTAAGGTGTTAATATTTATTATTATAAAAAAAAATGTATTGTGGCTTAGTAGGGTTATCTAGTTAAGTCTATGGCTGTCTGAAGTGGTTCAAAGTGAACCAATGTGTATTGAATGTTTCAAACATACAATACACTTGCAGTGAAGCCGCTCAACAGCTACACTACCTTTCAAAAGTTTGGGGTCACTTAGAAATATCCTTGTTTTAGAAAGAAAAGCACATTTTCTTTGTCCATTACAATAATATCAAATTGATCAGAAATACAGTGTTAATGTTGTGACTATTGTAGCAGGAAATGGATGCTTTTTAATGGAATATCTACATAGGCGTACAGAGGCCCATTATCAGCAACCATCACTCCTGTGTTCCAATGGCACGTTGTGTTAGCTAATCCAAGTTTATAATTTTAAAAGGCTGATTGATCATTAGAAAACCCATTTGCAATTATGTTAGCAAAGCTGAAAACTGTTGTTCTGATTAAAAAAGCAATATAACTGGCGTCTTTAGACTAGTTGTGTATCTGGAGCATCAGCATTTTGTGGTTTCAATTACAGGTTCAAAATGGCCAGAAACATAGAACTTTCTTCTGAAACTCGCCAGAAACTTAGTCTGAAACTTCCATGCGAGAAATTGCCAAGAAACTGAAGATCTCGTACAATGCTGTGTACTATTCCCTTCACAGAACAGTGCAAACTGGCCCTAACCAGAATTTAAAGAGTGGGAGGCCCCGGTGCACATCTGAGCAAGAGGACATGTACATTAGTGTGTCTAGTTTCAGAAACGGATGCCTCACAAGTCCTCAACTGGCAGCTTCATTAAATAGTACCCGCAAAACACCAGTCTCAACATCAACATCCGACTCCGGGATGCTGGTCTTCTAGGTGGAGTTGCAAAGAAAAAGCCATATCTCAGTCTGGCCATTAAAAAGATTAAGATGGGCAAAATAACACAGACATTAGACAGTGGAACTCTGCCTAGAAGGCCAGCATCCAGGAGTCGCCTCTTCACTGTTGACGTTTTATAATGATCAATTGGCCTTTTAAAATGATAAACTTGGATTAGCTAACACAATGTGCCATTGGAACACAGGAGTGATGGTTGCTGATCAGGGCCCTCTGTACGCCTATGTAGATATTCCATAAAAAAAATCTGCCGTTTCCAGCTACAACAGTCATTTACAACATTAACAATGTCTACACTGTATTTCTGATTAATTTTGATGTTTTTTGGACCAAAAATGTGCTTTTCTTTCAAAAAGAAGAACATTTCTAAATGACCCCAAACTTTTGAATGGTAGTGTAATCACATTAGTCATCTAATAGACTTCCATCCAGAGCAACACATAGACGCAACTAGGGTCAACGACAGACGTCGTAAAAAAAGGTAAGGTAAAAAGGTTAAAAAAAATGGGGACCAGAACCAGCCACCGGCCCAAGCTCCCAACCGCCAGCCCTCCAAGACCCCCACCCCCCCCCCCCCCCCCACCCAAGGAAACAAATTATAAAAATGAATTATGGCAATAACAGCTCAAATAAGCAAAGAGAAACAACAGTCCATCATTACTTAAATACATGAAGGTGGAACATTTCAAGAACTTTGAAAGTTTCTTCAACTGCAGTCTCAAAAACCATCAAGCGCTATGATGAAACTGGCTCTCATGAGGACCGCCACAGGAAAGGAAGACCCAGAGTTACCTCTGCTGCAGAGGATAAGTTAATTAGCGGTAATTGCAACTCGGATTGCAGCTTAAATAAATGCTTCACAGAGTTCAAGTAAAAGACATATCTCAACATCAACTGTTCAGAGAAGACTGAATCAGGCCTTCATGGTTGAATTGCTGCAAAGAAACCACTACTAAAGGAATCCAATAATAAGAAGAGACTTGCTTGGGCCAAGAAACACGAGCAAATGACATTAAACCGGTGGAAATCTGTCCATTGGACTGATGAGTCCAAATTTGAGATTGTTGGTTCCAACCACCGTGTCTTTGTGAGACGCAGAGTAAGTGAACGGATGATCTCCGCATGTGTGGTTCCCACCGTGAGGCATGGAGGAGGTGGTGTGGGGTTGCTTTGCTGTTGACACTGTCCGATTCATTTAGAATTCAAGGCACACTTAACCAGCATGCAGCGATAGGTCATCCCATCCGGTTTGCGCTTTTAATATACATTGCTGTTTTATACACAACTGTGAGTTTACGCTTAGTAAGTTGCAGCTTGTGCACCTATACACACACCAGGGCTGGTAACAGAGTACATATAATTGGGATTACATAATCATGAACAAAAAGCAAGGTTACTATTTACCAATTAGTATCTGTTAGGCTGTGTATATCACAGTGAGGTTGTATTAGGCCTAGACTGACAAATAATATGCCCAACCGTGTGCGCGCGTACACACACACACAGCACACACACTTTTCAGCATCCCCACACGCTCACAGCACACACACCATATCACACACAGCCCGACACAGACACACACTTCTAACAAAGTCTGAACTGTAACACAAGAAGGGTACTAGTCTAATAACATAGCTTACTTCTAAGGTAGGCCTACACCTGAGTTGGTTACATTGTACTGTTCTTTTTTGGTGTTGATGAGTTACTCTGGTGATGGGAGGATGAACTGCACTGTTTCCAGAAAGAAATTAGCTTAGGCTCAGAAAAGGGGTGGCAGGTAGCCTAGTGGTTAGAACGTTGGGCCAGCACCCAGAAGGTTGCTAGATCGAAACCCCGAGCTGACAAGGTAAAAATATGTCGTTCTGCCCCTGAAAAAGGCAATTAACCCCACTGTTCCTAGGCCGTCATTGTAAATAAGATTTTTTTCTTAATTAACTGATTTGCCTAATTAAATTAAGTTTAAATATATAGAGTGAGGTGCCTGCTAGAAATCTGCACAGAAAGATAGATGGGACACATTTTCAATTCACTGGTAGTTAGCTACGTCTTTATCGATTTGTAGGGTTGTAGCAACTGAATTGTCGTTTTTACTTGAAAGAATAAAACCATCAATCACAAAAATCGCCATTGGCACAATACAGCCAATGATGCACAGTGGTGCCTCTAGCTCGGCTCGTTGCCTCCAACGAACAGCATCAAGCAGTCCCGCACAGCTAGGAAGCTAGCGCTCGTCATGGAAATGGGGGTGTCAGAATGTGAATTAGACCAATCCCTGACAACCCATTGGTCATGTCACGCCCTGGTCGAGGTATTTTGTGTTTATCTTCATTTATTTGGTCAGGCCAGGGTGTGGCATGGGTTTTTGTATGTGGTGTGTTTTGTCCTGGGGTTTTGTTAGGTATTGGGTTTGTGGCTTAGTAGGGTTATCTAGTTAAGTCTATGGCTGTCTGAAGTGGTTCTCAATCAGAGGCAGGTGTTTATCGTTGTCTCTGATTGGGAACCATATTTAGGCAGCCATATTCTTTGGGTGTTTTGGTGGGTGATTGTCCTTAGTGTCCTTGTTCATGTCACTGTGTTCGTTTGCACAAGATAGGCTGTCTCGGTTTTCACGTTATGTTTATTGTTTTTGTATAGTTAGTGTTTTTTGTCTTCATTAAAGATGTATCGAACAAACCACGCTGCATTTTGGTCCGACTCTCTTTCACATACAGAAAACCGTTACAGAATCACCCACCACAACAGGACCAAGCGGCGTGGTAACGGGCAACGGCAAAAGCAGCAGCAGGAGAAGGAACAGAGGCAGCAGGAGCAGCAGCAGCAGTGGGAGAGGCTGCACTACTTGGGGAAATGGACTTGGGAGGACGAATTAGACGGAAGAGGACCCTGGGTTCAGCCAGGAGAATATCGCCGCCCCAAAGAGGAGCTGGAGGCGGCGAAAGCGGAGAGGCGGCATTATGAGGCGCTAGCACGGCAGAGCGGATGGAAGCCCGAGAGTCAGCCCCAAAAATTTATTGGGGGGGGGGCTAACAGGGAGTATGGCTACGCCAGGTAGGAGACCTTAACAGGGAGTATGGCTACGTCAGGTAGGAGACCTGCGCAAACTCCCTGTGCTTACCGGGGGGCTAGAGAGACCGGGCAGGCACCGTGTTATGCTGTGGTGCGCACGGTGTCTCCAGTGCGGGTGCATAGCCCGGTGCGGTACATTCCAGCTCCGCGTATCGGCCGGGCTGGAGTGAGCATCGAGCCAAGTGCCATGAAGCCGGCTCTACGCATCTGGTCCCCAGTGCGTCTCCTTGGGCCGGCTTACATGGCACCAGCCTTGCGCTCGGTGTCTCCGGTTCGCCTGCATAGCCCAGTGCGGGCTATTCTACCTCGCCGCACTGGCAGGGCGACCGAGAGCATTCAACCAGGTAAGGTTGGGCAGGCTCGGTGCTCAAGAGCTCCAGTGCGCCTGCACGGTCCGGTCTATCCAGTACCACCTCCACACCCCAGCCCTCCGGTAGCAGCTCGCCGCACCAGGCTTGCTGTGCGTGTCCTCGGCCCAGTACCACCAGTGCCAGCACCACGCATCAAGCCTACAGTGCACCTCGCCTGTCCAGCGCTGCCAGAGCCTTCCTCCTCTTCAGCGCTGCCGGAGTCTCCCGCCTGTTTAGCGCTGCCAGAGCCTTCCGCTTCGACAGCGCTGCCGGAGTCTCCCGCCTGTTCAGAACTGCCAGTCTGCAAGGAGCTGCCAGTCTGCAAGGAGCTGCCAGTCTGCAAGGAGCTGCCAGTCTGCAAGGAGCTGCCAGTCTGCAAGGAGCTGCCAGTCTGCAAGGAGCCGCCAGAGCTGCCAGTCTGCAGGATGCCGCCAAAGCTGCCAGTCTGCAAGGAGCCGCCAGAGCTGCCAGTCTGCAAGGAGCCGCCAGGGCCGCCAGTCTGCAAGGAGCCGCCAGGGCCGCCAGTCTGCAAGGAGCCGCCAGGGCCGCCAGTCAGCATGGAGCAGCCAGTCAGCCAGACTCTTCCAGATCTGCCAGTCAGCCAGACTCTTCCAGATCTGCCAGTCAGCCAGACTCCTCCAGATCTGCCAGTCAGCCAGACTCCTCCAGATCTGCCAGTCAGCCAGACTCCTCCAGATCTGCCAGTCAGCCAGACTCTTCCAGATCTGCCAGTCAGCCAGACTCTTCCAGATCTGCCAGACTCTTCCAGATCCGCCAGTCAGCCAGACTCTTCCAGATCTGCCAGTCAGCCAGACTCTTCCAGATCTGCCAGTCAACCAGACTCTTCCAGATCCGCCAGTCAGCCAGGATCTGCCAGAACCACCAGCCAGCCAGGATCTGCCGGATCCAACTACCTGCCTGAGCTTCCTCTCAGTGCCGAGCTTCCTCTCAGTGCCGAGCTTCCTCTCAGTGCCGAGCTTCCTCTCAGTGCCGAGCTTCCTCTCAGTGCCGAGCTGCCTCTCAGTGCCGAGCTGCCCCTCAGTGCCGAGCTGCCCCTCAGTGCCGAGCTGCCCCTCAGTGCCGAGCTGCCCCTCAGTGCCGAGCTGCCCCTCAGTCCAGTGGGGTTCTGGGTGAGGACTACTAGGCCATGGTCGGTGGCGAGGGTGGACTATCCAGGGACGCGAGGAGGAGGGACTAAGACTTTGATAGAGTGGGGTCCACGTCCCGCGCCGGAGCCGCCACCATGGACAGACGCCCACCCGGACCCTCCCTATTGTTTTGAAGTGCGTCCGGGAGTCCGCACCTTAGGGGGGGGTTCTGTCACGCCCTGGTCAAGGTATTTTGTGTTTATCTTCATTTATTTGGTCAGGCCAGGGTGTGGCATGGGTTTTTGTATGTGGTGTGTTTTGTCCTGGGGTTTTGTTAGGTATTGGGTTTGTGGCTTAGTAGGGTTATCTAGTTAAGTCTATGGCTGTCTGAAGTGGTTCTCAATCAGAGGCAGGTGTTTATCGTTGTCTCTGATTGGGAACCATATTTAGGCAGCCATATTCTTTGGGTGTTTTGGTGGGTGATTGTCCTTAGTGTTCTTGTTCATGTCACGGTGTTCGTTTGCACAAGATAGGCTGTCTCGGTTTTCACGTTATGTTTATTGTTTTTGTATAGTTCGTGTTTTTTGTCTTCATTAAAGATGTATCGAACAAACCACGCTGCATTTTGGTCCGATCCTTGTTCCACCTCTTCGTCAGAGGAGGAGATAGAAGAAAGCCGCTACAGGTCAAAACTTCGCTACGAAGCTCTACTTTGTAACCTGCTAGTTTTTTTTTTGCACGTCTCTGAAACATTTGAATGACAGAGCTGAAATAAATGTTTTGCTTGATATTTCAGTCCAAGGATGTCTGATGACCGTAAAACACCCTCAGGACTTTCCCATACTTCATAGTAGATAGAAGAATACCTTCCGCTAAGAGGGAATTTGAGCACAGATTCTGCGGATTTCACTAAAAGAATGTAACATTCTTAGTATGGCACTTGCTTTAAATATGGGCTCATATCGCGTAAATATAATGTACAGTATTGCAATTTTGCAATTGCCACATTGTTTTCAAATGATTGTATGTATTTTGACATGTAGTGAACTGAATTGTTTGCTAAAGTTTAGCATGATAACCTCTTCATTTTGAAAAAGAATTGTTCAGCTGATGTACCAGAGGATAATGTTAGCTGGGCATAGTTTTCCCTGTCATGTTTTTTTTTTTAAATGTACAATGGTGACTCCTATGAATGAGATCATTATAAATAATGAGTAATGCATGATACAGCCACTGGAATATGTTGCCGGCTAAGATGATTCTCCCCATTAATGACTTGATCAGATTGTTGTTAAACATTGACATAATACCGCCAAGATATTCAGGAATTGATTAGGGAACAGTTTAAACATTGATACTGGACTTGTCAACCTGTCTCTCCGGACCGGGAGTATGCCCCTGGATGTTTGTTGTTGAAAAACGGGTTTTAAATGCTAATTTCTGGTGACTTCTAAGTAAAGGATGCATACAAATCTTAATTTCCAAATTGGCTAATTTACAATGTTTAGGGGGACCTTGTAGAGGGGCATTAATCTAGTACAGTCCAATCAGTCTTAAGGACATTGCCATTCATACTGTACTGAATACCAGTGTGACTGTTAAAGTGGATATATTCAATTAACAAGCATTTTGTACTCTCAGCTATTGTATGATTTAATTTCATAGTGTTTGTCTCACTTCTCCTTTGTCAGGTTGTTACTACTGCTGCTCTACATACTGTTGCTCTACATACTGTATGGTTTGAAACTTAACATACAGTTATTATACTGTAATAACCAGCAACATACACAGTTGAACTGTTTTAATAATACATAAAAAAAAAAAAAGTAGGCATGAAAGTTAAAACTGAAATGAATCCATCTCCACAACTATCCAAAATAAAATATAATCATGGCTGCTTCTCTCCTGCATGAAGTTCTAGGCAGTTCTCACTATCTTACCTGTTGGTTTGTGGCCGCTCTCTCTCTCTCTCTCTCTCTGCCCGTCTCTGTTTATGGCTGTCACTCTCCTATGATCACGATAGCACCAAACAAAGTCTTTATACACGGAACACACATGGACATTCCTGCAGTGAGCGTGCGAATCGCACACTCTGTCAAAACTTGAGACATTTGTGGCATTGTTGTGGGACAAAACTGCACATTTTAGAGTGGCCTTTTGTTGTCCCCAGTACAATGTGCACCTGTGTAATGATCATGCTTTTTAATCAGCTTCTTGATATGCCACACTTGTCAGGTGGATGGATTATCTTGGCAAAGGAAAAATGCTCACTAACAGGGATGTAAATACGTTTTTTTGTGTATATGGAACATTTCTGGGATCTTTTTATTTCAGCTCATGAAACATGGGACCCAAACTTTACATGTTGCGTTTATGTTTGTTCAGTATACAGTGCATACGAGAAGTATTCAGGCCCTTTTCAACTTTTCCACCTTTTTGTTACATTACAGCCTTATTCTAAAATGGTTTAAATCATTTTTCCCTTATTCATCAATCTACACACTACCCCGTAATGACAAAGCAAAAACGGGTTTTGATTTAAAAAATAAACTTTTTTTTACATAAGTATTCAGACCCTTTACTCAGTACTTTGTTGAAGTACCTTTTTGCAGAGATATTACAGCCTTGAGACATCTTGGGTATGATGCTACAAGCTTGGCACACCTGCATTTGGGGAGTTTCTCTCATTCTTCTCTGCAGATCCTCTCAAGCTCTGCCAGGTTGGATGTGGAGCGTTGCTGCACATCTATTTTCCAGAGATGTTCAATTGGGTTCAAGTCTGGGCTCTGGCTAGGCAAATCAATGACATTCAGAGACTTGTCTCGAAGCCACTCCTGCGTTGTCTTGGCTGTTTGCTTAGGGTCGTTGTCCTGTCGAAAGGTGAACCTTCGCCCCAGTCTGATGTCCTGTGTGCTCTGGAGCAGGTTTTTCATCAAGGATCTCCCTTTGTACTTTGCTCCATTCATCTATCCCTCAATCCTGGCTCGTCTCCCAGTCCCTGATAAACATCAGCATGGTTCTGCTACCACCATGCTTCACCGAAAGGATGGTATTGGCCAGGTGATGAGCGGTGCCAGGTTTCCTCCAGACGTGAGGCTTGGCATTCAGGCCAAAGAGTTCAATCTTGGTTTCATCAGACCAGAGAATCTTATTTATCATGGTCTGAGAATCCTTTAGGTGTCTTTTTGGCAAACTCCAAGTGGGCTGTCATGTGCCTTTTACTGAGGAGTGGCTTCCGTCTGGCCACTCTACCATAAAGGCCTGATTTGGTGGAGAGCTGCAGAGATTGTTGTCATTCTGGAAGGTTCTCCCATCTCCACAGAGCAACTCTGGAGCTCTGTCAGAGTGACCATTGGATTTTTGGTCACCTCCCTGACCAAGGCCCTTCTCCTATGATTGCTCAGTTTGGCCGGGAGGCCAGCTCTAGGAAGAGTCTTGGTGGTTCCAAAGATCTTCCATTTAAGGATGATGGAGGCCACTGTGTTCTTGGGGACTTTCAATGCTGCAGACATTTTTTGGTACCCTACCCCAGATCTGTGCCTCAACACAATCCTGTCTCGGAGCTCTACGGACAATTCCTTTGACCACCTATTGGCCTGGTTTTTGCTCTGACATTGCACTGTCAACTGTGGGACCTTTTTATATAGACAGGTGTGTGCCTTTCCAAACCATGTCCAATCAATTAAATTGACCACAGGTGGACTCCAATCAAGTTGTAGAAACATCTCAAGGATGATCAATGGAAACAAGAAGCCCCTGAACTCAATTTTGAGTCTCATCGTGAAGGGCCTGAATGCTTATGTAAATAAGGTATTTGTTTTGTATTTTTAATACATTTGCTAAAATTTCAAAAAACGGTGTTTCTTTTGTCATTATGGTGTATAATGTGTAGATTGATGAGGATATATTGGCATGATTTGCCAGCCCTCAACGAACAATACCCGTGCCATTATCTCCTCAACACCAGCTTCCAGGGCAGTATCACTTAAATATACACAGAGTATACAAAAAGTAGTATAAGAGTATAAGAAAGAATGAACAGGTGAACCCAGGTGACAGTTATGATCCCATATTGATGTCACTTAAACTCACTTCAATCAGTTTAGATGAAGTGGATGAGACAGGTTAAAGAAGGATTTTTAAGCCTTCAGACAATTGAGACATATTGTATATGTGCCATTCAGGGGGGAATGGGCAAGACAAAAGATTTAAGTGCCTTTGAACGGGGTATGGTAGTGGGTGCCAGGCGCAACGGTTGGTGTCAAGAACTACAACGCTGCTGGGTTTTTCACGCTCAACAGTTTCCCGTGTGTATCAAGAATGGTCCACCACCCAAAGGACATCCAGCCAACTTGACACAACTGTGGGAAGCATCACTGTGGAACGCTTTTGACATCTTGTAGAGTCCATACCCCTACAAATTGAGGCTGTTCTGAGGGCAAAAGGGGCGTGGCATTGCGGGCAGTTGCTAAGAACCTTACTTGCACTCCTTTGAAAAAAACGAATGTACTCTTCATTTTTATTTTTTTACTAGTGGCACATCCATTGCTAACTTGCCGACCCTATGATGAAGGCTAAGGCAGTGATTGTGCAAGTCAATCTGTAGCTAGCAAGTATTCTTGGCTTCAGAACATTGACTATCAGTTTTTCACACAGCCAGCTAGTTAGATAAAAACCTGACACCGCTAAAAATGACTACTGTAAAGCTAACTAGCTTCTAGCCAGGAGAAAGCTTATAGTTGCTCACATTCATTGTAACATATCAATGTTTATTCACATTCATACTTACTACTTTAAAATTACTTTGTTGCCAACTACAAGTTGACAGGGGAACAGGACTCCTGTGGGATTCTGTCAGGAATGGGAGGGAAGTTCTAGTATCAAGCTCGGGACAGGATCAACAGTCCACAGGAACGGGCAGTATAGGATTAGTAATAAACTGAGTTTTTTGGGATGGAAATATGTTTTGTGGAGCATTTGATAAAAACTGTGTAAGCTAGGCCTAATATAGTTTACTTCATAAAAATCTATTTAAAAAAAAAAGTAATTTCCCCCGCCTTCCATCTGCTCAATCTTGCGCCTCACTCCAGTTGTAGCCAGTTACCTGGCTACCTCGGATGCCGACCTACGTCAGTAGGCTACTGCTGCTCTACTCCCAACAACTTTACCATTAAGCCCAGTCGTTAGCGTATTTAACTAAACCCGTGCCATCTGAGGTGAAGCACTGCCCGCTTAAGTATTAGTTTTTTTATGTTCATGTTGTAAATTGTACGTGCGCAGTGCTCAGCAGTAGGGTAGTTTTCTGCTGTGCTGAGCAGACCATTCTGCTGGGGTCTCTGTCCTCATCCTCCAGCCTTAATCGATCTACATTTAGGTAATTTATAATACGCTTTTATCCAGAACAATTTAGGACTACGGTCAGTGCCTTTGAACTAAAATAGGTAAGACAACCACATATCAGAGATGCATTACTGAAATGATTTTCAATAAAAACACAATAGCCTACATATTTCTGTGCGCAAAAATGAGCACAGGACAGGAGTGATTTTTATCAGGGAGGGACAGGAAAGTTCGTGGGATCTAGAACTATTTGTGGGATCAGGAGAGCACAGGGGAGGGGGGGGGGGGATGACTGCACAGAAATGAATTTTCACTCCCTTTTCAACCTCTATTGCCAACAGCAATTACTTTCACCTGGTGTGGTGAGTAATGATGGTGGTGTGCGGCACAGTGCTTTTTCTCACAATCACACACTGCTTGTAACAACCTAGAGTGAGAACAATGCAGGAGCTCTTTTCAAAACAACGAATCTGATGACTCGTTTTTCAAAATAAGTCTTGCAGATTTTTATTTTTTCGTGGGTCCATTTTACCTACTTCTAACATTGGGGGGACATTTCTCATCTGTCCCCCAAGCTCCCACACCCTTGGTGTGTGTTTTTTCCCCTGAAAAACGCTGAGCCTTCAAGCCGAACCAAAACTTCAGAAGTGTTAAAGAACATGGTTACTTATTCATCAGTGAAGTGGCCTGTGTCGGCCGTTTCACAACAATTGAGGAACTTCAGTACGACAATAGGAGACTGGGAAGGGGATGTTTTATTAACTTGAGCCTCCTAACCTACCCCAAACCCCTACCGTCTGCTCCCCGGGGCACCAATAAATAAACCATTTTATTTAAATATTTCATAAAAAGATTTTGTATGGGATAAAAAACCCTTGAGGTAAAATATCATTTTTTCAACAGGGACACAATGGTAGAACAATGACTCATACAGAAGACTATACCAAGGAAACAATAAACCACTCAATGCATACAGAAGTCAATTGCCCACAAACAGAAATTCACTTTTTTTCCCCAGAAAGATGATACTCGTGGCATACCAATTTAAGTCAAGTATTCGTTTTAGTCAAAGTATGATCTATTTAGGGTTGAAGTGGGAAATCCGAAATTATAACTTCTGATATTTTCTGTGCCAGTGCTGTGCGTTTCCCCTATGCTATGATGTG
This sequence comes from Oncorhynchus clarkii lewisi, assembly GCF_045791955.1. Taxonomy (NCBI): domain Eukaryota; kingdom Metazoa; phylum Chordata; class Actinopteri; order Salmoniformes; family Salmonidae; genus Oncorhynchus; species Oncorhynchus clarkii. The sequence goes on along the minus strand of NC_092177.1, from coordinate 35,513,594 downwards.
CTAATACTTTTCAGTCTGTGTTTCTTTTCCGGACTGGGTTTTATTTGAATGTTAAAATCTACCAGCATGGCATTGTTTATACATCTCCAGTTCTTCCTCTTCGGGAGTCGCAACTGAGCTGAGCGATAGCCTACACTTGGCTGTCTGAACAATGGAGGAAATTCTAATTATGGTTGTAGACTTGAAAATTTCACTTATTCGAGCTAGTCTGTTTAAAAAGAAAAACGTCAACGTTGCATATGATTGCATTGCATTTTGAAACCCCGTACCCCTCGTTGCCCTAAGATGAATGTTTTTGACCACGCTCCCACTGCTTTGATTGGTGCAGCTAGAAATCACAGGTCTTGTTTATCTATCTATTTTGGGCTGATACATTTGTATTAGTGTTTCATTTAGTGTCCGATGCGCTCGGGGTGTTTATATATCATTTGCGGCATTTACCATGAACAAGATCATCGTAACCATTTCACTTCCCCCTAGCTGTGAGAACCATAGCATTAGCACGGGCTGACTTGGTGTTGCTGTAGTGCAGCCGAATAGTCAGCCGGCAGCCTACCAAACGTTGCATCATGTCCATTACACTGTAGAAAAACACGTCTCTAGTCCAAACCGTTTAATAGTTTGGCTATCCATATTACCGGAGCTTCATCTTATTCTCTCTATTTCTATGGCAGATTCCGCAATTTATGCAAAATGCCCAAAACTGTGGAGGTAATAATCAGTGGCAAAGTCAAAGATATGCCGACTTGTTTCCCCTATCCATCTGTGGTGAAGTTTTTCCTAACTTCTAATGAGAAATCCAGCTCTAGAACCAGACACACCCAGCTTGCTGATCTTTTGAATACGTTTTCGCTACAACAGATAACATTGTCAAGCTAGATAATGTTAGGATGCTAGCTAGCTACACTCACAGCTGTCAGTGCCCTACTTGTTGTTATTTCTCCACTCCAGGTGGAAATCACCACATTGTTTCCACCTCCAAATTATTAATATGTATTAGCAGCCTGCGTCATTCTTCGGAGGTGGAACCTAAATGAGAATTTCTGCTATATGACTGGAATGATGTTGATATAGGGGCCTGCCCTCTGGTGGGGGCTTTTTAAGAAAAACCATAGCAACCATGGCAAAACAGAAAGATGTTTTGCAGACCGTATCACCACTTGCAAGGGCACACATAAGTTACCATGTAACTAAGCGGTGTTGTGGAATTTTGTGCCTGCGGGTAGCTGGAATAGAATACCATGTGACTTTACGTCAATGACTAATTTCATGGCTTCCTCTTTAAACTTGCACTGTGCAGAGTAAGCCTTGTTCTACTGTCATGCTCTTGTGAGCTAACATTGTGTTTCCCTACATGGATTCACAATGAGGTGAAGTGAAACAAAATAAGAGTGTAGTGGTCAGGATAGTGAATCAAGCTAGAGTAGGCCTTGGGTCAATTTTGCATTTCCCCCTGTTAAGGTTAGGATTTGGGAGGGAGAAGCAGATCCTAGCTTCACCCCAGAGCTGCAATTTATAAGCAGGAAAAAGATAGCATTTGATGCAAGGTTGACTGCAGCAAATGGGTACATTTTGCTGATCGAAAAAGCAACAAGGTGAGAAACGACTGCTGCAACCTGATTGATGGTGCATGTTGTCTATCTCCTAGCTGCCTTTTACACCAGCCAGTCTTTGATGAGCAGCACTTGCAGCATCTGTACCACATTCTCAGTGAAGTGTAATATCTTGAGTCTGGGAACATCCGACTCACTCGGATGACACATCCGGTGCTCGGGAGACATATGACTTCCTTGAAGTGTGTCATGAGGTAATTTGGTGGTGCGAGATCTAGCTAAAGAAATAAAGGAGTAAAGAATCGAGTCACGCTCTCTTGCCCCAAAGTTTTAATGATTTGTTAATTGCTGCAACGTTGATGTAACATTTTTGTCAGCATTTCCCAAACGACAATGGAACATGGTTTAAAATGGTTTCTTTATAGTCATAAGTGGGTAGGGGGGCATAGCTCCCAAGGCATAAACCGACTTGTCCCTCCTAATTTAGCCACAATGTCGCACATCATCTGGTCTGCTGTGTTTGTCTCTCATTATGCAAGCTGGAACGTGGCCAAAGGCCATATTATGCAACACACGCACGCTTGATATCCATATGAATAATAACATCTATGCGTGTGCGTGCACTCCTACACAAATAAAAAGCACACGGAAGGACAAACTCTTGTGTGAACAATTTCAGGACACGTGTTTGTCTGCAAAACTTGTCATTGGGAACTTTCGTGTCTGTGAAGCAGTATGCTAATTTGCAATGCGTAATGATGAAGTGAGCCTATTTCTGTGTGTGGTTGTGTGAAAGAATCTCTCTACTATATTGGGTTATGACAGTGTGAGTATGTTTGTGTGGGTCATTGTCATAGTCCTGTAAGTGCAGGTATCTCATCGAAGCACGAGGTGTCCAGTGTGTGGTCCATGACACTGCCAGTGCCAGCTGTGTGTGTGTGTTACACTACAGCTTTCTGCCAGAGATGTCAGGAGGACAGCATGTGACTGCATGGGATAGCATGTGATAAGTCTGTCTTCTCACTCTCTCTCACTATCTATCGCTCTCCTTCAGACCTAAAGGTCTAGTAGGTGGAGAGCCTGTTGCTGGACCCCAGGAAGAGCATCAGCTAATGGAGATCCTTAATAAATACAAATATAAACAGTCCTGTGTAGGACATCGTAGCCTGTCTCCTGGGTGTCTTTCTGGAAAATGTGTGTTCCTTCCTGTCACTGACACTCAATGGCATCCCCTCCCTCATCTCCAAGCACCAACTACAGCACTGTTGGCATTCTTGAAGGATCATTAAAATGGCAGAACAAATACAGAAGAAAATTTAGAAATTATTCATACCCCTTGACTTATTCCACATTTTGTTGTTACAGCCTGAATTCAAAATGTATTAAATGTATTTACCCCATAATGACCAAGTGGAAACAGGTTTTTAGAAATTTTAGCAAAATTGATTGAAAATGAACAACTTTCTCTCATTCTTCCTTGTGGATTTTGTCAAGCTCTTAAATTAGATTGGGGACAGCAATCGTCAAGTCTTTCCACAGATCTTCAATGGGATTCAAGTCTGGGTTTTGGCTGGGCCACTCAAGGACTTTCACATTCTTGGTATGCAGCCATTCCAGCATTGCTTTGGCTGTATGCTTGGGGTCATTGTCTTGTTGGAACGTAAATCTTTGCCCCAGTCTAAGGTTGTTTGCACTATGAAGCAGGTTCTCATGAAGGATTTGCCTGTATTTGGGACCATTCATTGTTCCCTCTACAATATCCAGTCTCCCAGTCCCTGCCACTGAAAAGCATCCCGATAACATGATGCTGCCAGCACTATGCTTCATGGTAGGGAAGGTGTTAGACGGGTGATGAGCTGTGCCTGGTTTTCTCCAGATATAGCGCTTTGCGTTCAGACCACAGAATCTTTTGCTTTATGCTCTGTCATCCACATACCTTTTTTGCAAATTCCAGGTGTGCTGTCATGTGCCTTTTTCTCAGGCCACGCTCCCATAAAGCCCAGATTGGTGAAGTGCTGTAGAGACTGTTGTCCTTCTGGCAGCTTCTCCCATCTCAGCAAAGGAACTGTAGTTTTGTCAGAGTGGTCATTGGGTTCTTGGTCCCTTCCCTGACCAAGGTCCTCGTTGCCGGTTTCTCAGTTTGGATGGACGGACAGTTCAAGGCGGAGTCTGGGTAATTCCATATTTTTTTCAATTTCCCAATGATGGAGAGCACTGTGCTCTTGAAAACTTTCATCATTCTAGAAATTGTTTCATACCCTTCCCCAGATATGTTTAATCACAATTCTATCTCAGAGATCTCCAGACAGTTCCTTGTGCTACATGGTATCATTTCTGCTCTGACATGCATTGTCAACTGTGGGACCTTTTATAGAGAAAGTTGTTTCTTTCTAAATCATGTCCAAACAATTGAATTGACCACCGGTAGAGTCCTATCATACCTTACAAGTTGTAGTGACATCTCAAGGATGATCAAATGACATGTGATGCACTTGAGCTCAATTTGGAGTGTCATAGCAAAGGGATGTGAATACTTAGGTAAATTGGATATTTCTGTATTTAATTTTCAATACATTTGCAAACATTTCTAAACGTGTTTTCACTTTGCCATTGTGGGGTATTCTGTGTAGATTAGGTGAGATCTGGAACTCTGTCAGAATGACTATCGGATTCTTGGTCACCACCTCCCTGACCAAGGTTTGGTGGGGCAGCTCTAGGAGTCGTGGTGGTTCCAAACTTCTTTAATTTAAGAATGACGAAGGCTACTGTGCTCTTGGGAACCTTCAATGCTGCATAAGTATTATGGTACCCTTCCCCAGATCTGTGCCTCGACACAATCTTGTCTCGGATCTCTACGAACAATTCCTTCGACCTCACGGCTTGGTTTTTGCTCTGACATGCACTGTCAACTGTGGGACCTTATATAGACAGGTGTGAGCCTTTCCAAGGATCTGAATACTTATATAAATTAGGTATTTCTGTGTTTTTATTTTTACATTTTCACCAAACAATCTAAACCTGTTTTCGCTTTGTCATTATGGGGTTTTTAGATTGATGAGGAGTATATATATATTTTTAAATCCATTTTAGAATAAGTCTGTAACGTAACAAAATGTCCTCTCTCTCACATCGATCGTATTCAGCCTGGCATTAGCTCGCTGACCCCTAATCAATATGATCAGATTGACTCCTCCCACTGTCACGCTCAACACGAGCCCATTGTATGTACTGTTGATGACCCCTCTATTTACACCTGTCACCGATCCTAATCTCAGATACCCAGAACTAAAAACGTGTAATTACTTCAGATGCTCGATTCAGTTCTTGGGGCGGACGTGTTAGTTTAGGAGACAAGAACGAGGAGCAGAAACCGAACGAGGAGCTCCACCTCATCTCTTTGCAAGGGTTGGGTGTTTAGCAACAAAACGGACGGGTGCTCAACTAAGGGCCAAAACAGATGGGGTTGGCTTAGACTGTTGACAACATTTAAACTGTATTTCGTCTTCAAATGTTTATTGAAAACAAAGATATTTGCACAATGAGCTATTGTTGTATCATACATCGTTACAGTTAGCTAGCGAATGTTAGCCATATTATAATAGACATGACATCAGTCAAAACACCGCAAAACAAGACATGGTATCAATAACAAGATATAACGAGCTGAAACGAGCCACCTACGATTCCCCACAAGCCAGCATCATGTCATTGTTGCTAGCTATTTGATTATTTAGAATCATAACAACACACATCTTCTGGCCACATCGATGCACACACATAATTTTCATGATGTTGTCAGCCAACCTAGGCTATGGGCCTAATGTCCCCTCCCCTTCCAAAATTCTGAATATGCTAATACCTGCAAAATCATGATTTGTCAAAATGACCGGTGACAAATCTGCGCACACAAACAAAATTCCTTGTTAGTCGTCACGTCTTGTCTGTTGACAGATGCTGCGATACCACTTATGTTACGTGCATCTGTCCACAAGAGATTACACAGATCTTAACATCACCTGTATTGGTTAAAATCCAATCAAGCCTAGCACATGTACATTAATGGAATCGTGCAGCAACGATGTCACTGCGACGCACGTGAAAGTTGATTCCTATAACAATCATGGATTGGCCACAGTTAACGGAGAGAGCACAGGCTTCATTCACATCAGTGTAAAGTTTGGTCTTGTCATCTGTTGGTTGTGGGTTATCTTGGCAAATGAGTGATTGTCAGAGGGTAGAGAGTGGGGCTGGATCAGACCAGTGGTGCAGTGATACAATTACTCCTGGTTCCCCTCAGTGTGCTAGCCATCTGCTGCTGGAAAACTGTTGTTCCACTCTGACAGTTAGCGGAGAGTCAAGGATGAGTGTCTGAGGGAGTGACTGATTGAAGAGATGATGGGTGTGTAATTGCTTATGACGCTCAGAGAGGTTGGGATATGTTGGCTCAGCTTGTCTATGCTGGGCTTTTTATGGCACTTTGAGAGCTTGGGATAGTTTGATTGTGTGTGTGCGAACATGTGTGCATGTGCACATTACTTATTTTCCTGTATGCATTAATAGGTACTTCTGTAAACAGATATGGTGTCTTCCTTGTAGGCTTGTGCAGTATACCGTGTATATAGCTTCTTCCAAAATCAAGTTTTTCTTGGTAACAGCAGAGAATCCCCTCCTGGATCAAGAGCCTTGCTGTCTAATATTTGTTTTGTGTGTGCAGCCAACTGTGGTTAGCATTTTTATATTATGAACTGAGATGTCTGTCCTGAAAATACTTTAGGTCAGAGACTGTATTAAATGTTCGCAATGCACTCCGTAGCATTTAGTTAACATTCTCTATGGGATTTTACATGTACTTGTTAGCATTGCTAACCTTCGGATTACAATAGCACCCCTTGTGCTCAGTGCCGGCATTACCGAATATCCCGGTATGGCACAAGGTTGGTATGAAGGTATGACATTCTGGATACCGCCAAGGCCTACTTCCTTACTATGTCTCTTTGACCTAAAAGCACATAACTGTATATTCTTTCCAATACTTCCCAGTTTTCCTCTCCACCTCCTTCATCGTAGCTATCTTCACAGGTCCAACAGACCTGAAATTCCAAGATCCAACCCGGGACCTAAAGGGTTCGGGTCCTAAATTCTGACATTTGTCTTGGACCTGGGTCACGTCTGATATAATTGCCACGTGTCTCGGGTATGTGCAATTAACAGGTATTTACCGACTGGACCAGTCTTCTGTTAATTTACTGTTTGTGTGACGAGAACTGCGCGAGCTTGTCATCTGTGTCAGCCGATTCCAACTCAATGAAATGCATAGCTAATGTCCAGCTGAAACTGGTTCCAGCTGCTCATCTCATGTGTGCCTGCTGCTGGGGGAAGGGAGAACGAGTAAAAGGAGCCTTGTCCTAGGCTACTGTTGATTGCGAAGATGGAGTTATTTTTCATTTAAGTTAAATGAAAGTTAGAGGAGAGAGCATAGTGAAAAGAAGCCGACAAGGGGAGTGTTCTCGGGATTCTACAAGGTGTCGAAAGTGTTCCACAGGAATGCTGGCCTATGTTGACTCGAATGCTTCCCACTGTTGTGTCAAGTTGGCTGGATGTCCTTTGGGTGGTGGACCATTCTTGATACACACAGGAAACTGTTGAGCGTGAAAAACCCAGCAGCGTTGTAGTTCTTGACACCAACCGTTGCGCCTGGCACCTACTACCCTACCCCGTTCAAAGGCACTTAAATATTTTGTCTTGCCCATTCCCCTCTGAATGGCATATATACAATACATGTCTCGATTGTCTGAAGGCTTAAAAATCCGTCTTTAACCTGTCTCATCCACTTCATCTACACTGATTTGAAGTGGATTTAACAGGGGACATCAATAAAGGATCATACCTTTCACCTGGTCAGTCTGTCATGGAAAGGAAAGGGGGATACCTAGTCAGTAGTACATCTGAAATGTGTCTTCCACATTTAACCCAACCCATCTGATTCAGAGACGGCTAAGCTTCTCGCCCTTAATATATATATTTTTAAATATGAATATCATGCAGTGCCCTGATGCATTTAGTGATTAAATTTCCGACAGATAAACCGTGAGGTGGACAATTTATTGTTTTAGGAAAGTAAAAACCAATTAAACAATAGACTGTAAAGTTTTTAATATGCTACACATCGTAACACAACGGATCGTTTTTTGTCGTTGTTATTTGTTATTGTCAGTTTACGGACACAACTGTTGATCATTTGGACAATATGGCTTGTTTATTGATGGCGCTGGCAGCGCCCAGTTGGAGGCTTCTCTCTCGCTTTCTACTCTCGGATTCGAACAGGTCTTTCGGATCAGAACCAGCAAGGGGTCTGATTGTCCTCGGGTCCAGTTGTAACGGGTCTCCGTAAAATATATATATATTTATGCGACGCTGTTTTGAGATTGAATAAAAGTGGAGACTCCGAGCTGGACAATGGTATATCATACGCTGCAGATGTGGAACAAAGTCATTCTGCTTTGAAAGTTGATAAACTTGTAAACCCACTTTTGAGAAAATAGCCCTTGAATGTTTTTGTACACCTACTGGAGAGCTCTTCTTTGTCTACATCCATTCAGCATCGTTCACACCATCTTAAGACTTAGCCCCACCCATGTCTTTAAGGATTCACATGTGAGGTCATGTGCTACACACAGTGAGTAGTTTAGTGAACAACCAAAGATTTCAAGACTAAAGTGGGTAAAATTTGTAGCCTACAATAACCGAAATCTCCAGGTAAAAATACTCTTTATCCTTGGCCTATATCCTAATCTGATTTTGTTGCAGGTCATGTTGTTCTTCACATTACCGTCTCTGGTAAACACACACTATATCAAATAAAATCTAAGTTTGTGTCACATGCACAGGATACAGAAGATGTAAACAGTAGAGTGAAATGGTTACTTGCATAGTAACAATATCAAAACTAAGTGTCCAGATGATAACAAATATTGTATAATTATTAGATGACGCTTACCAGGCACACTTGTCTAAATTGATGGGTCATGGGAAGGAAATGCTATAACCACCCCCAGCCACATCTAGCGAAGTGGATGGGTCACTATTGTCTGCACATGTTCATGAAATACAATAATACAGTAATCGCCCTCCAGACGCACCTGGCTAACTTGATGGGTCATGTAGTCATCTGGTGAAGTGGAGTCTTTTGTTTAGACATGTAGCTAGCTAGCTAAACAATGAACCGGCATATTCCCAACTCATACTACTACCAATACAAAGAAAATCATACAATATGAACCTGCAGGTAGCTAAAGAGCTAACCAACTAGGTTCAATGTTTGCTAGTTATAGCCTAATGTTAGCTAGCTATGAACATGGATTTCTGATTCCAATAATGTTACTACACAGATCGTCAGTGGTGCAAAAAGTACTCAATTCTCATACTTGAGTAAAAGTAAAGATAACTTGGTCGAAAATGACTCAAGTAAAAGTGTAAGTCACCATGTAAAATACTACGTGAGTAAAAGTCTAAAAGTGTTTTGGTTTTAAAAATACTTAAGTATCAAAAGTAAATTAATTTGCTCAAATATATTTTAAGTATTAAATGTAAAAGTATTAATAATTTCAAATTCCTTATATTAAGCAAACCAGATGGCGCAATTGTTATTTTTTATTTTAGATTGATAGCCAGGGCATACTCCAATACTCAGACATTATTTACAAAGGAAGTATTTGTGTTTAGTGAGTCCGCCAGATCAGAGGCCGTAGGGATAACCAAGGATGTTCTCTTGATAAGTGCATGAATTGGACCATTTTCCTGTCAAAATATAACATACTTTTGGGTGTCAGGGAATATATGGAGTAAAAAGTACATTATTTTCTTCAGGAAGGCAGTGAAGGAAAAGTTGGTAAAAATATAAATAGTAAAGCAAAGTACAGATACCCCAACAAACTACTTGAGTAGTACTTTAATTTATTTTTACTTAAGTTCTTTACACCACTGGAATCATACATGTAACGTTAGCTAACAGTACTCCTTTAACTTGACTTTTTAATATGACTTTCTGACCATTTTAAACTTTTATATATGAAAATGTAGCTACTCCCTTACCCGTATACATGGATGAATGCTTCAAGGCAGAGTGGAACCATTTTATCTCCGTTTTGTTTATATCTACATCTTGTTTGGTCAGTGTTGTGTCAAGTCACTTCGGTTCACACTGACCGTGGCATGTGTAGAAAGTAGCCCTTCACTTTTTTTCCAACTGATCTGTTGATAGCACTTGCTAAATTCAGGGTATCAATGTTGTTGAGAAAAGTGGCAAAACATTTTTAGGTCTCGATGGCTAGCATATCTTTCAAACGGCGCGGTAGAAAGGACTATCAACACATACTGAGCAGCTCGCGTTCTAGACAGAAGCATGCTACATGACAGACCAATCCAAAAAACACATTTTGATTAAAAAAATACACGTTTACATTCAAATGCCTCTTCTGTGAAGTAGTGACGTGCGACATACACCTAGTTTCCATGAAACCAATCACATATCAGATCGGGTGGGAAAGCCATGGATCCATTTCGCAACGGGTCCAACTTTTTCGATCAGTGAAGATCTCTACTTCACCGTGGAGGAGTTAAGTAATTGGAGTGAGGTGAGACCCCCTCATTATCCTCTTGTGATCCGCTCTCTCAAATCTGACAATGAACCTCGATCCATAACTGGAAATGGTTAGCTTTTGTGTAACTGCAGAAAAACATGGTTTCTCCCACTTGCTAGCTTTCTCTCGCTCTTTCCCTCCTCTCACTTTTACGTTCAATGTCCCACTCTCTCATTCTCTCTCACACTCAATCTCCAGCTCTCCTCTCCCGCTTATTCCCTCTCTCGTTCCCTCTCTCCATCCTGCTGGATTTGTGGGCCTCAATTACCGCTGTTTCCCCACACTGAGACAACCATCTGCTACCAGTGGACTGGCTCTCATTCTGACACACTCAGTTAATGGGAAATTGTGTGTGTGTGTGTGTGTTCTACTGTGTATGTTGGTGAATGGTGCTCTGTATGAGTGTGTGTAGGTGGTCTTTGTGTTGGCACCATCAGTAAAGAGGACCTGCCATGTTTAGTCATGTGAGTTCGACTGTACATTAAATGCATTTTGGGCTAGACGCCTACTTATGCACTATATGGCATTTGTGATGCACTGTCTCACACACTCACACACACACACTGGTTTGGTTGGCACATGTAAATACACACACCCTCTCAGTATAAAAATGCACAAGTCGGTAATTCTTCAGGTTTTTCCTCACACATCAACACCATAAAACACACACACTCCACTCCAACCATGAAGACACAGGTACTGGTTATCCTGTGCGCTGGTTTGCGAGTCCTGGGAGGGACAGTGACATCTTAGACGGGTCTAGACATGCCTTTGCCAGAGGTATTTATATCACCCTGTCTCCTGTGTGTAATCAACTGTTGTGGGCGCACTCGGTATTTGTCATCCACATGCTCATAAAACCTAGTCAACTCTACGCCAGCTTAGAAACAGTGCAACTGAGCCAAAATAGATGCCATTGTATCATCTTGCTTGCTACATTGTCTCAAAGCCAACATAGATAGGCTGAAGACTAGAGCAACAGAGCCTAAAAGATCCCATACTTGTTGTCTCGGAGCCCTGCTAGACACAGTGCGAGGGAGACATCGTCATCCTCATCCACCTAAAACCCCATTAACTCAAGGCCAAGATTACCTGCAAATGGACACCACAAGTGACTTTCAGTACAATCACGACTGACCAAAAGCAACACGGGTAAACTTTTAAGCCCCGATCTTGACAAGTACTCTATGTAGTGACATGCTGAGCCAAAAATGGCTTCTCCATTGACACCTCCAGTGGCTTTGTACCAACTTGCTGATTGCAACAGCAATTGTAAGACATTTTCTCTGGGCATCAGCTGAGTGCAGGCGCAGCATAGACCCGCCAGTCTCTACAAGAGTGATTCATCTATCAAGGGGGAAACTGTTAAACAGTTAAGACGATTTATAGTGTGGTGATATGTAGATCTCCAGCGCGCTAGCTTGCTAGCCCACTCCCCCAATGCATGTGAGCAAGCAGTCTGTCTCAATCACAAATAGATGTTACTCTAAATTACAGAAACACCTGAAACCCCAGCCATTTCACATCATCGTCTCCCTTAGCCAGTATTGTGTTTTCAACGTGAACCACTCCAATTAATTCCTCTGCTTACACGTGTAAGAGCTACCTTGACCCGAAGTGGCTGAATTCAAAGTCCACTGCTACTCCTATGACTCCCTTAGTTTCTTTTCATCATATTCTGGGCTCGCCGACGCAATCTATCATCCTTCAAGCCGTCAGTGGGCTAATGTAGGCTCTAAAAGGAGCATGGCTGGATTGCTCTGTGTTCGAGGTGAGAGAGAGAGAGAGCGCTCTTCTCTTCAGCCGCCGTGAGACGACAGGTACGTTAATGACACCTCAGGCACTCAAGAGCACCGATAATAAGGTCTGAGTCACTGACCGCTCATCCCACAATCTCTAAATGGGTGAAAGAGGGAGGGGAGGGAGAGAGGAGGGAAAGTTGAACGATGCGAAATTAGGGTGGGGAGGGAGAGCTCTCGCCCTAAGGCAGCAATGCACTGTGGGATTGAGGAAGTAGTCAGCCGCTGTCTTTGTCGGCTGCTGGTCTCATCACCACAAACCTGACCCTTGACCCTGCAATATACCTTCGAGGCATATAAAGAGGCTTTCTAACAGTATGTGCTCTGAAAAAACACTGCACTTGTCGAATGGAGTGGGATACAATGGAATTGGATGAAGTGGAGGAGCCTACTGTATGGAATGTTATTGAACATGCCTGTATCAAATGGGAGAATTATTGTGACACCCATAGCATACACAAATGTGTATGGTATTGTACATGTTTGAGCCATAGAACAGTGTTTTCTCATGTCATGAACAGAGGACAACAGTGGACACTGTACACCGTTTGTGACCCATCCATGTTTTCTAGATATCCCGTCTCATTTGGCGCTGCATTAAAACTTCTTATGGCTTAGATCCCGTTAACGGGATGACTACAGCCAGTGAAAGTGCAGTGCGCCAAATTTTACACCATTTTAAAGATAAACTTGTTAATTCCACCACAGTGTCCGATTTCAAAAAGGCTTTACAGCGAAAGCACACCAAACGATTATGTTAGGTCTGCACCTCGTCACAGAAAAACACAGCCATTTTTCCAGCCAAAGAGAGGATTCACAAAAAGCAGAAATAGAGAAATGAATCACTAACCTTTGATCTTCATCAGATGACACTCATAGGACTTCATGTTACACAATACATGTATGTTTTGTTCGATAAAGTTCATATTTATATCCAAAAATCTCAGTTTACATTGGCGCATTACGTTCAGTAATGTTTCGCTTCCAAAACATCTGGTGATTTGCAGAGAGCCACATCAATTTACAGAAATACTCATAATAATCATTGATAACAGATAAAACTGTTATGCATGGAACTTTAGATAAACTTCTCCTTAATACAACCGCTGTGTCAGATTTAAAAAAAAGCTTTACCGAAAAAGCACACCATGCAATAATCTGAGTACGGCTCTCAGACACAAAAACGAGCCATACAGATATCCGCCATGTTGTGGAGTCAACAAAGTCAGAAATAGCATTATAAATAGTCACTTACCTTTGATCTTCATCAGAATGCACTCCCAGGAATCCCAGTTCCACAATAAATGTTTGATTTGTTCAATAAAGTCCATCATTTGTGTCCAAATACCTCCTTTTTGTTTGCGCGTTTAGCCCAAATTCCGTTACAGTCCGTAGAAACATGTCAAACTATGTATAGAATCAATCTTTAGGATGTTTTTATCATAAATCTTCAATACACAATATACAATCAAATGAAACCAAATTATTATTTCTAACATTTCTTATAACAAGAAACACCACCATGTTCACCCCCAGAGTATTGAACTCAGCAGGATGACAGAGGTTTGTAGTCTGTCCATCCTTTGCCATGATCATCTTTTTGCGTATTCTGCAAGTGACTTAGGTCAGGTCTGCTGGCTCACATTTATAATTCGGCCTGAAACCAAAGAACTGCCAAACAGGCGAAGAAGTGCTCTTCTTTCCCATCAATTTCTGATTTAGATAAGCTGGCTATAATATAATTACTAAGTGAAATCCTGTCACTTTTTTTTTTTACTGTCTGAAACTGTCCGGAAAGTAGCCTGAAGGAAGAACGAATGTCACAAATGTGCTAACCCAGATGATCAAGATAGAATAACAATAGATGACACTTGATACAGCTATAATACTTGTTTTTAAAAGGTAGACTAATATAACTGATATCAGATCATTTTTATGGACAAGCGAAACATAGCCCTACCAATTTGAAAATCATTCTGCAGCCTAGACTAGATACAAAATAACTAGGCCTAACAATGTTTTGTTTTCAACAACGATTTTGTAGCTTTTTTAGCAAAATAAGAATTGACATTATGCACAAAATCATACTTCTAGTATAACCAATATGCCCTTTTTATATTGCACTTTTCCCGCCAATTGACCCCTCTGTGTGTAGCTTCCCCCTCCCGAAGACGAAAATAGACTATACAATCATATATCAATGATGTTTGGACAGGACGATGTGTCATTCCAGACATCGGCCAACCCTATTGGCTACTATAAATAGCTGTTTTTAGACGGCCAGTGTCAGGTTATGTTTAGTTTGAGGGGCTGTGTGAACGTGCCTTTTGTGTACTAGTTTTGAAGTGTCCATGTTTGCATAGGTGCGTCTTTGCGTGCGCGGCGTGTTTGCGTTTGCGTGCGAGTTGCTGATCTGTGTGTGCCCTATATATTTGTGGCGGGTCCTGACCACATCTTGGAATCTTAATATTACTTGTGTGTGTGTGTGTGCAGCGCCACTGCAACACATTAGGGGGAAGGAGACGTGTGTGTGTGTGTGTGTGACAGGCCAGAACCCTGGGGACCCTCAGACACACACTCTATATGTAGAAACACACCCCTACTAACCTCCATACAACTCTACCTCCACTGTTGGTTCAGGATCACTGCTGGCCATACAATCACACACACTTCTCAATCTCTCACTCCTTGTTTGTCTCTCTAACAAAGGAACAAAACATTGTGTTTTTATAGTAAACCTAATTGTTATGGGTATGACTGTGTTATTGTCTGTGCGTGTGTCTGTGTGCGTTTGTGTCTGTGTACATGTGATACATCTGTCTAATTTTGAGGGAGTCAGACAATAGCTTCATGTTTTTTTTATTTTATTGATCTCACCATAGCAACAAGACATTCTCAAAGCGGGTTTGAGTAGTCTGGACTGTCTCAGTAACTGAAATAGCACACATTAGACACAACAAAATGTGGACTAAGTCAAGGACATCCAGTAAACGGCCCCTCTCCTGAACCTGCAAAGTATTATGATTCGGGGTCTGCATATTGACAGATATTATTAGCAGAGGTTCAATTTGCTTCTGTCTTGTCAATAGACCCAATGATGACCCCGTTCATTTTCTGTCCTCAAACAGCAGAGGCTTTGCAGTTCAAACAGAATGTCTCTCCTTTTTGCCAGTTTTGAAATTCCTGTGTGCAGTCTCCTCTCCACCATGAATATGTGTAGGAGCCAAATCAGGCTCAGAGAAATGTGGGCACACCATTTAGACTGGCTTCAGCCCGGGCGTGATTTTCAGGATCCAGTGCTATTAATTCCAGCTATGTGACTGCCACTCCTCTCTCTCCCCCCTCCCTTTCTCCCTCAAACACCACCACACACTTGTTCTGTCTTGAATCCCAATGTGAAGAGGCTTCACACGAAGTGTTACCAAACTCTCACTCAATCCACTTCCCTGGGTCGTTATTGGACAAGTTCAGGTAGTTCCTGCCTGTTTCAGTACCTAATGAATACCTCCCTGGTCCTAGTCAGAATGTCACCATTGTGTACTGTCCCTTCCCTCTCCCCCTCTACTTGTCCAAGGCGGCGCTGGTTAAATAGGTTGGTTTTTAAGCGGCCCTCCAGACCTGGCCTCCGTCTTAAATGGCTGCTTTGTGTCATGTCAATACCAGAAGCGTCCTGGATAGGGGCTTGGCTAAGGGAGGGAAGGGGGAGGCAGCTCCCTGTATTACACAATTCCACCCATTCACCAAAGGTAACTGTTACCTGTACTGTTACCCCTCAACTTGGTCTCGGATGGGGGGAGGGATAGAGAGAGCGAAGGGTGAAGTTTCCGCTTGACATTGATATAAGGACATGCATTGCGTTTTTCCTAAAGGTTAATATTTGTCAATGGGGAAACTTCTATCCTTGAGGGAGGAAAGAGAGAGGGGGGAGAGAGGGAGGGAACAACAAAGTGTCCGTCTTCAAAGACCTCTTTAAAACACTCAGACCTGGTTGCCGTCTCGACAATTGAGCGCCCTGTCCGTCAAATGTGGGTTCCCACGGAAACAATGACTCCCCGGTCCCCCAGCCTCTCCCTTGAAAGAGCTTCAAAGTTTGTCTGATAAGTTCAAGCTAATCTCGTAAATCCAGGGTGTGTGTGTGTGTGTGTTTGTGTGCATGTTTGCATACTACCAGTCAACCCAGACAGCCAAACGTTTAGCTGTTTCTCATTCAGCTGCATACCTGTATCATTGTTAAGCAACAGCGTAATTTGTTCAAGGGGTACAGTTTTATCAATCATGTCAGAGACAATACACAACACTTTTCTCCAAAACTCAGAAACCTCAGATCATATGTTTGTATGTGCTAAGTGTATTGAGGTTACATAGGTCACGGTATGGGCTTTGAGCCTTGCTTTGCATGAGATCTTACAAGTGGTGTTCAATACGATCTATGACAAATTAATGAATTGATGGTTTGGGTTCTTTGATGAGTGAAATGTATTCTCCCAGTCAATAGCCTCATCATCGATAGCCAAATCATTTACCCACGCTTTAACCATTTGAAAGATCTTTCTGCTTTAATTGTTGAAGATGAGAATAAATAGCAGACACAAAACCTCTGGTCTCCGGGTGCCTTCCCAATCACCGGGTGCCTTTCCAAACTTGTACCCCATGGGACACAATAGGCACGAGGTGCTGACCGCAGTCTATGATATAGAAAGATTGACGACCCTGGCAAATCAAAACAAAGACGAAGTTCCTGAAAACTAACAGTTGAGTTGAATATATCCCCTAGATTATTAACCCCTTTTGCAGACGAGGTTCTAGACTCAAAAGGTTCTGTTTGTGCATTTTGAGACGCCGTATTCAGTATACACTTTCTCAAAATAGTCAAAGTAATCTAAGATAACTCAAAAAATCTGTCATAAATTGATGTTTTTGCCACTGTATTTTTCAATAATTTCAGATTGTTAAAGGCTCTACAAATGGGCTCGTCCGGGATTGGGCTCGTCCGGGATTTGAACCCGGGACCTCTCGCACCCGAGAATCATACCCCTAGACCAACAACACATTTTATCCAAGACATTTTTTTTGCAGTCGCCAGCAATGACGGTGAGGATTTGGATTGACAGATCGATGGTGCCAGGCCACAGTGAATCACGTGAGTGTTGGTGTTATACTTGTGAACATAGCTATCTTCCAAGCAGTTGACCAGGTTTCAGTTCAAATACTCTGTAATTCATCTGCTGAGTCTTTCAATCTTCATTAGCTGTAACAGCAAGAAAAAATATGCATGAAAACAATAGTCTCTCATTGAATGACATCAAAGTCTTTATTGAAGAATCCCTACTGCTGACCAATCAACGACGATGGGGCGTAGCCCATAAAAAAAATTGGTGAGCCCAAACAGCCGAAAAAAGTCCAAAACGAACAAAACCGTCACCAGATGTCGTCATAATATAGGCACAAACTCTACTGACCTGTTTTGGCTGGGAAGCATGCGGACGCCTTTACCTTACCCCCATAGGTACATACATTACATGACCAAGAGTATGTGGACACCTGCACATTGAACATCTCATTCCAAAATCATGGGTATCAATATGGAGTTGGTCCCCCCCTTTGCTGCTATAACAGCCTTCACTCTTCTGGGAAGGTTTTCCATTAGATTTTGGAACATTGCTGCGCGGAATTGATTCCATTCAGCCACGAACATGAGTGAGGTCGGGCACTGATGTTGGGCGATTAGCCCTGACTCGCAGTCGGCCTTCCAATTCATCCCAAAGGTGTTCGATGAGGTCAGGCCAGTCATGTTTTCCACACGGATCTCGACAAACCATTTCTGTATGGACCTCGCTTTGTGCATGGGACATTGTCATGCTGAAACAGAAAAGGGCCTTCCCCAGACTTGCAATAAAGTTGGAAGCACAGAATCATCTAGAATGTTATTGCATGTTATAGCCTTAAGATTTCCCTTCACTGGAATAAAGTGCCTAGCCTGAACCATGAAAAACAGCCCCAGACCATTATTCCTCCACCACCAAACTTTACAGTTGGCACTGTGCATTCGGGTAGGTAGCATTCTCCTGGCATCTGCCAAACTCAGATTCGTCCTTCTGACTGTCAGATGGTGACACGTGATTCATCACTCCAGAGAAGGCGTTTCCACTGCTCCAGTGGGGGCGAGCTTTACACTACTCCAGCCGACGGTTGGCATTGTGATCTTAGGCTTGTGTGCAGCTGCTCGACCATGGAAACCCATTTCATGAAAAGCTCCCGACCAAACAGTTCTTGTGCTGATGTTGCTTCTGAAGGTAGTTTGGAACTCGGTAGTGAGTGTTTCACCCAAGGACAGACGATTCTTACCCACTGCGTGCTTCAGCACTCGCCGGTCTCGTTCTGTCAGCTTGTGTGGCCTACCACTTCGCGGATGAGACATTGTTGCTCCTAGACGTTTCCACTTCACAATGACCGCACTTACAGTTGACCGGGGCAGCTCTAGCAGGGCAGACGTTTGACGAACTGACTTGTTGGAAAGGTGGTATTTTATGACGGTGCCACGTTCAAAGTCACTGAGCTCTTCAGTAAGGCCATTGTCTCTGTGGGTGTGTTCCGGGGCCCCTAATAGACAATTGACAGTAGAACATCTGGATCTTTTGAAATTGTTAAATTGTTTGAATTAAGGAAGTCGTTAGTGAGATTAATAAGTGCAGGGAGGCCAGATGGTGAGAGAAAGGAGGGCCTCTGTAGCGGACAGATGCAAGCCCACCTACAGAGAGAAAATACACACAATTACCTATGTTGACATTGCCGCACAAGCTCACACACACATACAGTACACCATTGTAAATATACACTCATACTGTGAGTACATAATCATACTCCCTCATGCGTTATATGTGCCACATACACAGCAGCGAAGTTACAACCTTCTGAATGAAGGTACAGTGGTGGTGGTGTTGAAGGAGAGAGCCTGAGCTCTGATCTGGGTATACCCTTGGTGAACCTGGCACACAGGACAGAGCATGAACCAGTCCTCTGGTGGGGGGGGATGTAATAGTGGGGCTGCTGAAGTTCATACACTCACTCTTCCCTTCTATCTCTCTCAATTCAATTTCAATTCAATTTAAGGGCTTTATTGGCACGGGAAACATATGTTTACATTGCCAAAGCAAGTCAAATAGATAATAAACAAGTGAAATAAACAAAAACTAAAAATAACAGTAAACATTACACTTCCAAAAGTATAAAGACAATTCAAATGTCACATGTGTATATATAGTGTTGTAATGATGTGCAAAAAGGGAAAATAAATAAACATACAACCTAGATTTATTTACAATGGTGTTTGTTTTTCACTGGTTGGCCTTGCTACTGTGGTATTTCACCCAATAGATATGGGAGTTTATCAAAATTGGATTTGATTTTTAGAATTCTTTGTTGGTCTGTGTAATCTGAGGGAAATATTTGTCTCTAATATGGTCATACATTTGGCAGGAGGTTAGGAAGTGCAGCTCAGTTTCCACCTCATTTTGTGGGCAGTGTGCACATAGCCTGTCTTCTCTTGAGAGCCAGGTCTCTCAATAGCAAGGCTATGCTCACTGAGTCTGTACATAGTCAAAGATTTCCTTAAGTCTGGGTCAGTCACAGTGGTCAGGTATTCTGCCACTGTGTACTCTCTGTTTTGGGCCAAATAGCATTCTAGTTTGCTCTGTTTTTTGGTCAGATCTTTCCAATGTGTCAAGTAATTATATTTTTGTTTTCTCATGATTTGGTAGGGTCTAATTGTGTTGCTGTCCTGGGGCTCTGTGGGGTCTGTTTATGAACAGAGCCCCAGGACCAGCTTTCTTAGGGGACTGTTCTCCAGGTTTATTTCTATGTAGGTGATGGCTTTGTTATGGAATATTTGGGAATTGCTTGCCTTTAGGTGGTTGTAGAATTTAACGTATCTTTTCTGGATTTTGATAATTGGCGGGTAAAAGCCTCGAAGTGAGGTGAGCACCAGAAAATACATTTTGTATTTTCATAATTAGCGGTATCGGCCTAATTCTGCTCTGCATGCATTATTTGGTGTTTTCCGGTTGTACACACAGGATATTTTTGCAGAATTCTGCATGCAGTCTCTCAATTTGGTGTTTGTCCCATTTTGTGATTTCTTGGTTGGTGAGCGGACCCCATACCTCACAACCATAAAGGGCAATGGGTTCTATGACTGATTCAAGTATTTTTAGCCAGATTCTAATTGGTATGTCAAATTTTATGTTCCTTTTGTGATTGCATAGGAGGCCCCTCTTCAAATCAAATCAAATCAAATCAAATCAAATTTATTTATATAGCCCTTCGTACATCAGCTGATATCTCAAAGTGCTGTACAGAAACCCATCCTAAAACCCCAAACAGCAAGCAATGCAGGTGTAGAAGCACGGTGGCTAGGAAAAACTCCCTAGAAAGGCCAAAACCTAGGAAGAAACCTAGAGAGGAACCAGGCTATGTGGGGTGGCCAGTCCTCTTCTGGCTGTGCCGGGTGGAGATTATAACAAAACATGGTCAAGATGTTCAAATGTTCATAAATGACCAGCATGGTCGAATTATAATAAGGCAGAATAGTTGAAACTGGAGCAGCAGCACAGTCAGGTGGACTGGGGACAGCAAGGAGTCATCATGTCAGGTATTCCTGGGGCATGGTCCTATGGCTCATGTCAGTTGAAACTGGAACAGCAGCACAGCCAGGTGGACTGGGGACAGCAAGGAGTCATCATGTCAGGTAGTCCTGGGGCATGGTCCTAGGGCTCAGGTCCTCCGAGAGAGAGAAAGAGAGAAGGAGAGAATTAGAGAACGCACACTTAGATTCACACAGGACACCGAATAGGACAGGAGAAGTACTCCAGATATAACAAACTGACCCTAGCCCCCCGACACATAAACTACTGCAGCATAAATACTGGAGGCTGAGACAGGAGGGGTCAGGAGACACTGTGGCCCCATCCGAGGACACCCCCGGACAGGGCCAAACAGGAAGGATATAACCCCACCCACTTTGCCCACAGCCCCCACAACACTAGAGGGATATCTTCAACCACCAACTTACCATCCTGAGACAAGGCTGAGTATAGCCCACAAAGACCTCCGCCACGGCACAACCCAATGGGGGGGGGCGCCAACCCAGACAGGATGACCACATCAGTGACTCAACCCACTCAGGTGACGCACCCCCTCCAGGGACGGCATGAGAGGGCCCCAGTAAAGCCAGTGACTCAGCCCCTGTAATAGGGTTAGAGGCAGAGAATCCCAGTGGAAAGAGGGGAACCGGCCAGGCAGAGACAGCAAGGGCGGTTCGTTGCTCCAGAGCCTTTCCGTTCACCCTCCCACTCCTGGGCCAGACTACACTCAATCATATGACCCACTGAAGAGATGAGTCTTCAGTAGAGACTTAAAGGTTGAGACCGAGTTTGCGTCTCTGACATGGGTAGGCAGACCGTTCCATAAAAATGGAGCTCTATAGGAGAAAGCCCTGCCTCCAGCTGTTTGCTTAAAAATTCTAGGGACAATTAGGAGGCCTGCGTCTTGTGACCGTAGCGTACGTGTAGGTATGTACGGCAGGACCAAATCAGAGAGATAGGTAGGAGCAAGCCCATGTAATGCTTTGTAGGTTAGCAGTAAAACCTTGAAATCAGCCCTTGCTTTGACAGGAAGCCAGTGTAGAGAGGCTAGCACTGGAGTAATATGATCAAATTTTTTGGTTCTAGTCAGGATTCTAGCAGCTGTATTTAGCACTAACTGAAGTTTATTTAGTGCTTTATCCGGGTAGCCGGAAAGTAGAGCATTGCAGTAGTCTAACCTGGAAGTGACAAAAGCATGGATTAATTTTTCTGCATCATTTTTGGACAGAAAGTTTCTGATTTTTGCAATGTTACGTAGATGGAAAAAAGCTGTCCTTGAAATGGTCTTGATATGTTCTTCAAAAGAGAGATCAGGGTCCAGAGTAACGCCGAGGTCCTTCACAGTTTTATTTGAGACGACTGTACAACCATTAAGATTAATTGTCAGATTCAACAGAAGATCTCTTTGTTTCTTGGGACCTAGAACAAGCATCTCTGTTTTGTCCGAGTTTAAAAGTAGAAAGTTTGCAGCCATCCACTTCCTTATGTCTGAAACACATTCTTCTAGCAAGGGCAATTTTGGGGCTTCACCATGTTTAATTGAAATGTACAGCTGTGTGTCATCCGCATAGCAGTGAAAGTTAACATTATGTTTTCGAATGACATCCCCAAGAGGTAAAATATATAGTGAAAACAATAGTGGTCCTAAAACGGAACCTTGAGGAACACCGAAATTTACAGTTGATTTGTCAGAGGAGACAAACTGATATCTTTCCGACAGATAAGATCTAAACCAGGCCAGAACTTGTCCGTGTAGACCAATTTGGGTTTCCAATCTCTCCAAAAGAATGTGGTGATCGATGGTATCAAAAGCAGCACTAAGGTCTAGGAGCACGAGGACAGATGCAGAGCCTCGGTCCGATGCCATTAAAATGTCATTTACCACCTTCACAAGTGCCGTCTCAGTGCTATGATGGGGTCTAAAACCAGACTGAAGCATTTCGTATACATTGTTTGTCTTCAGGAAGGCAGTGAGTTGTTGCGCAACAGCCTTTTCTAAAATTTTTGAGAGGAATGGAAGATTCTATATATGCCGATAGTTTTTTTATATTTTCTGGGTCAAGGTTTGGCTTTTTCAAGAGAGGCTTTATTACTGCCACTTTTAGTGAGTTTGGTACACATCCGGTGGATAGAGAGCCGTTTATTATGTTCAACATAGGAGGGCCAAGCACAGGAAGCAGCTCTTTCAGTAGTTTAGTTGGAATAGGGTCCAGTATGCAGCTTGAAGGTTTAGAGGCCATGATTATTTTCATCATTGTGTCAAGAGATATAGTACTAAAACACTTGAGCGTCTCTCTTGATCCTAGGTCCTGGCAGAGTTGTGCAGACTCAGGACAACTGAGCTTTGAAGGAATACACAGATTTAAGGAGGAGTCCGTAATTTGCTTTCTAATAATCAAAATCTTTTCCTCAAAGAAGTTCATGAATTTATCACTGCTAAAGTGAAAGTCATCCTCTCTTGGGGAATGCTGCTTTTTAGTTAGCTTTGCGACAGTATCAAAAAGGAATTTCGGATTGTTCTTATTTTCCTCAATTAAGTTAGAAAAATAGGATGATCGAGCAGCAGTAAGGGCTCTTCGGTACTGCACAGTACTGTCTTTCCAAGCTAGTCGGAAGACTTCCAGTTTGGTGTGGCGCCATTTCCGTTCCAATTTTCTGGAAGCTTGCTTCAGAGCTCGGGTATTTTCTGTGTACCAGGGAGCTAGTTTCTTATGAGAAATGTTTTTAGTTTTTAGGGGTGCAACTGCATCAAGGGTATTGCGCAAGGTTAAGTTGAGTTCCTCAGTTAGGTGGTTAACTGATTTTTGTCCTCTGGCGTCCTTGGGTAGACAGAGGGAATCTGGAAGGACATCAAGGAATCTTTGTGTTGTCTGTGAATTTATAGCACGACTTTTGATGATCCTTGGTTGGGGTCTGAGCAGATTATTTGTTGCAATTGCAAACGTAATAAAATGGTGGTCCGATAGTCCAGGATTATGAGTAAAAACATTAAGATCCACAACATTTATTCCATGGGACAAAACTAGGTCCAGCGTATGACTGTGACAGTGAGTGGGTCCAGAGACATGTTGGACAAAACCCACTGAGTCGATGATGGCTCCGAAAGCCTTTTGGAGTGAGTCTGTGGACTTTTCCATGTGAATATTAAAGTCACCAAAGATTAGAATATTATCCGCTATGACTACAAGGTCCGATAGGAATTCAGGGAACTCAGTGAGGAACACTGTATATGGCCCAGGAGGCCTGTAAACAGTAGCTATAAAAAGTGATTGAGTAGGCTGCATAGATTTCATGACTAGAAGCTCAAAAGACGAAAACGTCATTTTTTTTTTTGTAAATTGAAATTTGCTATCGTAAATGTTAGCAACACCTCCGCCTTTGCGGGATGCACGGGGGATATGGTCACTAGTGTAGCCAGGAGGTGAGGCCTCATTTAACACAGTAAATTCATCAGGCTTAAGCCATGTTTCAGTCAGGCCAATCACATCAAGATTATGATCAGTGATTAGTTCATTGACTATAATTGCCTTTGAAGTAAGGGATCTAACATTAAGTAGCCCTATTTTGAGATGTGAGGTATCATGATCTCTTTCAATAATGACAGGAATGGAGGTGGTCTTTATCCTAGTGAGATTGCTAAGGCGAACACCGCCATGTTTAGTTTTGCCCAACCCAGGTCGAGGCACAGACACGGTCTCAATGTTGATAGCTGAGCTGACTACACTGACTGTGCTAGTGGCAGACTCCACTATGCTGGCAGGCTGGCTAACAGCCTGCTGCCTGGCCTGCACCCTATTTCATTGTGGAGCTAGAGGAGTTAGAGCCCTGTCTATGTTGGTAGATAAAATGAGAGCACCCCTCCAGCTAGGATGGAGTCCGTCACTCCTCAGCAGGTCAGGCTTGGTCCTGTTTGTGGGTGAGTCCCAGAAAGAGGGCCAATTATCTACAAATTCTATCTTTTGGGAGGGGCAGAAAACAGTTTTCAACCAGCGATTGAGTTGTGAGACTCTGCTGTAGAGCTCATCACTCCCCCTAACTGGGAGGGGGCCAGAGACAATTACTCGATGCCGACACATCTTTCTAGCTGATTTACACGCAGAAGCTATGTTGCGCTTGGTGATCTCTGACTGTTTCATCCTAACATCGTTGGTGCCGACGTGGATAACAATATCTCTATACTCTCTACACTCGCCAGTTTTAGCTTTAGCCAGCACCATCTTCAGATTAGCCTTAACGTCGGTAGCCCTGCCCCCCGGTAAACAGTGTATGATCGCTGGATGATTCGTTTTAAGTCTAATACTGCGGGTAATGGAGTCGCCAATGACTAGAGTTTTCAATTTGTCAGAGCTAATGGTGGGAAGCTTCGGCGTCTCAGACCCCGTAACGGGAGGAGGAGAGACCAGAGAAGACTCGGCCTCTGACTCCGACCCGCTGCTTAATGGGGAAAACCGGTTGAAAGTTTCTGTCGGCTGAATGAGCGACACCGGTTGAGCGTTCCTACAGCATTTCCTTCCAGAAACCGTGAGAAAGTTGTCCGGCTGCGGGGACTGTGCCAGGGGATTTATACTACTATCTGTACTTACTGGTGGCACAGACGCGGTTTCATCCTTTCCTACACTGAAATTACCCTTGCCTAGCGATTGCGTCTGAAGCTGGGCTTGTAGCTCAGCTATCCTCGCCGTAAGGCGAGTACAGCGACTGCAATTAGAAGGCATCATGTTAATGTTACTACTTAGCTTCGGCTGTTGGAGGTCCTGACGAACCGTGTCCAGATAAAGCGTCCGGAGTGAAAAAGTTGAGTAGGAAAAAACAAAAATATAAACGGTAATTAAAAAGTAAAAACCGTAAATTTGTCAGGTAGCAAAACAGGTTGGCAACAAAACGCACAGCAACTCAAAACGCACAGCATCTCAACCTCTTGCCTTGTCTCTCAGATTGTTCACGCTAGCGTCCCACCTGGCCAAAAGCCAGGGAAAATGCAGAGCGCCAAATTTCATTAAATCACACATACAAGATAGCAAATTAAAGCTACACTTGTTGTGAATCCAGCCAACATGTCAGATTTCAAAAATGCTTTTTGGCAACAGCAAACGATGCTATCTGAGGATGGCATCATAGTAAACAAAGAGAGAAAGCATATTTTAACCCTGTAGGCGCGACACAAAACTCAGAAATAAAAATATAATTCATGCCTTACCTTTGACGAGCTTCTTTTGTTGGCACTCCAATATGTCCCATAAACATCACAAATGGTCCTTTTGTTCGATTAATTCCGTCGATATATAGCCAAAATGTCCTTTTATTTGATGCGTTTGATCCAGAAAAACACTGGTTCCAACTTGCTCAACGTGACTACAAAAGTAGTTTGAAATGTTTTGTCAAAGTTTACAGGTAACTTTTGAGATATTTTGTAATACAACTTTAGGTATTTTTTTACATAAATAATCAATACAATTGAAGACTGGATAATCTGTGTTCAATACAAGAAGACAACAAACTGAAGCATGCTTTCTGGTCACGTGCCTTTATCTAACAGTACACTTCAAGTGACCCTCGTTCAAGATGGCCGTACTTATTCATTACACAAAGGAATAACCTCAACCAATTTCTAAAGACTGTTGACATCCAATGGAAGCGATATGAACTGCAAGAAGGTCCCTTAGAAATCTGGATTCCCAATGAAAAATCATTGAAAAGAGAGTGATCTCAAAAATAAAAAATCTGAATGGTTTGTCCTCGGGGTTTCGCCTGCTAAATAAGTTATACTCACAGACATGATTCAAACAGTTTTAGAAACTTCAGAGTGTTTTCTATCCAAATCTACTAATAATAGTAGCAGGCAGTTGAATTTGGGTATGCATTTCATCCAGATGTGAAAATACTGCCCCCTGTCACCAAGAAGTTAAAGAGTTTAAGTATAGCCAATTTGAGGTCTGTATATTTTATAATTAAATTTAGGATACAATCAACACCACAGGCCTATTTGGGTTGGAGGGTTTGTATTTTGTCCTGTAGTTCATTCAATGTAATTGGAGAATCCAGTGGGTTCTGGTAGTCTTTAATGGTTGTTTATCCAGAGGTTTATCCATATATTTCCGTTTTGAATAGATGACTCTTCATATTGTTTGTTTAGAGTTTTCTAATTTTCCCAGAAGTGGTTAGATTCTATGGATTCAACTACATTGAGCTGATTTCTGACTTGCTGTTCCTTCTTTTTCCGTAGTGTATTTCTGTATTGTTTTCGTGATTCGCCATAGTGAAGCCGTAGGCTCAGGTTTTCTGGGTCTCTATGTTTTTGTTTTGGATAAGTTTCTCAATTTCTTTCTTCGATTTTTGCATTCTTCATCAAACCATTTGTCATTGTTGTTAATTTTCTTAGGTTGTCTGCTTGACATTTTTAGATTTGATAGGGAAGTTAAGAGGTCAAATATACTGTTTTCTACTGCCAGGTTTACACCTTCACTATTACAGTGAAACATTTAGTCCAGGAAGTTGTTTAGAAGGGATTGAATTTGTTGTTGCCTAATAGGTTTTTGGTAGATTTCCACACTACTCTCCTTCCATCTATAGCATTTCTTAATATTATTCAGCTCCTGTGGCTTTGATGCCTCATGATTGAGCAAGGCTAGTGTTATTTTTCTGTGATCTGATAGAGGTGCCAATGGACTGACTGTGAATGCTCTAAGAGACTCTGGGTTAAGGTCAGTGTTAAAGTGGTCTGCAGTACTACTATATGTGTACCTACCATAGGAGTCCCCTCAAAGCCTACCATTGACTGTACGTACCCAGCATCCGACAGAGCTGCAGGAGTTGTGACCCGTTTTTGTTGGTTATGTTGTCGTAGTTGTGTCTATGGGGGCATATGGGGGAGGGAATGATGTCGTCTCCAGGTAGGTGTTGTCCCCCTGTGTACTGAGGGTGTCAGGTTCTTGTCCAGTTCTGGCATTTAGGTGCTGGGGCTACGGTTGAGGGTGACGTACTTCAGGGTCCTGGCAAAAGTTGAGATGGCTGCCTTGTGGTGGTGGACCTGGTCATAAAGGCTGTTCAAGTCCAGTGAGGAGTGGTGTGCCAGGTAGACAGGTTTTGAGGCACAGTCTAGCGAAATGCTTGCATTCACCTGCTGTATGGTGGCAGGGTGAAAGTATTTTTGTGGTAGCAGGGTGGAGATAACCACTCGTAACATTGGGGAAAGTGGAAGAAGCTTTTTCAATCACTCCCTTGAGTGCTGTGGTCATCCTTTCCTGCTGGGCCCGAAGGTAATTTGTGCCCTTGTGAATTATGATGTAGCTGGGGGATCCTAGTATGTCCTCTGATAACAGCTCCAGGGCATGCCTAGTGTTTGGGCACCAGAGCTTAGCCACTTTGTGTTTGGGGGAAAAGTTTTTCCTCTTGAATGTATTTTCCATTTGAGTCAATGAGGATCACAATCTCTGGCTTTTGTGTGTCCTCAGTGGATGTGTGGGGGTTGTCAAGAGAGCAATCAGGGGAGCTGACGGGGGTTGTTTGGAGGGGGTGGTGTCTGTTGGGTTGGTGGGTCCTGTGTTGTATCTCCCATTGTTGTGTTGGGGTCCTGGTCTGGGGTGGGCTGTTCTGCTGGCTTCTCTTTGGGAGTGTGAAGCACTAACTGAAGCGGCAGATCAGACTGAGGTGACAGACAAAATGTTCTGGTACTCACCTCACTTAGAGGCTTTTACCCGCTAATTATTAAAATCCAGAAAAGAGACATTAAATTCTACAACCACCTAAAGGCAAGCAATTCCCAAATCTTCCATAACAAAGCCATCACCTACATAGAAATAAACCTGGAGAACAGTCCCCTAAGAAAGCTGGTCCTGGGGCTCTGTTCATAAACAGACACCACAGAGCCCCAGGACAGCAACACAATTAGACCCTACCAAATCATGAGAAAACAAAAACATAATTACTTGACACATTGGAAAGATTTGACCAAAAAACAGAGCATACTAGAATGCTATTTGGCCCAAAACAGAAAGGACACAGTGGCAGAATACCTGACCACTGTGACTGACCAAAAATTAAGGAAATCTTTGACTATGTACAAACTCAGCGAGCATAGTCTTGCTATTGAGAAAGTCCGCCGAAGGCAGACCTGGCTCCCAAGAGAAGACAGGCTATGTGCACACTGCCCACAAAATGAGGTGGAAACTGAGCTGCACTTCCTAACCTCCTGCCAAATGTGCAGTCGTGGGACCTGGGTTTGTTCAGTGGTGGGGGGAGTGACTGTCCTCGTCTGCAGGACAGTT
This sequence comes from Oncorhynchus clarkii lewisi, assembly GCF_045791955.1. NCBI lineage: Eukaryota > Metazoa > Chordata > Actinopteri > Salmoniformes > Salmonidae > Oncorhynchus > Oncorhynchus clarkii. The sequence goes on along the minus strand of NC_092177.1, from coordinate 35,484,700 downwards.
AGAAGAGATTTACAGAGAGAACGTTTCCTGCTGTGCTCTCTCTTTGATCCCATAAAAGTTCTGCTGGAACTGCATGAGGATGCCCTGCACCATTACTGTCCCAGACCTGTAGAGGTTGACAGAGGTTGTTTCAATTTCCTCAACGTCTAGTATTCTAAGTTTCCACCCAGGGCCAATACCCTCTCTCTTGACATAGGGCTAGTGTCCTCTTATAGCACTGTGTCATGCCAGGGGATGGTCTGTGTGGAAAAATAAGTTGCTTACATTCCTCTCTTTGTAGCAGTCCGCAAATAGTGTCTCTGGATTGTCCTCGAGGAGCTTTTTTTTGTAGTTACTCCATGCAGTGTTATTTTTAATATCCATGTTAATATCCATGTATTCTACTGTATTCTACTAACCTCTACATTTGGGTTGGGGGGGGTTGTAGAACTCTCTTGCCAATGTTAAGCTCAAGAGTTTTCACACCTCACACTTAAGTGCTTATTGATCATGTCAGTTTCCTTCCTAGCAGCTTGAAGCTTTGTAGCCTTATTTATTAAGCTTTATATAACAAAATTCCCTAGAGATGGTCTTTTACGTTTAGCCTTCGGTGTTGTTGCAGATGGTATTTCCAGGTTTCACTGTGTTTCTTCTGCAGGTTTTAGTTTGTTAGAAGTTTTTTTTCTTGATAGTCTTTGTTAGTAATAGTCCATTCAGGTAATTTAGTCTGAAATCAAGGTTTTAGGTATGGAATTGTGATTTGGATTGAATGTTTTGATGTTGAGGTTAGTATCCTGTATAAGTCCAACTCTAATTCTATATTTTTTTAGGTAGAACTCAGGGGCCCATGTTCTCTTCCCCTCTGCCTCTTGAAAGCAGAGGCTTTCAAACCCTCGTCATGATAAATGGTGTACTATCGACACCTGCCTCTCTCACACTATCCTGTGTCAGCAGCATGATATATGTGTGTGAACAGCCCCTCAGGTCCTCTGCAGTAGTTATATGTTTATGGGAATTTGCTCTCACAGGCTTTGAGTAGAGGGGGGGGGGGGTGAAATGTCCACTCTGGCCACCGCAGCACTCTGGGTTCAATCTGCATCGACCGTCTAGCGTCTGTGGTCATCCGCGGTCCCCGGCAGGGTCAAGTGGTTCTGAGCGCTGACAAAACCACAAGATGTGAACCCTGACCCCATCATCAGCCCCCCCCAGACTGCCATCGCCGCTGCTGTCCGTCAGCGCTTTTCTTTTTTCTCTTGCTCTTTCTCATACATTGTTTTTCTGTATCTGTCTCTCACTTGCTTGTTTTCTCTCTCTATCACTCAATTGCTGTTTATCGCTCTGTTTCTCACTCATTTTCAAATCAAATCAAACTTTATTTGCCACATGCGCCGAATACAAAAAGTGTAGACCATACTGTAAAATGCTTACTTACAGGCCCTTAACCAACAGTGCAGTTCAAGAAGAGTTAAGAAGATATTTACCAAATAAACTAAAGTAAAAAGTAACAACATAACAATATCGAGGCTATATACAGGGGGTACCGGTACCGAGTCAGTGTGCAGGGGTACAGGTTAGAGGTCATTTGTACATGTAGGTAGGGGTGAAGTGAAACTGCATAGATAATAAACAGCGAGTAGCAGTAGTGTACAAAACAAATGGAGAGGGGGGTCAATGTAATAGTCCGGTGGCCATTTGATTAATTGTTCAGCAGTCTTCTAGCTTGGGGGTAGCTGTTAAGGAGCCTTTTGGTCCCAGACTTGGCGCTCCAGTACCGCTTGCCGTGCGGTAGCAGAGAAAACAATCTATGATTTGGGTGACTGGAGTCTCTGACAATTTTATGGGCTTTCCTCTGACATAATAGGTCCTGGATTGCAGGAAGCTTGGCCCCAGTGATGTCCTGGGCCGTATGCACTACCCTCTGTAGCGAATTACGGTCAGATGCCGAGTAGTTGCCGTACAAGGCGGTGATGCAACCGGTCAGGATTCTCTCGATGGTGCAGCTATATAACTTTTTGAGGATCTGGGAACCCATGCCAAATGTTTTCAGTCTCCTGAGGGGGAAAAGGTTTTGTGATGCCCTCTTCACAACTGACTTGGTGTGTTTGGACTAGAGGTCGACCAACTATGATTTTTCAACGCCGATACCGATTATTGGAGGACCAAAAAAAAGCTGATACCGATTAATCGGCCAATTATTTTTTACATTTGTAATAATGACAATTACAACAATACTGAATGAACACTTATTTTAACTTAATATAATACATCAATAAAAATCCACTTAGCCTCAAATAAATACTGAAACATGTTCAATTTGGTTTAAATAATGCAAAAACAAAGTGTTGGAGAAGAAAGTAAAAGTGCAATATGAGAACATATGAAAGCTGGTGGTTCCTTTTAACATGAGTCTTCAATATTCCAAGGTAAGAGGTTTTAGGTTGTAGTTAATGTAGTATTTATAGGACTATTTATCTTTATACCATTTGTATTCCATGTACCTTTGACTATTGGATGTTCTTATTGGCACTATAGTATTGCCAGTGTAAAAGTATAGCTTCCGTCCCTCTCCTCGCTCCTACCTGGGCTCGAACCAGGAACACATCGACAACAGCCACCCTCTAAGCAGCGTTACCCATGCAGAGCAAGGGGAACAACTACTCCAAGTCTCAGAGCGAGTGACGTTTGAAACGCTATTAGCGCGCACCCCGCTAACTAGCTCGCCATTTCACATCGGTTACACCAGCCTAATCTCGGGAGTTGATAGGCTTGAAGTCATAAACAGAGCACTGCTTGAAGCACAGTGAAGGGCTGCTGGCAAAACGCACGAAAGTGCTGTTTGAATGAATGCTTACGAGCCTGCTGCTGCCTACCATCGCTCAGTCAGATTGCTCTATAAAATCATAGACTTAGTTATAACATAATAACACACAGAAATACAAGCCTTAGGTCATTAATATGGTCAAATCTGGAAACTATCATTTCGAAAACAAAACGTTTATTAGTATCACATATACCCTGACTCTGCGTGCAATGAACGCAAGAGAAGTGACACAATTTCACCCGGTTAATATTGCCTGCTAACCTGGATTTCTTTTAGCTAAATATGCATGTTTAAAAATGATATACTTCTGTGTATTGATTTTAAGAAAGGCATTGATGTTTATGGTTAGACACGCTGGAGCAACGACAGTCCTTTTTCCGCGATGCGCACCGCATCAATTATATGCAACGCAGGACACGCTAGATAAACTAGTAATATCATCAACCATGTGTAGTTAACAAGTGATTATGATTGATTGATTGTTTTTTATAAAATAAGTTTAATGCTAGCTAGCAACTTACCTTGGCTTCTTACTGCATTTGCGTAACAGGTAGGCTCCTCGTGGAGTGCAATGAGAGGCAGGTGGTTAGAGCGTTGGACTAATGTTAGTTAACTGTAAGGTTGCGAGATTGAATCCCCGAGCTGACAAGGTAAAAATCTGTCGTTCTGCTCCTGAACAAGGCAGTTAACCCACGACTCCAACACCATCATTAAGTTTGCTGACAATACAGTTCCTAGGCCATTATTGAAAATAAGAACGTGTTCTTAAATGACTTGCCTAGTTTAAATAAAGGTGTAAACATTTTTTTTTACAAAAAATAAATAAATCGGCCAAATCGGTGTCCAAAAATACCAATTTCCGATTGTTATGAAAACTTGAAATCGGCCCTAATTAATCGTCCATTCCGATTAATCGGTCGATCTCTAGTTTGGACCATGATAGATCGTTGTTGATGTGGACACCAAGGAACTTGAAACTCTCAACCCTCTCCACTACAGCCCTGTTGATGTTAATGGGGGCCTGTTCGCCCTACCTTTTCCTGTAGTCCATGATCCGCTCATTTTTCTTGCTCATATTGAAGGAGAGTTTGTTGTCCTGGCACCACACTGCCAGTTCTGACTTCCTCTCTATAGGATGTCTCATCGTTGCTTAAAACATGTAGGTATTACAGACTCGGTCAGGGAGAGGTTGAAAATGTCAGTGAAGACACTTGCCAGTTGGTCTGCTCATGCTTTGAGTACATGTCCTGGTAATCCATCTGGCCCTGTGGCTTTGTGAATGTTGACCTGTTTAACAGTCTTGCTCACATTGTTTACCGAGAGCGATATCACAAAGTCATCCAGAACAGCTGGTGCTCTCGTGCATGCTTCAGTGTTGCTTGCCTCAAAGTGAGCATAAAAGGTATTTAGCTTGTCTGGTAGGCTCACGTCACTGGGCAGCTCGCTTCTGGGTTTCCCTTTGTAGTCCGTAATAGTTTTCAAGCTCTGCCACATCTGACGAGCATCAGAGCACGGTGTAGTAGGATTCAATTTTAATCCTGTATTGACAGATGGTTCGTCTGAGGGCATAGCAGGATTTTTTTATGGGTGCCCGGATTAGTGTCCCGCTCATTGAAAGCGGCAGCTCTAGCCTTTAGCTTGATGCGGATGTTGCCTGTAATCCATGGTTTCTGGATGGGATATGTTCCAGTTGCACTGTGGGTACGACTTCGTGGATGCACTTATTGATGAAGCCGGTGACTGAGGTGGTATTCTCCTCAATGCCATTGGATGAATCCCGGAAAATATTCCAGTTTGTGTTAGCAAAACAGTCCTGTAGCGTAGCATCCGTATCATCTGACCACTAGTTTTTGCTTGTAAGCGGGAATCAGGAGGTTAGAATTATGGTCAGATTTGCCAAATGAAGGGTGGGGGAGAGCTTTGTATGCATCTCTATGTGTGGAGTAAAGGTGGTCTAGAGTTTTTTCTTTTCTTCTTCTTCTATGGTTGCACATGTGACATGCTGGTAAAACTGATTTAAGTTTGCCTGTATTAAAGTCCCCGGCCACTAGGAGCGCCGCTTCTGAGAGCATTTTCTTGTTTGCTTATGGCCTTATTGAGTTGGTTGAGTGCGGTCTTAGTGCCAGTATCGGTCTGTGGTGGTATATAGATGGCTACGAATAATACAGATGAGAACTGTCTTGGTAGATAGTGTGATCTACAGCTTATCATAAGGTACTCTACCTCAGGCGAGCAATACCTTGAGACTTCTTTAATATGAGACATCACGCACCAGCTGTTATTGACAAAAAGACAAACAACCCTACCAATCGTTTTACCAGACGTAGCTTTACTGTTCTGCCGGTGCATTGAAAATCCCTCCAGCTCTATATTATCCGTGTCGTCATTCAGCCACAACAACATAACAACATAAGATTTTACAGTTCTTAATGTCCCGTTGGTAGGATAATCGTAGGCCATACATTTTATTTTCCAATGATTGCATGTTAGCAAGTAGAATTGATGGCAGTGGGAGTTTACTCGCTCGCCTACGGATTCTCAGAAGGCAGCCTGATCTGTGTCCTCTTTTCCTCCGTCTTTTCTTTACGCAAATGACTGGGATCTAGGCCTTTTCCCGGGAGAGCAGTATATCGTTCTTGTCGGACTCGTTAAAGGAAAAAGCTTCTTCCAGTTCGTGGTGAGTTATCCCAGTTCTGATGTTCAGAAGTTATTTTCGGTCATAAGAGATGGTAGCAGGAACCTTATGTACAAAACAAGTACAAAAATAAGTTACAAACAACGCAAAAAATCTAACAAAATAGTACAGTTGGTTACTAGCATGTAAAACGTCAGCCCTCCTCTTCGGCGCCATCTTCTGTCTGTCTTTGTGGGTTATGCCTTCTCTCCCACTTCTTGATTCTCCCTTCCTCTGTCTCACTTGCTCGTTTTCTTGCTCTCTCTCTCTCAATTGTTTTCTGTCTCTCACTCTCTTTTACTGTGGCTGCCTCTTGCCGTTTGCTCTTTCTCTGTCACCATTTCTCTTATTTTCGCATCTCCCTCTTGGTGCCCTAAGCATTCTCCCTCTCCTGTCTGTTCTCCCTTGTCTGTCTTCACTTCACTTTTTCTTCTATTTTCATCTACTGCAGTGGTATTCAAACTTTTTCAGCAGGGACCCCATTTTTATTCTGCCCAAATTTCTGAAAGAGAGTGGTTCTCTTATTGTTTTTTCATTCTGTAGTGTTGAACCTTGCCTTATCCTGTCCTCCACGTTGTGCAGTAGCTGATGGCAGGTAATTTTCCTTTAGTGGAGAGGTTGATGTGGAACTCACACGGCGTTTAGCAACATTAAATCAGATTTTGTTTTGTTTTACAGTTTCTGACAAGCGAGGCACTTAGATATGGTCATTTTCAAGTGTTCATAAATTCATAGAATGTTTGGGAATGACGTATAGTACGGCATTTGTGAAGTTTCGTTAGCAATATAGAGTGGGAAAGCGGCCGTACGTTTGTACAACTAATAGACACCGCAGTAAATAAAACCTAATAAAAACATCTGTCTGGACCAGGACCGGAGTCTACGCAGACCTGTGCACCATGGCCAATCGGAGCCTAAGTAGACCTATATGCAAACAAGTCATTTGCCACACGGGCCTGCCATCATTCACTTTGAACTGGACTGTGTGTTTACAGGCAGTAGTGCGACTTTAGATCATTAGAATGCATTCGCCAAAATACACCTGAGTGGACTCGGCAAATATCTAAATACCACAGGAGTCCTCTTATGTTTGGGAACTTCACAATCCTATTGATCAAACAACCATGAAAAAGGTAGGCTCTCTCTCCCTCAGTTGCCTATGCACATTAACAATAACAATATCAACAACTAATGCTAGCCAGAGCGAGATGAGACAAAATCTAACAAGGGAACATTGGATAAATTCTCTCAAACATTTTCAAGCTAGTTGGCTGTTAAAATTGCATTGAAACGATGGGGAATAGTAGCCTGCTTGTCCTTCAGCAGCTTGCCTGCCAAAGCAATTCTTGTCACAACCCCATTTTGACAACTGAATGGGAACTTGCCTGCCTGCCCATTTCATTGATACCCAAATGAATTTGATTGACAACTAAGAGAGATGCTAACTATTGATAAGTCGTTCAAGTTCAGAATAGCTAACTAGCAAAGCGATTCACATTTCTTGCTAGCTGACAAAATGACACATGCATCTCTCTAGTTGTAGCCACCAAAAAACAATGAGGGGGAAAAGTTGGTCACTCACCCATTCCTCCAATGACATGACATCCTCCTAGTTAGTTAGCTAAATAAATAGCTAGCTGCATAAATAGATATGCTAGCCCATAGGGTGTCAAACTCAATCAGCACATGGGCCATATTGAAAAAACACAACACATTTGTGGGCAAGACAAAAAAAATTGCAAATGTGACCCAAACTGGCCAGTTTTATTAGAAAAAAAATATGGTCCTTTATAACGTCCACTTCTGTACATAAGTGCTGTATGTAGCGTTTTAACATATTAAAACTAAAGAAGATATACATAATATTATACCAGCCTTTGCTGCTATGCTTGCAGATGTGCATAAAATGCTGCGACCCCCCGAATCAAAAAGTATTTAATAACTCCAATTTGTATTTATTTATTTATTTCACCTTTATTTAACCAGGTAGGCTAGTTGAGAACAAGTTCTCATTTGCAACTGCGACCTGGCCAAGATAAAGCATAGCAGTGTGAACAGACAACAACACAGAGTTACACATGGGGTAAACAATAAACAAGTCAGTAACATAGTAGCTATAGGTTTGTTGTAAAATTTTCGTTTTTTTTAAATTGCACTGCATGAATCACCGGTGCGGTTGAATGCAGCATTGCTGTATGGTGCACCCAAAATGTATTGTAGTTGAGTAGCCAGCCAAAGCTAATGCTAAAATGTTTTTGCAATAGGCCTACATGTTTCTCCTTTGCACTATGTTTTGTTGCAGGGTTTGTTTTTTGGTTATTAATTGACAAGCTTTAAAAACCAAAGCCAGACTGCAACATTTTAGTAGCCTAGCTAGGAATGTGGCATGTGTCTGTACACTTTCCCTCTGCTGCGCACTGTATACTGTACGGACACAAGAAAGCAGCACAATAGAAGTTGAATTGACCTATGCGAGTGCATCAGGCTGTAATTTCATAAAGTAGATTACTCAACTGTTGACTCATTTATACTTGCTTGTGTGTCCTATTCGACCCGTGGGCCTTGTTTGGCACATGTACACTAGTCTATTAGTCACGTTATGAATGACTTGTGATCATTGCCCTTGCTAGTTTGATTGTATTGACATTCCCAGCCTTAGTTACAGCTGTCAGTTTCTGTTCAAAATATTGAGTCATTGAAACTGAAACCGTGCATCCCGAAAGGGTGGAGGAAGTAAACAATGTACCAGGCCAGCTGTGACTTACAACCTGATGGCAATATCTTTTGGACTACCAAGAAATGTATTGGTGAATTATATTATTCATGCATTGTACTAGACCCATCTAGTCTGCTAAAAAGACATTACTGTACGTCATGGAATTTTGAGTCAAATAGAACCTAATTTTAAAACCTCTTATAAAGTTGGTTTTGAAGCAGAAACTGGGAATTTAATATTTTTGACTGATATTATGATTGTCTGTTTTATCTGCAAAGTAGTTAAAACGCTGTCAGTTTCACTTGCAGTTGAATTCACTGATGCCAGCGCATCAGGCTGTAATTTCATAAAGCAGATGACTCAAACTGTTCACTCATTTATACTCGCTTGTGTGTCCTATTGTCTTTTAGTAATGTATACCCGCGTGTAAATCTTTTATCTTATAACTTTTTGACAACCAAGATTACATTTTCTGTAGGCTTCAGCAATGACCTACTGGGATAGAAACTTGGCATTGAGATTTTGCCTAAAACAGGTTTAAACTTTCGGTCCTGGAGAAGATTGAGTCAGTGCCATTAGTGATGATACGATACAGCGCATTGGCTGGCTATTGTGTGGGTCTGGGCGGAGTGGCGTGTGTATGTGTCAATGCACTGCCGTTTGGTCGTGCAGCACGTTGGCAGAGCTTGCTGTGACTTGTAGTGCGGCGCATCGCAGGGGGCGTGGTTGCGGGACAAAATGATTTGGCAACCCAAATCATTGCATGGGCTCAGATAGAAATGTGTTATTGGCTGGATTCGTGTTTTACACGTGCGCTAACCTATTAGCCACGCTATGATTGACTTGTGATCATTGCCCTTGCTAGTTTGATTGTATTAACATTCCCAGCATTAGTTACAGTCGTCCGTTTTTGTTCAAAATATTGAGTCATTGAAACTGAAACCGTGCATCCCGAAAGGGTGGAGGCAGCAAATGATGTACCAGGCCAGCTGTGACTCACAACCTGATGGCAATATTTTTTGGACTACCAAGAAATGTATTGATGAATTACACTACATGGCCAAAGGTATGTGGACACCTGCTCATTGATCGTCTCATTCCAAAATCATGGGCGTTAATATGGAGTTGGTCCCCCCCTTTGCTGCCATTTTTTTATTTTTTTATTTAACCTTTATTTTAACTAGGCAAGTCAGTTAAGAACAAATTGTTATTTACAATGACAGCCTAGGAACAGTGGGTTAACTGCCTTGTTCAGGGGCAGAACGACAGATTTTTACCTTGTCAGCTCGGGGATTTGAACTAGAAACCTTTCGGTTACTGGCCCAACGCTAACCATTAGGCTACCTGCCACCCCTATTAATAGCCTCCACTCTTCTGGGAAGGCTTTCCACTAGATGTTGGAACATTGCTGCGGGGACTTGCTTCCATTCAGCTTCAAGAGCATTAGTGAGGGAAACCATTTCTGTATGGACCTCACTTTGCTCATGGAGGCATTGTCATGATGAAACAGGAAAGGGCCTTCCCCAAACTGTTGCCACAAAGTTGGAATCACAGAATTGTCTAGAATGTCATTGTATGCTGTAGCATTAAGGTTTCCCTTCACTGGAATAAGGGGCCTAGCCCGAACCATGAAAAACAGCTCCAGACCATTATTCCTCCTCCACCAAACTTTACAGTTGGCACTGTGCATTCGGGCAGGTAGCGTTCTCCTGGCATCTGCCAATCCCAGATTCATCTGTCGGACTGCCAGATGGTGAAGCATGATTCATCACTCCAAAGAACGCGCTTCCACTGCTCCAGAGTCCAATGGCGGCGAGCTTTATAACACTCCAGCCGACACTTGGCATTGTGCATGGTGATCTTAGGCTTGTGTGCAGCTGCTTGGCATTGGAAACCCATTTCATGAAGCTCCCGATGAACACTTCTTGTCTTGCTTCCAGAGACAGTTTGGAACTCGTAGTAAGTGTTGCACCGAGGACAGATGATTTTTACGCGCTACGTGCTTCAGCTCTTGACGGTCCCGTTCTGTGAGCTTGTTTGTACTACCGGCTGAGCCGTTGTTGCTCCTAGACATTTCCACTTCACAATAACAGCACTTACAGTTGACCTGGGCAGCTCTAGCAGCAATATGATGAACTGACTTGTTGGAAAGATGACATCCTAAGACGGTGCCATGTTGAAAGTCAATGAGTACGTTTGTCTAAGGAGATTTCATGGCGGTGTGCTCGATTCTATACACCAGTCAGCAATGGGTGTGGCTGAAATAGCCAAATCCACTAATTTGAAGGGGTGACCACATACAGTGGGGCAAAAAAGTATTTAGTCAGCCACCAATTGTGCAAGTTCTCCCACTTAAAAAGATGAGAGGCCTGTAATTTTCATCATAGGTACACTTCAACTATGACAGACAAAATGCGAAAAAAAAATCCAGAAAATCACATTGTAGGATTTTTAATGAATTTATTTGCAAATTATTGTGGAAAATAAGTATTTGGTCAATAACAAAAGTTTATCTCAATACTTTGTTATATAACCTTTGTTGGCAATGACAGAGGTCAAATGTTTTCTGTAAGTCTTCACAAGGTTTTCACACACTGTTGCTGGTATTCTGGCCCATTCCTCCATGCAGATCTCCTGTTTTGGGGCTGTTGCTGGGCAACACGGACTTTCAACTCCCTCCAAAAATTTTCTATGGGGTTGAGATCTGGAGACTGGCTAGGCCACTCCAGGACCTTGAAATGCTTCTTACGAAGCCACTCCTTCGTTGCCCGGGTGGTGTGTTTGGGATCATTGTCATGCTGAAAGACCCAGCCACGTTTCATCTTCAATGCCCTTGCTGATGGAAGGAGGTTTTCACTCAAAATCTCACGATACATGGCCCCATTCATTCTTTCCTTTACACGGATCAGTCGTCCTGGTCCCTTTGCAGAAAAACAGCCCCAAAGCATGATGTTTCCACCCCCATGCTTCACAGTAGGTATTGTGTTCTTTGGATGCAACTCAGCATTCTTTGTCCTGGAAAGCTAGGCGTCATTCAATGATAAGGCCAGACAGACACTGGCATGACAACGACAATGACGGGCTATAGCATGTGGACACTCTCAGGAGGTGATTTTGGAAGAAGCTGTGTGGCAAACAAGAAGGAATGACCCACAGGTCTACAGCAAGCTGTCGGTGATAGTAGTACACCAGTGCTCTTTTCAACATCCTGTGTGCTTTTCACCTCTGATCACAGGGCTCCTGTCCATTTGTTTGACAGGAAATGTCAGTTGGAGTTTGTGCATATTTGGTTATGAGGACTCGCAGGTCCGCTGAAAAGTCCTGTTTGGAGAGGCTGACTTCAAAGGCCTCCCCGAGCACACATAGCCAACTCTGTTCAAACTCTGTTCAAACGTTCTGGAGAGTTCATTTTCACACCTGTGCCAAACAAGATTAATGCTCTAGACAGATGGATTTTGACTCATAAAAGCACTGCAAAATCCCCTTTGTGAGCAGTTTGAAGTGTTGTATGAAATAATTCTCTCATTGTGTAAATACTGAGTAACTCCAAGGTTGGATAGACAGCCTTGATCTAAGTCTGTTTTGGTATTGCCATATAGGGATTGTATCAACAGTGATTCAACAACAGACTGGCAGATAACTTGTCTGATTTAACATCTGTCTATAGCTATCAGAAACAAGACAAAACTCAGACTCATCAGAACACACTTAACACACAGTTTATAAGAACACCACATGCACGGACTTCATCATAACAGAATAACATGGACAATGTCACAGTCCCTCACCATTGACTTACTACTATCGTTTCACTCTGTAGTTTGACCTGTCGTTGACCTCAACTGGGGTGGTTGCTGGTAATCTGTGTCTCAGTTGGCTGTGGGTCCCCATGCCCGGACCAATTTAGACATACAGGCGATTTAGACATAAAGAGTCTATATTGAGAGACAACCATTCTGAGGTATGGTGTCACAATCAATATGGATTCAGAGTAGCGAGGCGAATGCCAATTTTGTCCAAATAGTTTGATTCTGTTTTTACATCTTAACTATGAAACTGTTGTTGCCTTGCATGGCATCCATATTAGCCATCAGCTTGGTCAGGGGTGCCTGATATTGGACAACACCAAGTCTTGTGGCCTAATTGCCCAGTTTCTGTGATGTAATGACCATTAGCGGTCTGGCGATTTGATGTACTTGATATGATACTGGTGATGGGATTTGTCCCTGTTGTTTATACCATTATGTTTTTCCCCACTGAGTTTGTCCATATCAAGCACAATTGTGACCTCTGTCTCTCTCTATATCTGTGGTTTCCACCATAGATAATATTTTTTTTTATGGGCCAATAACAGGGTTTAGGGGACGGTTGGGATCGGCCTATAATGTTGCCTCAGCTAAATGCGTTGTTCCTTCGTAAGCAGAACAGTGAGCGGTGTTACACCATCCATTCACGCAAAGAATCACGGTTGAACTGTGTTTGACTCTGACTCTACCCCCCTGGTGTTGACTGACTGAATACTAGATACAAGACATGTTTTTTAATGCCTCTACTTTGGCAGCATGGTCTGTTTTGCCGTGCCTCGTACTATCACGTAACGGTGAATATATGTGTCCGTGCACTGTCTTGAGAATGAGAGCGGGCGAGAGCTCACGTAATCCATTCCAGACAGAATCATCACTCCATAAAGAATAAGGATTCCCTGCATCAACATCAATTCCACGCATCCCTGATCCTTCATGTCTGTGAAGGTTGTATAAATGAAACGGCAGCAGCAGCGTAAAATCCTGCACGCACGCGCACACACTCGCATGTGAAGCATATTCGCTCTTCACGCATGGTCAGCCCACAGAGTCCGTGGAAACAGCATCCCTGACTTGTCTCAGTCCCTCAGTCCCTGCGGTGAGGGCTTATGACAACGGCATCCTGTCGAAAAGGAAGCCTAGTTACCTCCTCCGAGGCACGGCAACCCATCTAAATGTACGGTCCCAGGGTATGCCCAACAAACTCTGTGACCTGAGGAAGTGAAAAAGAATGGATAAAACTGCCTGGTCGAGCCTTTTTACACTCCGTTTATCAGAATGGGTCTTCGAAGCAAACACCCACAAGTCCTAATTAAGAACAGCAAACCCTCTTGATACAATAGAGCAATGGATTTCTCCACAGATAAGTGACCACAGCAGGCAAGTCTAACTAACTCGCCCCTTTAAAAGGAAACTGTGGCTTTATTTTGTGGCTCTATTTGTGGCTTTAATCATCTGCCCCCTTTGCTCCCTGTGGGAATTCTAGGAAACTGAGTTTGACAACCCCCCCCCAATGTTTTTCCCTCCCACTCTCTCGTCCTTTATGTTCAATTAGCACCAATTATAGACTTGGTATGTTTACGTTACCGCTCGCTGTATATTAAATTCTAAATGGCGGACTAATTATGGAATGGAAAAGGTGTAGCTCATAAGCAATTGTTTACTACTTAGAGAAAAGCAGTGGGAAAGATGTTAATAATCACAAACCAGAGGAGTCAAATGTGAGCTAATGAATGGGAGGCATCCGTAAACACAATTTGTTTTTAAAAGGGCACATGATACACTTATGCTATCATGGGAGTATTTTGGGTGGAGGAAGCCTGAAGCTAAATGCCTTTTGTAAAGACCTTTTAGAGAGTCTGCAACTTCAGGAGAAGTCAATTATTCTAGCTCAGTTTTAACATTAATGTCAGGTAAGGTACAGTTGTTGAATTTGGGAAAAGAGATTAGCTTTATGTTCAGTTGCATATTACATCTACAAGGACATTCATCATTTTGGGTTGATGCCGAGCCTAGGGAGCTCTGACAGTTTGAGTGATTGACAGACGCCACTTTGGGAAACCAGAAGGGGAGAGCTCATTGGAGGAAGATGGAGTCTGTCTAGAGCGGTCTTGCAGTGGCTGCTAATCACTCAGTCACTTAGTGGATTTACATAGACTCAGAATTGACTCCGATTGGGAGGATTATTATGCATCTGTGAGATTTGTGGTTGGTTTATTGTGTATTGAAAGTAGAAGGCCGTATAGGATTAAATAAAGGCTAATCCTGTGCACAAGTTGTCCTTTCATACTGCCAGTCCCTATTGTAATAAGGTTATGAACTATTTTCACATGGGGTGATATGAGGGGAAAACAGGGTTTGATGACCCCTCTATGGGTGGGACCGCCAGTCCCTTTCAGCCATTGCCTCATGTTACCCCATGCTACCCAATGCAGCTCTTTTCAACCGTTTACCTCAAAGGCCCCTTAATGGGTTAAAATAATCAGTGCTATGATTGACATGATAACCAGGCCCATTATGGGGCACTGAACCCTAATTCCACCCCTATTGCTCTATCAACAACTGTAATTGAGTTCATTTAAACATGTCTCATTGGAGCTGCTATGGCCGCCATTGAGCTGTTAAGCGATGCGCCATCACCATTAGATCAGGTTCCAGGCATTTCCATTTTGGAGGCACGCCCGCTCTGTCTCCGTTTCGTAGAGTCGAGCTGTTGTTTGCCAGAGGAGCAGGTGGGTTGCCAGAGGGCTTCAGTGCCAGCCAAGCCAATGCCACCTGTGTAGCTTTCATGCTTGATTGACCCCCCCCCCATGAAATACATTGCATTCGGATAGTATTCAGCCTCCTTGACTTTTTCCACATTTTATGTTACAGCCATATTCTAAAATCAATTAAAAATCTAAATTATTCTCATCAATCTACACACAATGGCACATAATGACAAACCGAAACAGGTTTTTCAAAATGTTGGCAAATGTATTAAAAATAAAAAAACAGAAACCTTATTTACATAAGTATTCAGACCTTTTGCTATAAGACTTGAAATTGAGCTCAGGTGCATCCTGTTTCCATTGATCATCCTTGAGATGTTTCTACAACTTGGAGTCCACCTGTGGTAAATTCAATTGATTGGACATGATTTGGAAAGGCACACAACTGTCTATATAAGGTTCCACAGTTGACAGTGCATGTCAGATTTAAAAACCAAGCCATGAGGTGGAAGGAATTGTCTGTAGAGTTCCAAGATTAGCGCTGATATCACATCAAGATGGCACCAATGGAGATGGCAGCTTCGCTTCTAGTCCTAAGGAAACTGTGCAGTATTTTGTTTTTTATGTATTATTTCTTGCATTGTTAGCCCAGAAAACCGTAAGTGTTATTACATGCATACATTTCACGGAAACATGGCTAGCTGGTGACATGCTGTCAGAGTCAGTACAGCCAATGGGGTTTTCAGTACAGGAATAAACATCTCTCCGGTAAGAAGAAGAGGGGGTATGTATGTTTCATGATTAATGACGCATGGTGTAATTGTAACAACATACAGGAACTCATCTCCTTTTGTTCACCTGACCTAGAATTCCTCACAATTATATGCCGACCGTATTATCTCCCAATAGAACTGTCCTCCGTTATCGTCACAGCCATGTATATCCCCCCGCAAGCGATACCAAGACGGCCATCAAGGAACTTCACTGGACTTTATGCAAACTGGAAACCATATATCCTGAGGCTGCAGTTATTGTAGCTGGGGATTTTAACAAAGCTAATTTGAGGACAAGGCTACCTAAATTCTATCAGCATATCGATTGCAGTACACGCGCGAGTAAAACACTCGATCATTGCTAATTTAACTTCCACGATGCATTCAAGGCCCTCCCCTGCCCTCCTTTAGTCAAATCTGACCATGACTCCATCTTGTTGCTCCCCTCCTATAGGCAGAAACTAAAACGGGAAGCGCCCTTGCTTAGGTCTATCCAACGCTGGTTTGACCAATCGGATTCCACGCTTCAAGATTGCTTCAATCACGTGGACTGAGATATGTTCCCGGTAGCCTCAGACAATAACAATGACGTATACCCGGACTCGGTGAGCGAGTTTATAAGGAAGTGTATAGGAGATGTTGTACCCACTGTAACTATTAAAACCTTCCCTAACCAGAAATCGTGGACTGATTGCAGCATTCACACAAAACTGAAAGCTAGTAGCATTTAATCATGGCAAGGCAACTCGGAATATGGCCTAATACAAACACTGTAGTTATTCCCTCCGTAACGCAATCAAACAAGCAAAGCATTAGTATAGAAACAAAGTGGAATCCCAATTCAACATCTCAAACACGAGATGTATGTGGCAGGTTCTACAGACAATCACAGATTACAAAAAGAAAACCAGTCACATCGTGGACATCGAGGTCTTGCTTCCAGAAAAATTAAACAACTTCTTTGTGCCACCAACACGAACCGCTACCAAAGACTGTAGGCTCTCCTCCTCAGTGGCCGACGTCAGTAAAACATTTAAATGCGTTAACCCTCGCAAGGCTGCCGACCCAGACGGCAGCCGCGTTCTCAGAGCATGCGCAGACCAGCTGGCTGGTGTGTTTACGGACATATTCAATTAATCCCTATCCCAGTCTGCTGTCCCCACATGCTTCAAGATGGCCACCATTGTTCCTATTCCCAAGAAAGCCAAGTTAACTGAACTAAATGACTATCGCCACGTAGCACTCACTTTTGTCATCAGGAAGTGCTTTGAAAGACTAGTCAAGGATCATATCACCTCCACCTTACCTGTCACCCTAGACCCACTTCAATTTTCTTACCGCCCCAATAGGTCCACAGACTGCCCCAATAGGCCCACGCTCTGTGCAACTGTGTCCTGGACTTCCTGACGGGCCGCCCCTAGGTGGTGAAGGTAGGAAACAACATCTCCACTCCGTTGACCATCAACACTGGGGCCCACAAGGGTGCGTTCTCAGCCCCCTCCTGTACTCCCTGTTCACCCACGACTGCGTGGCCATGCATGCCTCCAACTCAATCATCAAGTTTGCAGACGATACAACAGTGGTAGGCTTGATTACCAACAACGACGAGACAGCCTACAGGGAGGTGAGGGCCTTTGGAGTGTGGTGTCAGGAAAATAACCTCTCACTCAATGTCAGCAAAACAAAAGAGATGATCGTGGACATCTGCAAACCGCAAAGGGAGCACCCCCCTCCCTATCCACATCGACGGAACAGCAGTGGAGAAGGTGGAAAGTTTTTACATATCACCGACAAACTGAAATGGTCCACACACACAGTGTGGTGAAGAAGGTGCAACAGTGCCTCTTCAACCTCAGGAGGCTGAAAAAATGTGGCTTGTCACCGAAAACCCTCACTAACTTTTACAGGTGCACAATTGAGAGCATACTGTCGGGCTGTATCACCGCCTGGTACGGCAACTGCACTGCCCACAACCACAGGACTCTCCTGAGGGTGGTGCAGTCTGCACAACTCATCACCGAGGGAAAACTACCTGCCCTCCAGGACATCTACAATACCTGATGTCACAGGAAGTCAAAATGATCATCAAGGGTAATAACTACCCGAGCCACAGCCTGTTCACCCCACTTCCACCCAGAATGCAAGGTCAGTAGAGATGCAAAAAAGCTAGGACAGAGATTGAAAAACAGCTTCTATCGCAAGGCCATCAGATTGTTAAACAGCCACCACTTTAAAAATTGTACACTAATAATGATAATAATAAAATTGATAATAATAATAAAATTCAACTAATAATAAAATGTAATCACTAATAATGCCACTTTAAGAATGTTTACGTATCTCACATTAATTATCTCAAATGTCTATACTGTATACTGCACTATCTATTGCATCTTAGCCGCTCTCAATGCTCATCAATATATTTTTTATCCCATTTATTTTACTAGATTGTGTGTATTAGGTTTTTGTTGTGGAATTGTTAGATATTACCTGTTGGATCCAGAAGCATTTCACTACACTCGCATTAACATCTGCTAACCATGTGTATGTGACCAATAACGATTTGATTTGAGAGAGTATTTTGTTGTGGATCTGATCTGGGGAAGGGTACCAAAACCTTTATGCAGCATTGAAGGTCCCCAAGAACACAGTGGCCTCCATCATTCTGAATGGAAGAAGTTTAGAACCACCAATACTCTTCCTAGAGCTGGTCGCCCCTGCCAAACTGGGCAATCCGGGGAGAAGGGCCTTGGTCAGGGGGGTGGGTGATGGTCACTCTGACAGAGCTCCAGAGTTCCTCTTTGGAGATGGAAGAACCTTCCAAAAGGACAAATATCTCTGCAGCACTCCACCAATTAGGCCTTTATAGTTGATTGGCCAGACGGAAGCCACTACTCAGTAAAAGGCACACGACAGCCCACATGGAGTTAGCCAAAAGGCATCTAAAGGACTCTGACCATGAGAAACAAGATTCTTTGGTCTGATGATACCAAGATTGAACATTCTTTGGCCAGAATGCCAAGTGTCACGTCTGGAGAAAACCTGGCACCATCCCTACGGTGAAGCAAGGTGGTGCCAGCATAATGCTGTGGAGATGTTTTTCAGTGGCAGGGACTGGGAAACTAGTCAGGGTCGAGGGAAAGATGAAATCCGGCTCCCGAGCACTCTGGACCTCAGACTGGGGTGAAGGTTCACCTTCCAACAGGACAACGACCCTAAGCACACAGCCAAGACAATGCAGGAGTGGCTTCGGGACTCCTAATGTCCTCGAGTGACCCAGCCAGAGCCCAGACTTGAACCCAATCGAACATCTCTGGAGAGACCTGAAAATAGCCGTGCAGCGACGCTCCCCATTCAAACTGACAGAGCTGTAGAGGATCTGTAGAGAAGAATGGGCGCAACTCCCCAAATACAGGTGTGCCAAGCTTGTAGTGTCATACCCCCCCAAAAAACTCAAGGCTGTAATCACAGCCAAAGGAGCTTCATCAAAGTACTGAGTGAAGGGTCTGAATAGTTATGTAAAAAAGTGTATTTTTTTATATAAACTAGTTAACATTTCTAAAAACCTGTTTTTGTTTTGTCATTATGGGGTATTGTGTGTAGATTGATGAGGGGGGGAAAAAACAATTTAATCAATTTTAGAATAATTCTGTAAATTAACTAAATGTGAAAAAGTCAAGGGGGCTGAATACTTTCTGAATGCACTGAATGTGGAATAGTGCTGAGCAATTCACAGAACTAACAGTTCTGTTCAATTAATTAAATTCCATTTTGTTCAGTTTTTTCAGTGATCTAAATTCACACATTGCGCCATTTCTCTGGAGATGAATCAGATCAAGCCCGAACAGTGCGGTGTAGTAGGGAGTTGTAGTTTTCCACAGGCCAATATTCTTCATATTGCACAAACCATTGTGCACCTACTTGTCTGGTCTGTGTGTTTATTTTATACCTGCTAAATTAGGTTCAGCCTGGCCTAATAGACTAGTATAGTAAAAGTAAATCTAGAACACTCAAATTAGTATGCTATGTTGCTTTTGGTATGGCTACATATGACAGACAGATACTTAAGGCAGCATAGGCAGCAACTCCATAGAGATGAGAAGATGACTTAGAATAAAGTAATCAAATAAAACAAATGTAATATTCACAACAAATGTGAATAAATGATGGTGAGTAAGTGATGACCAGTAATGTGCAGTCACTACCATCATGGGACTTTTATTCATAGTTTTATTCTGTGTTACATCATTCAACCCACATAGTGCACGTTGTGTTCAAAAAATGATCAAAAAAAACGTCAACTTAAATAATTGTACCGACCTCAAAAAGCACACATCGCTCAGCGCTAATGTGGGATGGATTGGTACTTTTTCAAAAGTGTAGGATTGCGCATTAGGGTCTTACTACAAAGGCACTCTTGTGGGGGTGATGACAGAGACTGTGATAGAGTTTTGCACTTGGTTAGGTATTGCCAATTTTAGACTTAAGTTTGGATGTAGTGCTACACTTACAGGGTGTTTTAGGGGAAAGAGAAAGGTAGCCAACCACTGGGCACTTAAACGTGCTAAAAAAGATGACGGCATAAGGTTGTTAATTTTATTACAGAGGAGGAGTATACAGAGCCAGCAAAAAGTCTTTAAATGTATAATCGCCACAAAATGGTTTGGTTTCACCTTGCTGAAAATAGGCAGACAATTACCCTTGACATTTTTTTGTGTCCACTGAAGTGCATACTAAAGCTGTGTCCAGCTATTTTTTTGGTGCAGCGTGCACTTAGTTGTAACTTCCAAAATCATGTGTCTGTGGTTTCCAAAGTTGTTTTTGAAAAATCTTGATGATTAACTGAATCAGGTGTGTTTGTGCTGGGCTGGCACAAAAGCCTGCACACACTGCAGACCTTGGGGATCAGGATTGGAAGGTTTCATAGCTTTGGGTCAGATTTTGGGTTGGAGGAACAGGCAAATACAGGTTACGTAGGATTTATGGAGGCTTTGTGTAGGCTTTGTGTAGGCTTTGTGTAGGGTTATGTTGAGTTTATGTACTGTAGGTCCAGGTGTATTGAAGTTAGACCTTTTAAAGTGTGAACTGTACTTTACCCTAATCCTATCGCCACAGCTTTAGTGTGATAATCTTGTCACACTCTCCACCAATCCTTTATAAGCTCTAAGACACCACACACACACACACACACACACACACAAAAAAAAAAAATAGGGAATAAGGCTACTCTTTATAATGGCTTGTTTGTTGGAGGCTTTGTGATGGCTTAATACATACTGTCCTTTATTCTCCTTTGACTTCCTTTTTCATCAATCACCCATCCATTCTTCCTCCTCTATAATACTATTCCATCTCGTATCCCCTCTCTCTCGCTCGCTCTCGCTCTCTCTGTAGTGTCTACTCTTCATCAGAATTCCTTCCTCTCATAGTTAACTGCCTCTGTCATCTCTCTGAAATGAGGGAGAGAGAAAGAGAGGGAGGGACGAGCTAGCTCTAACCCCCGGCTTCTCCTCACTTTGTCCAACCACAAGACCACGAGCAGCCACTTCCACAGCGGAAGAGACAGGCCATTGTCAAAGCCCTTCTGCCTCCTGAAGCTCTAATTGCTGCTCCAATAACAGTAACTGTCTACTTTTTATTGAGTCTGGCCTGCCTCTGTCTTCCCTCATCTGTGCCGATGGGTCGCTCCCGTAAGCACGTATTAGCCCCGGCCCATAAAGAAAATGAAATGTAATCTCCTTTAACTGAGGGAGGGAACACATTTTGGGATCAAGAGTAGAAGCGATTGAGAGAAGCGAAGGGGATTAGAGAGGGTATGGAGTGACGAGGGAGTGAAAAGTGGGGGAGAGGGAAAAAGGGGAGAGTGACGGAGGGGAAAGAGTGATTGTAATGGGAGATTTGATTTCTAAATGGGTTTTTCATGGTCTGTCTGGAGGTCGGAGGGGTTGAGGGATGGAGTGGAGGATTGTGGACCCCCAAAACCCTTCACGCCCTCTCCCACTCTAGTCAGTCATTACTCATACACGCAGATCAATATCGGATCAGTGTACCCTCCCAAAATCCATACCTTAACCTGGTAACAAACCACACCTTAGATCAGTGTCTGGGAGCAACATCCTACTACCAACCCCCCCACAAAACAGGCCCCTCGACCGTAGTAGCAGAGGATCAGACCTCAATCGCAATCCCTAAATATTGTTCTACCCATAGTTATTTTTATGTGCACCATGTCATTAAGCACAGCCTTTTATCCGCAACCAGTCAAGTTGATGGAAAACCATCTCTGGTGGGAAAATTAGCATATTGTTTTGAATATTCACGTGAAAATCTGTCGCCAATTGAATGTAAACCTAGGTCGTGAGCTGGAAAAATGGCCCGCACTTTTCTCTTCCTCTGTCTTTCGCCCATTCTTTACCCAATGTCAAGCAGAAATACTTGAAAACGATGACGCATCGGCTCTAAGCCTAAGTTAAATTAAAAGAAAAGAAAAGGAAATTAAAATGGTTAAGGACGGGAGGGGAGCACTAAGGGGGTGTTGTAATTACGGTGTGGTATTGAAATGGCGTTACACCGCAGTTACGCTACACTTCACCCAGGCCCCACAGCACAGGACTGAAGTCCCTTGAGGCACTAGGGGGAAACTGTGCCTTTGCAACCTGCCTACTGCTGTGTGCAGGGAACCGCAGCGTTGCCTTGCCACCGGCCACCTGTGATTTCAGCACACTCACTCACTCACTCGCTCACTCACTCACTGCGTGTATAAAACACTAAGAACACCTTCCTAATGTTGAGTTGCACCAGCCTCTTTTGCCCTCAGAACAGCCTAAGTTGGACTCAACAAGGTGTCGAAAGCGTTCCACAGGGATGCTGGCCCATGTTGTGTCAAGTTGGCTGGATGTCCTTTGGCTGGTGGACCATTCTTGATACACACATGAAACTGATGAGCGTGAAAAACCCAGCAGCGTTGCAGTTCTTGACGCAAGCTGGTGCGCCTGGCACCTACTACTATACCCTGTTCAAAGGCACTTAACTTTTGTCTTGCCCATTCATCATCTGACTGGCACACATACACAATCCAAGTCTCAAATGTCTCAAAGCTTAAAAATCCTTCTTTAACATGTCTCCTCTCCTTCATCTACACTGATTTTAAGTGGATTTAACAAGTGACATCAATAAGGGAAATGCTTACTTACAAATCCTTGTGTAATAACAATATGTTTGTCAGTCATACAGTGTGCATAGAGTATTATTTTGACCCTGAACAGCCATGACCTGTCATTGACCTCTTAACCTTAAGAACCCACTAATCGGAGTTGAGAGAAAAAATCCTATTGATTATTCCCCAATGCGGAACAGAACTGGGGCAGAATAATGTCAGCATTGTTTTTCATTATCTCTCTCAGGGCCTGTATGGACCGGGAAGGAGCTTTGTATACAGACCAACTGTACCGTGGACAGGAGAGGAGAGAACAGAGACTCTAGTCTACCTTTGTATCAACTAATCTCCTATCTTGGCAGCTGTATCGTCCCTCTGTGACTGTGGTCTGTATTGTACTGATCTGTTTGACATTAAAGGTGCGCTATGGACCTTTTCTACCTGCATTTCTGTAGTCAACAAGGAATCAAATTCCTTGAGGGAAAAAATGTCATGTTGCTTGTTTACTTTATTCCAAGTTTTTTTTAAAGCTATATTCTTATTTTTCTTTGACGTTATCCTTAAAAAGCTGCGTAATGAAATCTAACCAATAAGACACCCTTTGTGTTAGGCAATTGTTTTTTCTTCCTGACCTTTGTCTTCAGAATAGGATTTATTTAGCCAGCAATGTCAACATACATTCTGCCTCATAGTTGAATGCCTTGTAAAGGGACTCTGATAATCCATTTATATCCTTTAATTTCTCATCCACTCCGTCCTATAATTTCCCATTCATTCGGTTCAGGGAAGCGACAACCAGGAAGGACACCGATGATTTGAAAGATGAACCGCAAGTCATTTATACCGCACCAAGCCAGATGAATGCCCCTCTTCAGCCTCTCTCCCTTTCCTTACACCCACTATCCCTTTTTCCATAAACCACAGTCTCGATGGTTGCACTGTTTTTAGATCATGTTTACATTTTCTGGAGTGTGTCCACATTCATGTTATTCGTTTTCTGAGAAAGGAGTACAACATTGTTGGTGTTGTTAATTTGCCTAAGATACAGGCATGTCTTTGATGGCTTGGTTTAATTGCATTATACTATACAGGTAATTATTAACTTGAAGTGATTAGATCCAGGTCCGTTTGAACAGAGCCGTATAGCCTCCCACTCAAGGACACAACGGCAGTAGGCCTACAGTATTTGTCCCGTATGAACCCGGTTTGAGTTATATAACGAGTTCTTACTGTTTCCGGCTTGTCCTCTACGGATGTTTCACACATGCCCAGACTAATACAGACTGCCCATATGATTTGTTAATGGTTAACTGGCACTCTGTTGACATGAAGTAACACGCTTATTAAACATGTATCATGGTAGATGTTATAGCTAACTATCTTTAGCTACAAAACTACAGATGTAGTAGTTGCAGTTGACATCAAACTGAAATCATGTGTTCAGTTAGTTAACAAAACAAAAAAACGTTTAGTTATACAGTTTTCCAAAACTCCACTTCCCATGATGCATCACTCAGCCTTATGGAGGAGCAAGGGTTAAGTAGATTCCGTCCAAGCCCTTTCATGTCCTAGACTTCTAAAGGAATGACATTGTCTAACAAGTACAAGATGTGAGGCCAGGTCATTCAAAATGGGACCGAGGGTCACGAAGGAGAGTTAACGAACGCAGTCATAAGGCTCACACAGTCACCCGAACGAGAGTATAATTAATGAACTCCATTAACAGAAGCCCAAAAAAGTATTTTAATTAAAACGAGAGACATAACTTACGTGGAGTCTCAGATAGTGACACATAAGCTACGCTTGCTCTTTCACACTATTTCTCCACAGCCCCTCAAATGTGTCTCACTCCATTGCTTCCTGTCTCTCTCTCTTCCTGGTTATGATGTATTGGACCTAGCAGTCGTTTCTCAGAAGTGTGTGTGTGTGTGTGTGTGTGTGTGTGTGTATTCACAAGCGAACCTGTGCATGCACATGCAATCGTGTGCATGTGCAGATTTCTGCAAGTATACTGTGCACATGCTTGTGGTCGTGCGCATAAGGGTGTGCCTGTGCACATACCTGCCTGCACCACACACTGTTCTCATGTCTCCCTTTGGCAGCATTCCCAGTGATGGTTATATGGCCGTGTCATCTCAAGCCCTTCAGATTATTGGTCTAATGTGGAAATCAAGGGACAGTGAAATACGGATCACTCAGACATATTTGACTCTGATTGACACGTATCGACCACTTAACTGTTAGCAATGCAAATTATATCCTGATGGAGGACATTACACTTTTGAACCCTGTGATTGGCTGGCATATCATGAACTGCCAATCAGTGACCCAATGAGAGCTGTTAGCTATTCGAAGAGTTTCCATTGGCCCATATCCATTTGACAGCTCATAGAATTCCTATATAGGCCTATCTACATGTACCATTAGTTATATTCAGAGGCTTCATTATCCTTTTCATTATTCATGACCACACAGCACAATCCTACACAGCACTTCACTGCTGGTTATACAGTTATTGCTATTACTACGGTTAACCTTTGAACCTTAACCATACAGTACCAGTCAAAAGTTTGGACACACCTACGCATTCCAGGGTTTTTCTTTATTTCTACTAGTTTCTACATTGTAGAATAATAGTGAAGACATCAAAACTATGAAATAACACATACAGTATGGAATCATGTAGTAACCAAAAAAGTGTTAAAGAAATCAAAATATATTTTAGATCCTTCAAAGTAGCCAATGGATTTCAATTAACAGGTGTGCCTTGTTAAGTTAATGTATGGAATTTATTTTTAATGCGTTCGAGCCAATCAGTTCTGTTGTGACATGGTAGGGTTGGTATACAGAAGATATCCCTATTTGGTAAAAGACCAAGTCCATATTATGGCAAGAACAGCTCAAATAAGCAAAGAGAAATGACAGTCGATCATTACTTTAAGACATGAAGGTCAGTCAATATGGAACATTTCAAGAACTTTGAACGTTTCTTCTAGTGCAGACGCAAAAACCATCAAGCGCTATGATGAAACTGTTATTCATGAGGACCGCCACAGGAAAGGAAGACCCAGAGTTATCTCTGCTGCAGAGGATAAGTTCATTAGCGATAACTGCACCTCAGATTGCAGCCCAAATAAATGCTTCACAGACTTCAAGTAACAGACACATCTCAACATCAACTATTCAGAGGAGACTACGTGAATCCGGCCATGGTCGAATTGCTGCAAAGAAACCACTACTAAAGACCACCAATAATAAGAAGAGACTTGCTTGGGCCAAGAAACACGAGCATTGGCCATTAGACCGGTGGAAATCTGTCGCTTTTGGTCTGCGTCCAAATTTGAGATTTTTGATTCCAACCGCTGTGTCTTTGTGAGACGCAGAGTAGGTGAACGGATGATCTCCATTTGTGGTTCCCACCGTGAAGCATGGAGGTGTGATGGTGTGGGGGTGCTTTGCTGGTGACACTGTCAGTGATTTATTTAGAATTCAAGGCACACTTAACCAGCATGGCTACCACAGCATTCTACAGTGATACACCATCCCATCTGGTTTGCGTTTAGTGGGATTATCATTTGTTTTTCAACAGGACAATGACGCAACACACCTCCAGACTGTGTAAGGGCTTGTTTGACCAAGAAGGAGAATGATGGAGTGCTGCATCAGATGACCTAGCCTCAACAATCACCTGACCTCAACCCAATTAAGATGGTTTGGGATGAGTTGGACCGCAGAGTGAAGGAAAAGCAGCCAACAAGTGCTCAGCATATGTGGGAACTCCTTCAAGACTGTTGGAAAAGCATTCCTCATGAAGCTGGTTGATGGAATGCCAAGAGTGTACAAAGCTGTCATCAAGGCAAAGGGTGGCTACAAATATAAAATATATTTTGATTTGTATAACACTTTTATTGGTTACTACATGATTCCATATGTGATATTTCATAGTAAAAATAAAGAAAAATTGTAAGTGAAGGAGTGTCCAAACTTTTGACTGGTCCTGTACGTTGTATCATTTTTCATTGAATACTTTCAGAACTATAAATCTAGGATCCCATAGCCTCTCAACTCTGAACCTACAACCGTTTCTCATTGAAATCCCCCAATCCTAACCTTAACCACTAGGCAAAACAGGAAACGGATCTTGGATCAGTGTCTAGGGGGCAACTTAATGTATTTCTGTCCTACTGTGGAAATAACAGAGCTAGGTTGTGGTTAGGGCTGTAGATTAATGGTTGTGAGTTATCGGAGCGTAGTGCTACAGTGTTTTTTATTTTTTTTATCTGGGAGCGTGGCGGGGACCAGGGGAGATAGCAGGGGGGAATAAGGAAATGTGTTGGAGTCTAGAGGACATCTCACTGCTTGGAGAGGGGGGGGGGAGGGAGAGAGAGAGAGGGATTGAGATTACTAATGCACATGGTTGTCTTGGATACCCTAATAAAGAATAGAGGATACAGGCTAATTGAAATCTTTTTTGAGAGCTTACTGTCAATGACATGATAACATTGTTCTCTGTACACCACGTAGCCTCTTTTTAAAATACATTTAAAGTAATTTGTGGGCTTGAGAAAATGTGGCCCGACGTATCGCGTCTTGCCATTGTGTGTTGGACTTGCTAATGAAAGCGCTATCATTTAGAACAAGAGCATATGCATCCAGAGCCACTAATGCACACATTGCAGCCAAGTGAGTTGCAGTGAAATCCTGTTAAATGTTATGGTCAGTATAGATTGGTAGTACAAATTGAGAATAGTCTCTGGCTTATACCCAGAAACAAGGAGAGATGAGGTGATTTGACATATGACAGAAAGTCATGAATTTGCTTGTTATCTTAATAGTTATTGTGCATGTGTCTGCATCTGTGTGTGTGTGTGTGTGTGTGTGTGTGTCTCTTGAGCCTATTAAACTGCTCTTAGTAGTACTCTCCTCCACAGTGAAGCTCTCACTGTGAAACATGAACACCTCAGTCAGAGTGCAGTTTTTTACCCTGTCAAGCTAGGGATGTGAACTGTTCAGTGTGTCACAGTAGAATCAGATCTACACACGGTGTGTGTGTGGTTTTAGTAGAACTAGGACTAGAGTTGTCCTCTGTTCTGACTGATGATAACGGTCCCAGTGTTCAGTGAGGTGTGTGTGTGGTGGCCACTCACTGCTCTATAAGGAATGGGAAGTCCCCCTGCGGCAAGGGAACTACAAAAGAGGGAAGGGGTGTTGAAAGAGAGGGATGGAGACTGGGAAAATAAGGGAGTGAGGGTTCAAAAGGCGATATGGTGCTGGTTCATGGGGAGAGATGGTGAAGGAGAGAGACAAGATTCAAGAGGATAGACCAAGAGAGACTGTCAGAGAGGGAGAGAGAGAGACTGTTTCAAAATGAGAGGGGAGATTTAGTTTCTTAGTGTAGTTGGGAAGAGGGAATGTTCGAGAAGACAGGGAAAGCATTGCCCACATGGACTGTGATTGGGGTGTGTTGATCCAGCTGGATCTCTCCAAACCAATCAGAACCCCCCCCCCCCCCCCCATTTCCTTAATCTCTGTCATCCTGGCCAAAAGCTGTGGTTGTCCTCCACACCATGAGGCTCCGGGTATAAGTTGTCTTTAGGCACAGCTCTAGGATCAGATTACTCTCTCCATTTGCTAGCTGCAACCACAAGGGATTGAAAATGGGCCTTTGTGACTGGTGGTCCATATACAAGTGTGGTGTGGTAATATTTATCATATAAACATATTCTATATGTACCTCACATTCGACCCGTGGTTTTCCTATTTAAAATGTTTATTTGACTCAAGTATTCTTTAATAACATTGTAAAATGTATGGATTCACATACAAGACATCAAGCAATACTGACATTAACAAAGCATAGTTCTAGGTATATTGATCCTACGGTTAATTTACAGGACAAAGCATGAAGAGATGCCTACTAGGCCAGAAGCCTGGAAGCCTTGGTAATTACAAAATATCATACAACGGACAGGATAAGAGAGAATAACAGGCCTTCATTCCATTTCTACCAGATCTGACTTGTTTGTATCCAAAATTAATTGTTGACCAATCCACAGACCAAACCAAAGGTAGTAAAACTGAGATATCCAATCAAACCAGCCAACATCCTCTGGGAAGGGCGTCACATCTATGTGTGATGACCTGAGGAGAGGGTGGGCTGGGTGCAATGGAGATAATACCACATTCCTTAGAGGGCAATTGCATACAATGTTGTCAAACTTCACTCTGAACAACTACAAGTAACCACAGAGATCATCCATCCGTGTAAACTGAACAAAAATATAAACACGACATGTAAAGTGTTGGTCCCATGTTGCATGAGCTGAAATAAAAGATCCCAGATATGTTCCATATGTTCAAAAAGCTTATTTCTCTAAAATGTTGTGCATTAATTTGTTTACATCCCTGTTCATGAGCATTTCTACTCCCGCAATAACGACTGCTAAATATGTTCATGCGACCAAT
Source organism: Oncorhynchus clarkii lewisi (assembly GCF_045791955.1). NCBI lineage: Eukaryota > Metazoa > Chordata > Actinopteri > Salmoniformes > Salmonidae > Oncorhynchus > Oncorhynchus clarkii. Next base: position 35,455,602 of record NC_092177.1, on the reverse strand, counting down.
ATCACTTTGTTTTCTCATTTTCCAAGATAATCCATTTTAAGAAGCTGATCAAACTGCATGATCATTACACAGAGGACAAGTTTTAGATATAGTACCCACGTATGGTATCTATAATTATTCTATCACCCTTTCAATAGTCAGTCCTCTGGATACTGTAACAGAGATGTCATGTAGTGTTTGTGGACACCTACTCATCAAACATCTCATCTTAATATGGAGTTGGTCCCTCCTTTGTTGCTATAACAGCCTTCACTCTTCTGGGGCCTTGCCCGAACCATGAAAAACAGCCCCAGACCATTATTCCTCCTCCACCAAACTTTACAGTTGGCACTATGCATTGAGGCAGGTAGCGTATCTGCCAAACCCAGATTTGCCCGTCAGACTGCCAGATGGTGACGCGTGGTTCATCACTCCAGAGAGCGCGTTTCCACTGCTCCAGAGTCCAATGGCGGCGATTGGCGTTGCGCATGGTGACTTTAGGCTTGTGTGCAGCTGCTCAGCCATGGAAACCCATTTCATGAAGCCCCACACAAACATTTATTGTGCTGACATTGCTTTCAGAGGCAGTTTGGAATTCGTTAGTGAGTTTTGCAACCGAGGACAGACGATTTCTACACGCTTCAGCCCTCTGCGGTCCCGTTCTTTGAGCTTGTGTGGCCTACCACTTCGCGGATGAGCCATTGTTGCTCATAGACGTTTCCACTTCCAATAACAACACTTACAGTTGACTGGGGCAGTTGGAAAGGTGGCATCCTATTACGGTGCCACATTAGTCACTGAGCTCTTCATTAAGGCCATTCTTCTGCTAATGTTTGTCTATGGAGATTGCATGGCTGTGTGCTTGATTTTCTACACCTGTCAGTAACGGGTGTAGCTGAAATAGCCGAATCCACTAATTTGAATTAGTGTCCACATACCTTTGTATATATAATGTACATTTTGGGGCTGAGTGGTCCCTGCGCATTGTCTTGAGCCATTTGCTATGCAGACGGTGGTGACAGAGAGCACAATTTGGGGCTGAGCCTACACAAGGATGGGCGGCTTTTTACAAACTCGTTCTTCTGAGCTTCTCACAAGTGCCTCTCTCTCTCTGTCTGTCTCTCTCTCTTTGTAGTGCCCAGTTAGTGTCTACTCCTCATCAGAATTCCTTCCTCTCATAGTTAACTCCCTCTGTCATCTCTCTGAAATGAAGGAAGAGGAAAATAAAGAGGGAGGAGGGGGGGAGTTAACTCTAACCCCCACCTGCTCCTCTCCACTATCCTCTCTGGTTACCCTCTTTTTCCCTCCATTTTTCTCTGTTAAGTTGAGGCAGCGTTCTGTGTGTGTGTGTGTGTGTGTGTGTTTGTGTGTTTACGTCCTTTTTTGTGTGTGAGGTGAGTAGGCCTGGCTGGCAGACTGGGACGGGGTCTTGTGGTCTCTGAGGAATAGCATCTCTAGCGTGTTGAACTTTCCTGGACACAGACTAGAGGAACCATACTGTAGGAAAACAGAAAGAGACTGTCTGTACTAGTTGGTGGAATGTTCCAGACTTGACTGAAGTTACTTGTTAGGCTACAGCGCTTGTGATGAATGTCTTTTGAATTAAATGACCTTAATGTTCTGGAATTATTTTCATATTGTGGGCGACTTGTTCAAAAGAACAACGATCTGTGCCAAACAATTCCATATTAATGTTTACACCACGAAAATGTCGCCCGATGTCCAGTGTATGGACGTAATTCATGCTTTTACCCATAAATACCACCAAAGAAGGTCCATCAATGGATACATATACACGGTGTACAAAACGTAAGGAACACCGTCCTAATATTCAGGTGCAACCTCTTTTGCCCTCAAAACAGCCTTAATTCATCGGGGCATGAACTCTTCAAGGTGTCGAAAGCAGTTCCACAGGGATGCTGGCCCATGTTGACTCCAATGCATCCCACAGTTGTGTCAAGTTGGCTGGATATCCTTGATACAAGAATGGGAAACTGTTGAGCTTGAAAAACCCAGCAGCGTTTCAGTTCGACACACTCAAAACGTGGCGGCATGCACCTACTACCATACCCCGTTCAAAGGCACCTAAATATTTTGTCCTGACTGTTCACTCTCTGAATGGCACACATACACAATCCATGTCTCAATTGTCTCAAGGGCTTAAAAATCCTTCTTTAACCCATCTCCTCCACTTCATCTACACTGATTTCAAGTGGATTTAACAAGTGACATCGATAAGAGGTCATAGCTTTCACCTGGATTCACCTGGTCAGTCTATGCCATGGAAAGAGCAGGAGTTCCTAATGTTTTGTGCACTAAGTGTATATTTCTTCAGTTATTTGGACTGAGTTTTTATATATACTTTGTTTTTATTGAGGAACACAAAGAAAGGACAGGTAAAGGAAAGGAAAAGAACAACAAGAAAGATCTGGTAGTTACAGTGCACGTCATACATTGACGTCTTTGAATTAGACCATTTTCAAGTACGAAACCCTTTTTTTCCCCAGTATTCCTGACCTCTCTCCTCTTGTGTTCTTAAAGCAAAGGTCATACACTCCATGTGGTGTATTTCTTCTACAATGTTTATCCATTGTCACTGTGGGAGGGTCTTTTTGTAGCCATTTCCTAGTAAAGCCTTTTTACTGGCTGCCAGTAGGACCTTCAAGAGGTACTTTTCTCTATTGTGTAAGTTATCAGGTATTTCACCCAAGTACAAAGAAATGAATGTTCTATGTCAAATCCCATTATTTTTACAATGTTAGACCTTATTTCTCCCCAGTATGTTTTGATTGCGGGGCAGGTCCAAAAGATATGAGAGTGGTCCGCCCTCAATAGACCGCATTCTCTCCAACAAGGGTGTAGAGAGCCAGTCTGTTTTGATTTCAGATAAGGTGTTATGAAGAAACGTATAACATTCTTCCAACAGAATTCTCTCCATGACCTTGAGTTGGTGGAGCTTTGTTGAGTCTCTAATATGTTCAACCACGTTTCATCAGTTATTTCAATGTCAAGTTCCTCCTCACATTTCTTTTTAATATAGTTTGTAGAATGTTTCTTTTGAGGATTGAATACCCAAGTAGAGATTTGAAATAGTTTTTTTGTTACTGCCCAAGATGTATGCGTTAGTGAATACTTGGATACATTTTTGAGGTGCTCGAGGGTCAATCACTTTTATCTCCCTTAAGAAATAGTGTCGAACTTGTAGGTATCTGTAAAAATCTTGTTTATCCAAGCCATGTTTTTTTTTCACTTAGGTCTTGGAAGTTATCTAGGTCCCCATTCCTTATAATTGTACTGAATGATGTGATGCCTTTCTGCGTCCATTGTTTAAATCTGCTATCCTGAATTGCAGGGATGACGCTGGGGCCGTATGCGGGCCAACTCAGCAGTTTGACCTCTCTGTCTAAATGAATTTGCTTAACTACCCTAAACGATGTCTTTAGAGAGAAATTAATCCACTGATTTTGTCTGTTTATTTATATTACCATGTCCTTATTTCCCAAAACTGACTGTATGGGTATCTCTGTCAAAGTAGTCTCAATGTCTTTCCATTTGGATTCATATTCTGAATTGCACCAACACAACAGAGGTCTCAATTGGGCTGACACAAAATAATATTTTAGGTTTGGTAAGGCCATACCCCCACAGTTTTTTGCTAATTGTAATGTTGAATATCTAATTCTGGGTCTCTTCCTGTTCCAGATAAACCTTGATATCCGTTTATCCCATTCTCTAAACTGTTTAGGCGGGATTTCTATGGGCAGTGATTGGAACAAATACAGTAACCTCAGTAGGATGTTCATTTTGATTGTTTCAATTCTACTACTAAGATCTAAGGGAAGTGAATTCCACCTGTCTAGGTCACCATGTATTTTCTTGTTGATTTGATCGTAATTCATGCAATAAGGTTTGGGTGTATCTTTTGGTAGATATACTCCAAGATATTTAATGCATGAAGAGGTCCAGTGGAAGTTATACCTGCTCTTCAGCTCTTCCTGTGGGGTATAATTATATACTAGGGCTTGGGTCTTGTGTACGTTAAGCACATACCCTGAATATGTTCCAAATGTTTGTAAAACATCCATCAATCTAGGTACACTTGAGCCTGGGTCTTTAAGGAATAACAGAACGTCATCAGCATACATGCATATCTTATGTTCACTGCCTCTTATTGTTATTCCCTGTAAGGTTGGGGCCTGTCTTATTGCCTGCGCTAATGGTTTGAGGTACAAGGAGAAGAGCGTGGGTGGAAGAATACAGCCTTGCCTTGCCCCTCGCTCTCATTTTATCGGTCGTGACAAATGTCCACTTATCTTTATTCTAGCGGTCGGACATGAATACAGTGATTTAATGAGCTGTATCACTTCTTTGTTGAAACCAAATCTTTCCATAACTTGGAATAGTTAATCCCATCCCACTGAATCAAATGCTTTTTCTGCATCTAGGCTGATTTAATATTGCACTTGTCTTATTCTGAGAAATGTGGTCCATGACATGTAGTGTTCTCCTTATATTGTCCTTTGTCTGCCTATTTTTTTATGGAACTAGTTTGTTCTCCGTCAATCAATTCTGGGATTATGTTCTCCATTCTTTTGGCTATCATTGATGCATATAGTTTATAATCCATGTTAAGAATTGCGATAGGTCTATATGAACTGCAGTCCTTCTTATTTTTACCCTCTTTTGGGATTACAGATATGATGGCCTCTCTCCATGACGGTGGGAGACCCCCCTCCCTCAGAGTCCAGTTAAAACAGGCCTTAAGTCGAGGTGTTAGTTGTTCTCTGAAGGTCTTGAACCATTCTGAAGGGAAGCCATCAGGGCCTGGAGACTTGTTTACTTTTAGTTGAGATATTGCTTTATTCATTTCTTCAGTAGTTATTTCTGAAGTAAGTCTATCATTTTGCTCTGTCCCAATTTGAGGGTAGATCGAGTGAGTTCAAAAAGTGCTCTATTGTCTGTGCATCTGCCTTCTCTGGTTGCTTGTACAGATTTGTGTAATATGATTCAAATGCATTCTGTATTTCATCTAATTTCTATGTGATCTTCTTTTTGGGGTCTTATATTTTGAAAATGGTTTTCTGTGCTTGTTGTTACCTGAGTCTCATGCTAGTAATTTGGTTGCCTTTGAGCCTGCTTCATAATATTGTTGTTTCAGGAACCTAAGCTTTTTCTCTACTTCTTCTCTATAAATCTGGTCAATTTCCTGTTTTACCTTTTGAATCTCTCGTAATATAAGAGGGTCTTTGTATTGACAAAGAGATCGTTCTAAGTTTCTTAGGGTTTCCTGTAATTTCAGCAGTTTCTGTGCTTTAAACTTTTTCTTGAGAGAAGATGCGGCTATGATCTTCCCTCTAATAACCGCCTTAGCTGCATCCCATAATGTAGCAGGAGATACTTCCCCATTATCATTATTATCCAGATAGATGTTCAATTCAGTCTTTATTGATTCCTTGAATGCTGGATCATTCAGCATGCTTGTATTAAGTCTCCGTATAGTATTTCTTGGTTTGCCATCAAGGTGTAGAGTAAGGTAAACTCCATTATGATCTGAAGCCGCTCTGCCCGATCCTACAATCCTTATGCCTGTGTCTATCTGCACTGTACATGAAAAAATAGTCTAACCTGGAGTATTCAGTGTGGCGGGCTGAGTAAAAAGTATATTCCTTATCTGTCTTGTGGGTGTCACGCCACACATCGAGCAGTCCTAGATCCTACAGTATCCTATTGATTTTTTTAGCAACTAGACTCATTTTCTTATTTGACTGAGTTGAGTTTTGTATGCGTTTCACCAAGTGTTAGTTTTGTAGATGACAGCGTTTGAAAGTATATTCAATGAACGTTTGACCCAGGTCTTGTCTCCATGGAAACCGGACTGATAAAGATGCTCGGCCAGACAGACCCACACACGCACAGTCTTGTTCAGGTAACCTTGTGGGGACACACAATTCAGTCCGATTCAAAATCCTATTTTCCCTAACCCTAACCCGTACTCTTACCCTTAACCTGACCCTAACCTTAACGTAACCCAAAAAACCTAACCTTAACCCTAAACCTAAACCTAGCTCCTAACCCTCGCGCCTAACCCTAACGCCTAACCCTGACCGTTAATGTAATTCTAACCTTAATCCTAAACCCCTTAGAAATACCATTTGACCTCATGGGGATTAACAAAATGTCCTCAGTTGGTCACATTTTTGTTTACTATTCTTGTGGGGACTTCTGGTTAAACATGTCCACACACACTCTACCAGTCTGGGAATTAATTTGGCCCAGAGTAGACATTTTCACGTCTCTCTTACTCAATATGACCTTGTCACAATGAAAAGTAAAGGGAGTGAAAGCAAAGGGAGTGTAAAAAAACCCCAAAAACACAGGTGGGCGAAAAAATTGTTCATTGACAAGCTCAGAGACTAGTCTTGTCCTAAATCCACCTGACGACTGGCCAAAACAAATCCATTTAGGATCTCAAATAAGGCTTGATTTTGTGCCAGTTTTCACACTCTTGCCTTAATCCCAACCTTGTAAATGTGGGAAGAACAATACGCAGCCCATTTTATTAAAATGCCCAGGCCTACATTTGACATCTGTGTTACAGTAGTTTTCCCTTGGTTTTTAAAATGGAATTGGTGGTTTTTTTTATGAGCGTTTTGGCCTTTCTAAAAGTCTTTCATGGGTACGCTCTCAAACTCTTCTCTCGCTCTCTCAGTTCAATGAGCTTTATTAGAACAAATGTTGTAAATATTGGCAGTGCAGTTTTACACATGCATTGTTTCTCTCTCCCTCCTTCGGTTTGACACAGTCTAAGGGGCTGAGGGAGAATTTGAGTGCTTCTAAGCTTTCCCCCAGCGTAGGTCATTAGAGAGAACAGACCGAAACTCTCAGATTGTTAAAGCAGCCGGGAGTTAGTCCCTCCCCCGGCCTCCCCATTAGGTTTTATTAAATTGGAAGCAGATAACTCCTTCCATTATTTTGTCCTCTGCACTGTTCTGATGTGAATGGGGTTAGTTGAGAGCAATTTCATAACTTTTTTCTTTTTTTCTCCTTTTTTCCAATTTCTCAGTTTTCCGTCAATCTCTTAGCTCTGCCCGTCTCCATCTTGCTTTCTCTCGTCTTCGTCTCTGTCTCTCACTGCTTTGTCCGCCTATCTCTCTCACTCTCTTAATGTCTTGAGCATTCTATGCAATCATATATACAAATACAACTTTAGGAGTTGAGGATTTGGATGGATGATGGCACAACTAGAAGCTGCTCTTAGATTTGTATGGGAGGGCTCTATATCTGCACATATAAGGTAGGGGGCTAATTCCGGTCATTTAGTGTGTGTGTGTTGTGTCAAAGGCTATTTGTTCCCGCTTCTTCCTCACTCGTTTTCCGAAAATGTCACTGGAGGGTTTCTGGCTTGCTCCGATGACCTTCCCACTGATTCTTATTACCCTGTTCAATGGGTTCTGACTTGTGTTCCCTAGAGCATCAAACCACCCAACAATATTAAAGGCTATTATGGATTTTATGAAGCATTTATAAAATGCTTTAAGGATTGATTGGTGTACATTAAACTTCCCCAATTTCCATAGAAAGAACAGGCATTGTTGACATTTTGAGCGAATGTGTTCAGTGATTCTTTTGAAGAAGAGCTTGTTGTCGATGATGGTTCCTATGGTATTTGTAGTCTTCCACTCGCTCAATGATCTGTCCGTTAATCTCTAATGCTGGGATGGTAGGTTGGTCTCTTCTGAAGTCAATGACCAGGTCTTTGGTTTTGGTTGCATTGAGGTCCAGGTAGTTTTGACCATAGTGAAAACATCGGAGTTGCCTGCTGTTTCCAAAATGACTGTGTCATCCCAGTGCTTAATGAACATCATCTCTGGGTGTGAGCTCCTACAGTCGTCAGTGTTCAGGGTGAATAACACACGCGAGATGGCAGAGCCTTGTGGTGATCCTGTAGAGATGAGCTGCAGTGACCATTGAATCTGACCAGCAGGAGTCTATTTTTCAGGAAGGAGAGAACCCAGAGAATCAGATGTGGCTTGACATTCATGTTCTGACGCTTTTGACCCTTTGAGTCTGGACTGTAGAGAAATCCACACATACCATTGTGACGTGCAGTACCAGTCAAAGGTTTGGACACACTTGCTCATTTCAGGATTTTTCTTTATTTTTACTATTTTTTAAATTGTACAATAATAGTGAAGACATCAACACTATGAAATAACACATATGGAATCATGTAGTAACCAAAAAAGTGTTAAACAAATCTAAATATATGTTGAGATTTGTCAAAGTAGCCACCCTTTGCCTTGATGACAGCTTTTCACACTCTTGGCATTCTCTCAACCAGCTTCATGAGGTCGTCCCCTGGAATGCATTTGTTTGTGAGACACAGAGTAGGTGAAAGGATGATCTCTGCATGTGTGGTTTCCACTGTGAAGCATGGAGGAGATGGTGTGGGGGTGCTTTGCTGGTGACAATGTCAATGGTTTTATTTAGAATTCAAGGCGTACTTAACCAGCATGGCTACCACAGCATTCTGCAGTGATACGCCATCCTATCTGGTTTGCGCTGAGTGGGACTATCATTTGTTTTTCAACAGGACAATGACCCAACACACCTCCAGGCTGTGTAAGGGTTATTTGACCATAGAGTGAAGGAAAAGCAGCCAACAAGTGCTCAGCATATGTGGGAACTCCTTCAAGACTGTTGGAAAAGCATACCAGATGAAGCTGGTTGAGAGAATCCCAAGAGTATGCAAAGCTGTCATCAAGGCAAAGGGTGGCTACTTTGAAGAATCTCAAATATAAAATATATTTTGATATGTTTAACACTTTTTTTTGTTACTACATGATTCCACATGTGTTATTTCATAGTTTTGATGTCTTCACTATTATTCTACAATGTAAATAATACAAATAAAGAGAAAATAAAAGAAAAATAAAGAAAAACCCTGGAATGAGTAGGTGTGTCCTAACTTTTGACTGGTACTGTAGGTTTTGGGCTTCTCCAGGTGGGTGTTGGCACAGTGCAGTAGAGACAGAACCGCATAATCAACACCCCTGTCCTGCTTTAGGTAAACTGGAGTGGGTCTGTATAAGAGCATACCAGCTTATGTAGCTGGGGGACAATCGGTATTTCAAAACGCTTCATCACTAAAGGCTAAAGCTACAGGGCGGTCAATGTATCAGGATGGGTTGCTCTTTTTTAGGTATTGGGCATATGGTGTTTTGCCAGAGCGTTTAAAAATCTCACAGAAAACACTTCTCAGTTGGTTAGGGCAAACCTTTAGTTGACCATCACTAATGTCGTCTGGCCCAGGTGATTTTTGTTTTGATTTGTCGTTTAAATGCAGCTTCCACATCTTTTGGTTGCACCGCAACATTTGTCACAGTTTGTGACATGTTAGGTCAGAGATCAGCTCCTCCCTTTCATTTGCAAAGTCATGTTGGTAAAATTTACAATAAAAATATATTGCTGCGTTCTACTGAATGATTTTCACTTTCTCTATGTCTCAGGAGACTGCTATGAGCTTTAGTATTACGCCATGCTCTTAGACGCCCATGGCGGCTCTCAGTCAAGTATACAGGCCTCATTCAAGAGGTAGTGGCACTTTAACTGAAACCTGTCCCAGCAATTGATTTAAGCCCCCACTTTCAATACTAGTGTCACTATAGTTACTAGATTCTCGACTATAGGATACTTCATTGGCATTTTTGAGCCCATTTGAGTTACATTTCAGATAGAATGGACATTCACAGACAGTAACAAATGGCGGGCCCCAAACCTTTGTTAGAGGTTTTGGAAAAATCTACCATTGCTTTTCCCCTTACAATTTCCTGATGGACTCTGCACAACTCCCGTCCCCAAGTGCTATTCTCAACACACTTTTGTTATTGTCGGTCTTTCTGTCTGTCTATCTGGAAAGCAATCTGTTAATGTCCATAACAGCCTCTAGATATGTGATCTTGCGGACTTCGAGAGAATGAAGAATGGCCCTTTTGTGTTATTCTCATTCAGTTCTGTAGTCGTTTTTAAATGTTTTGTTCATCATTTGTTCGGCCATTTGGCTGAATGTTATCCCCTCCATCTGGTTTCATTCTAGTGGCTAGCGGTGCTTCTGTAGTGTCTGTGATTTCTGTGTACTCCTTCAATTAGGGGTTAACAATAAAGGGCTTTTTAAGATGTGTTGTTGAGCTAAGGCTTCTAAGGTGGTTTTTGCCTGAAAACAGCGGGGAGCCTATGGCCCGCACTAGTTTAGCAGCACTAGCTGGAAGCGTGAATGCCAGCGAGCAACGGTTCACTGTAGTTCAGGCTTTACTGCCGCGGGAAGAGATGGAGCCCAGATGTGTAATTACAGTAGCGCTGCTGCTTCAATCCACATTACAGAATATCTGCCCTGGTACTATGACAGAGATTGGGGATAGAGATGGAGGGGGAAGGGAGGAAAAAAAGGGGGGAGAGAGGGAGGTAGAGATAAGGAGAGGGAGGGAAGAGAGAGGGAGAGTGTTAATGTGTGTATGCGTGTCTGCTATTTTTCTATCCTCTGTGCTTACCACCACATTGACAGCTTGATGGAGGATGGACACCTTCCTCACTTTCACCTCTTTCCCTTGCCTTTTGTCCTTCTCCCCCCTCTCTCTCTCTCTCTTTCCCTCTCCCTCTCCCTCTCCTCTCATTGACCTTGTAAAGGGATGAGCTCACCAAGGCAGCTCTGCTGACGTCATCCCCAACCTGCGATCGCTAGATACCACCAACCCCCTGATGCCTTCAGCTTCAATAATCACATCACTCTCCTTAGAATCAACCACTCACAGTGCTTCACTCCAACTCCAGGGAAGATGAGGGCGGCTTTCTTCCGCAGCTAGCACATAACGTTCTGAGAACCATATGTTTCTTCGAGCTTGGCGAGAGCGTAGATTTCCTATGGTTATTTTTGCATTCAACCTTCCCACAATTATCTGGGAAATGGTGCACAGTACTTGCTTGGCTTTTGGAAAATTCTCAGCACATTTTAAAAATGTATTTCACATTTCATTACTTTAACAGAAGGTTTCCTAAAAGTTCAAACATGGTTACATTTAATTCCAGGAATGTTTTCCTCCTGGTTTGACGTCGGGAATGTTCTCAAAAAGTTCAGAGAACGTTTAAAAATTATTATTTTTTTAAACGGTTATTCGGTGGGAATTTCAGTACTTCAGTGAAACCAAGTTTCCTCTTGGTTCTATTTAAAGTCATGTTATCAAATTATTCCAAGAATGTTAAGAAAACTTTCCATAAAAACCACAAGAAATCTTAAGTAACATTCAGAGAATGTTCTAATAAATTCTATTTTAAAAACATACATTCCATTCCCAGCATCAACAAAACTCTCTCTATCCTCCATTTTGTTGTGTGTTCAGGTGTTGGCTGCGCCCACTAAATGGCCACACACTGAAAAAATGAGGGGTTCAACAAGAGTGCTTCTAAGATACTCAAAGTTCTTCGAAGAACCTTAGGGTTCTTGGCATTGAAGGTGGAGTTCATTGAAGGAACCTCCTTGGTTGGTGGGTGGTTCTTGCAGGAACCTAACTGCCCAACTGAAACATTTCAATTTGAAAGGACATCAGGTGCAGGCCACTTAACTGAAACACGTAAAGATCTCTACAATTTAAGGTAAGGTTTCTCCCTTGTGTGATCTAAATTGATATTGTTGTATGATGAAACCATCTATCTTTTCCTATTTGTCCCAATCTTTCTAAAAACAGAAAATGGACACAATTCAATGGATATCAATCAACAACAAGGTAAGAATATGTAGGCTATAAGAATATGTTGAAGGCAAGCTCTATTGCGTGCAGATGACTAAACTGCTCACTTTTGTGTCTGTAGGTATACAGATGAGGAGGCACGCAAAGGTATGTCATTTGGTTTTGGTATGTTATGCAGGTCACAGATCACAAGGAATGTGGATGAAAACCATTATCAAGACACTTGTTTATTATTTTTTTATTTTTTTCAATCACATTCTCCACAAAAACCAAGGTATGAATTCTGCGTGTGCCTGTTTTGTTAATCATCTGTTTTTGGGATTCACAGACGTCACCCTCCCTACACCACTGCAAAATCATCCTGGCTATGGAAATGGAGAGCATTAACATCAACACGCCAGAGGATATAACCATTGGACTTGGGGCTCTGCTGGGAGTTTACCTCATTTCGATTTTATATCTTCTGTTTAGCCACTAAAATCATAATAACCACTGAGAACTAAAATAGTGACTTATTGTTATGCATATTAATAGTATTATTAATCGTGATAAGGGAGGGGGGTAATTAACACATTTACCCCAAAAGGTTCTTCAAAAAGTTATTTTGAGGATCCATTAAAATAGGTTCTTTGAAGAACTTTTAGGGGTTCCTCCACAGTTTCAGTTTGAAGAACCCCTAAAGGATACTCCAGGAACTTTTTCTTTATAGAGTGTACTTGATCTTAATGAGTGTTTGTTTCCTTTGAAATGGGGTCTGTTTGAATAGACAAATATTGATAGCGGTGTCTGCATAAAAAAAACATGGCATGCTAGCAGTGGACTAGTTCCATGGATAGAGAACAAAAGATTATGGTTTTGAATCGCACTGATGCTGTCACAATAAAACAAATATTTGCATGATTAATGCCTAAGGAATTTAATTTACATGTGTCCTATCTGTGCTTGTAGTTCAACCCCCCCAAAAAAACGAAATGTTACTGAAACATGTTAATTAAACATCCCAGGAAAATTTCTGGGAACCATAGTAAAACGTTCTCCAAACTTTCCTGCTACCTAAAAAAGTATTGTTCCCAGAACAGGTGAAATGTTGACTTTCGTTCTCACAACATTTAGTTCTTTCTTTTTATTTCCTTCTCTTTCTTTCTCCTTTCCATCTTCTTCCTTTCTCTCTGTCTTTCACTCTGTCTCTCTGTCTGGCCTGTTGTCTTCTCCACACTAGGGCCATGTGTTGTGGAGATCAAGGCCTGTTAGCAAGATTGAGGAGTGATCCAGAAGTTTCCGAGTCTGGTGTGTGTCTCTCATTTACACACACATGGACACACACACACTGAGACCCCTTTTTCTGGTGGCAACCAGAGCATTGACCTCAGACTTCCACATTGCTGAATGCAACAGTTGTTATGTTTAGGGGTTTAGGTGCTCTGAAGTCCCCCTGTCCGCCATTTAGCTGATCTTAGATCTGTGCCATTGCAGTGGGTCATACTCCAGGCTCTCACTAGTCTCGTTAAAAGTTAGGGCACAGGGTGGTCATCACTTGCTTGTCTGACTATGTTCATGGGTTGCACCTCCGTTCTACAGATGCCACAGCCATATTGGTGCCCAAAAGTCCAGTGATGCCCAGTCATTCTGAACGGTGGCTAATAACCGTTTCGTCAAATATTAAACTATAGTCGCTTGGAAATACGATGACATAGGCAAATATTTAGTAGGAATTATCAGCATTATCATGTCATCAAATTTACTTTAGACAGATGGCAATGTTTTCATTAGCTAGCAAAGTTCATCAACAATATCAAGCAATGCTAACGTTAGCTAGCAAAAATGTGATGGTTTCCCCTCAATCTTGGCTAGCTAACATTATACCGCATCTAAAGTCAATCTGGCGACGTCCCAATGATGACAAAAGGTTTTCCTACTAATTATTTTCCTCCTTTAGAAATGTAATTGTATTTCCAAGCCACTGTAATGCACTTTTAATGAAATCTTCATCCGCGCCCATTGACAATGCACCCGAGTAGAACGCTCAGTCGGGCGTCTGTCCTAACATGATTGCTCAAAACAGGTCGCACGTTTTGTCACAATACTTATGAATAGTGTCGTGTGCCATCTCGCGTTGTTATCCCATTTCAAGTGCCTGTGTTTTTTGTCTATCTGCCTGTGTGTGTGTGTGTGTGTGTGTGTCTGTCCGTGTCTATGTATGTGCACAAGAGATACGGACTTCTCAGCCATCTGCAGACATTCAGTTTAGGTTGTCCTGCAGCAGCCACTGGAGCTCCTACGCCTTGTTAGTGCGACATGCTATTAATTAAACTTGTGGAGCGGGCCTCAAGCTGCAGAGACAGAGGTGAAAGGGGGCCTCAAGCTGCAGAGACAGAGGTGAAAGGGGGGAGGAGGGGAGGAGAAGAGGGGAGCGGGCCTCATGCTGCAGAGACAGAGAGAGAGGTGAAAGAGGGATGAGGAAAGGGGAGGAGGAAGAGGGGAGCAGGCCTCAAGCTGCAGAGACAGAGAGAGAGAGCTGAAAGAGGGATGAGGAAAGGGGAGGAGGAAGAGGGGAGCGGGCCTCAAGCTGCAGAGACAGAGAGAGGTGAAAGGGGGATGAGGAAAGGGGAGGAGGAAGAGGGGAGCGGGCCTCAAGCTGCAGAGACAGAGAGAGAGGTGAAAGGGGGATGAGGAAAGGGGAGGAGGAAGAGGGGAGCGGTTGATGAATGTGTTTGTATCAAAGTCACGCCGTGCCGTGACGCAAAAAACCTTTTGGTCTAATCCTCCGGTGCTGCATGAGTTAAAACAAATGCACTTTATTTGGATCGTCCACCTATAGACGCAGTAACACATGAATGACGAGTGCATTTCTGTCGACATGCATGACTTGATGTCAAGCTTATTCAACTATTGGGATTTATTTGCCCCAAAAATGATGTTTTTGATAACTGGCTCCTCTTCAGTACATGCCAACCCACTTTATTCTCACCTCACTCTCTCCATCGTCTATCAATCTATTTCCCTCATTTTCCCCATCATCTCCCTTCCTGTACTGTTTGCGCATCCTTTATATCTCTCTTGCTAGTTAGTATTCTCAACTTCCAACTCCTCCTCTTTTTCTCATTTGCACAGATGGGGTGTGAAATTCCCAGCGCACTAACTTAGCATCTCTCTTTCTCTCTCTCTCTCTCAATTTAAGGGCTTTATTGGCATGGGAAACATATGTTGACATTGCCAAGGCAAGTGAAATAGATAATAAACAAAAAAATGAATAGTTAACATTTACACTCAAAAGTTCCAAAATAATAAAGACGTTTCAAATGTCATTTTATGTCTATATACAGTGTTGTGATGATGTGCAAAAAGGGAAAATAAATATAGGTTGTAATGACAATGGTGTTTGTTCTTTACTGGTTGGCCTTTTCTTGTGGCAACAGGTTCACAAATCTTGCTGCTGTGATGGCACACTGTGGTATTTCACCCAGTAGGGAGTTTATCAAAATTGGATTTGTTTTCCAATTCTTTGTGGGTCTGTGTAATCTGAGGAAAATATGTGTCTCCAATATGCTCATTCTCTCTCATTCTTACTTAGTAGACATGCCTCATTTACACACACACACACCCTTACTTCACTACTAAAGCCTCAGTCACCATACAGATGCAGGATCTTAATTTGAGCCAGTTTGCTACAGCAGGGAAATAATCTCTGCAGCAACAGGAAATGTGAAGCTTTTTTTTTAACCTGAAGTACACTACAAGTTTAAAATGTCCTGCATTGCAGGAGTTATCCTGCAACAGGGTGATCAAATGAAGATCCTACACCTGTAAGGGTGATCCTTGAGTACTTGATGCCTTCCAGATCTAAGCCATACTTTCCATTATTTGCACATCATCAAATATTTGCACATCAAATAGTGCTATTCTTTGTTAGCCTTTTTACAGTTGGACTTCCATAGCTTAGTGTTTTTTTCCCACTAATACAGTGCCTTGCGAAAGTATTCGGCCCCCTTGAACTTTGCGACCTTTTGCCACATTTCAGGCTCCAAACATAAAGATATAAAACTGTATTTTTTTGTGAAGAATCAACAACAAGTGGGACACAATCATGAAGTGGAACGACATTTATTGGATATTTCAAACTTTTTTAACAAATCAAAAACTGAAAAATTGGGCGTGCAAAATTATTCAGCCCCTTTACTTTCAGTGCAGCAAACTCTCTCCAGAAGTTCAGTGAGGATCTCTGAATGATCCAATGTTGACCTAAATGACTAATGATGATAAATACAATCCACCTGTGTGTAATCAAGTCTCCGTATAAATGCACCTGCACTGTGATAGTCTCAGAGGTCCGTTAAAAGCGCAGAGAGCATCATGAAGAACAAGGAACACACCAGGCAGGTCCGAGATACTGTTGTGAAGAAGTTTAAAGCCGGATTTGGATACAAAAATATTTCCCAAGATTTAAACATCCCAAGGAGCACTGTGCAAGCGATAATATTGAAATGGAAGGAGTATCAGACCACTGCAAATCTACCAAGACCTGGCCATCCCTCTAAACTTTCAGCTCATACAAGGAGAAGACTGATCAGAGATGCAGCCAAGAGGCCCATGATCACTCTGGATGAACTGCAGAGATCTACAGCTGAGGTGGGAGACTAGGTCCATAGGACAACAATCAGTCGTATATTGCACAAATCTGGCCTTTATGGAAGAGTGGCAAGAAGAAAGCCATTTCTTAAAGATATCCATAAAAAGTGTAGTTTAAAGTTTGCCACAAGCCACCTGGGAGACATACCAAACATGTGGAAGAAGGTGCTCTGGTCAGATGAAACCAAAATTGAACTTTTTGACAACAATGCAAAACGTTATGTTTGGCGTAAAAGCAACACAGCTGAACACACCATCCCCACTGTCAAACATGGTGGTGGCAGCATCATGGTTTGGGCCTGCTTTTCTTCAGCAGGGACAGGGAAGATGGTTAAAATTGATGGGAAGATGGATGGAGCCAAATACAGGACCATTCTGGAAGAAAACCTGATGGAGTCTGCAAAAGACCTGAGACTGGGACGGAGATTTGTCTTCCAACAAGACAATGATCCAAAACATAAAGCAAAATCTACAATGGAATGGTTCAAAAATAAACATATCCAGGTGTTAGAATGGCCAAGTCAAAGTCCAGGCCTGAATCCAATCGAGAATCTGTGGAAAGAACTGAAAACTGCTGTTCACAAATGCTCTCCATCCAACCTCACTGAGCTCGAGCTGTTTTGCAAGGAGGAATGGGAAAAAATGTCAGTCTCTCGATGTGCAAAACTGATAGAGACATACCCCAAGCGACTTACAGCTGTAATCGCAGCAAAAGGTGGCGCTACAAAGTATTAACTTAAGGGGGCTGAATAATTTTGCACGCCCAATTTTTTAGTTTTTGATTTGTTAAAAAAGTTTGAAATATCCAATAAATGTCGTTCCACTTCATGATTGTGTCCCACTTGTTGTTGATTCTTCACAAAAAAATACAGTTTTATATCTTTATGTTTGAAGCCTGAAATGTGGCAAAAGGTCGCAAAGTTCAAGGGGGCCGAATACTTTCGCAAGGCACTGTAGCCCGGGTTGTTCCATTAGATTTCAATCACTTTTTGAATGAAACCTTCCTTACATTTTTGCCCATGATAGAAGTGGTCAGAAAGTGGCTTTTTGGACCTGAATGCCAAAACATTCAGGAGATAGAGGTGCCCAAAGTTTGCCCAAAGTTGACCAATTTTGCACACCCCACCGTACCATGAGATATACATGCATTCATCTATAGAAAATATAAACGGTTGAGTTTGATATAATTTCAAAGTGAATAGAATCAAATGGAACAACCCAGCTGCTAGCCACATGTTAGCTTCTTGTAGCTCTTGCTTCAAACTCAATGTGCATAACGTGTTCTAATGGACCTTCAGAAAGGTTTAACTTAGAAGACTGCTCTAGGGGTGGTGATTCTCATAGAACACCGTGGAGAAGAGGCTAGCCTTGTGCCGTGTACAAAGCATTAAATTAAGGTTAAATAAAATGCAATTTTATTTCCACGCAGGTTTGGTTCCTGAGTTAATTAGGCAATTAACATCCCATCATGCTTAGGGTCATGTATAAAATGCTGGGCAAGCCATCAATTTGGTTACCATGATACCATTCACAGAGCACGAGTGGTTGCTGAATGGTTTGATGAGCATGACGACGACGTAAACCATATGCCATGGCCGTCTCATTCACATGACTCAACCCAATTGAACGCTTATGGGAGATTCTGGAGCAGCGCCTGAGACAGCATTTTCCACCACAGTCAACAAAACGGCAATTGCTGGAATTTCTCGAAGAAAGAATGGCGTCGCGTCCCTCTAATAGCTGCAGACACTTGTAGAATCTATACCAAGGTGCATTGAAGCTGTTTTGGCTCCTGGTGGCCCAACACTGACACTTTATGTTGGTGTTTCCTTTATTTTGGAAGGTACCTGTATATCCCTATGGTTCACTCTCACACACACAAACACCAATATAGACTAGGTCCTGTTCAGTTATTTCCCAGAAGCGTCTTTGTGCCTGTGAAACAAAGACTGTTAGTATTTGTCCAGGAGTAGGAGATGAAAGGAAGAGGAAAGAGCGAAAATGAAAGGATGAGATGAGAGGGCACCGCGGGCCCTATGGATAATACCGGCCAGTCTGCTCTTCCTCTCCAGATTACAGTCAGGTTTAATTTAAGACTGTGGACCTGAGGCTTCCCAGGTAATTCTGCCATTAGGTTTCCCCTAGATAGGAAAGAGTCTCTCTAACCCTACTGTAGCCTCTTGGATGGATTTTGGCTGAAGGCAAAAGAAACACACACACCTGTTTTGGTGAGGTGCTGGCTAGTGGAGTAGAACACACAAACAAAGAAAAGTAGAGTTATTCCAGGAGCTCAGATGCAATCATTTTATAACCAACGTTTCGACGGCCAAGCTGTCTTCATCGGGGTATATTGTCAGCAGTTAGAAGACTCGTTGGGCGATAGGTCAGGATATCCATTTTGCAGTCCATGCTAACAACACGGGGCACGCACATGCTGATTTTGGCCGTCCACACCAGACACGATCAGGACACGCATGTTGAAATATCAAAACTAACTCTGAACCAACTAAATTAATTTGGGGACAGGTCAAAACTCATGAAACATTCATGGACATTTAGCCAGCTAGCTTGCTGTTGCTAGCTAATTTGTCCTGGGATATAAACATTGGGTTGTTATTTTACCTGAAATGTACAACGCCCTTTTTTTTCTGGATCTTTATAGATTTCTGAACAATTTTGAGTCAGAAAACATTGTGTGTTCTCTACACCGACAAATAATCCACAGATTAAAGGGGACATTTAATTAGTTTCAAGTAACCGCTCCTCCTTCAGTAGTAGAGTAGCCTTCTTCTTGTTCTTCGTCTGTGGACATTATATGGCGGTTGGCAACTAACTTTAAGGTGCGTTACCACCACCAACTGGACTGGAGTGTGGACCTCAGTTCATCTTTCAATCACTGACGTGAGTATGTGCTCCTATAAACCAATGAGGAGATGGGAGAGGCCGGACTTGCAGTGTGTCAAGTGTAGAAAATAGAACCAAGTTCGATTTAGCGCCTGGCTACGCATACGCTTGTTGACGCGCTAGCAGTTTATGTACAGTATGTGCACATTTATTTTGCAACGCTCGCGCACGCGATGTGAGTGGTCTGGTCAGCATGTGAGCCCGACTTCTTTGGAAGTCTTGGGCAACATCTGAATAGTCGAACAGGCTTCCTCTCCTTGTCTGCAGTCCTTCTTGAGCAATGATAGTGTACAGACTTCAAGAATTGCCATACATTTGTTTTTAGCTTACCTTAAGTGCATGACCAACTTCTAGAACTAGGAAAACTCGTGATTGACTAAATGTAAACCACACCAACCCAATAGTCTTATGTATGATGATGTTAACTGTGGTTGTTGCAGGAATGATATGATTTCTGATAAATGCTGAGATTAGGCTGTGGCTGCAGTAATGGGATGGCACCCAACTGGCACCACTGGTCTGGCACCGAAGGCACAGCTGGCACCAGTCTACCCAGACACACTCAGAGACTAGGGTCTGGATAATTACTGCTCTCTTTTGTGTGTGTGTGTGTGTGTGGTGGGATGTGGCGCGCACAGACACTCAGACACTTGATCTCTCGCAAACATAAACACACTCTTGCATATGCACCGCACCCACATAGGCACTCATATACACAAACATGCGACACTCATTACATTACTCACACACTCACCTCCTCAAATTGCACATTCACTTTTCAGCTTCAACTTCCCTGTTATGTAAAATAAAACTATTAGTCAGTACAAACACATTTCCACAAACCAACATGTCATTTGACAATGCACCTCAATTGTGCCGAATCCTGTTTGCTGGAAAGCACCTACTGTAGGCTTATCTCTTGTGTGTCAATGACTGTATATGTTAATGGTGAAAGCCATTGATCACGTGACAACATTCCCATGTGAAGTCAAAAAGCACATTTGAAGCCAAATGAAGTCTGTTTAAGATGGTAAATGTTAAGACAGTCTGTTAAGACTTAACATGCACAGTTTGAGCTACACCAGGAAGTGACGTTGCAGGCTAGCTTAGCACTGCCCCCTCTCATTGACCAACTCAAGTTGACGACCGACCGGGGTACTGCAGGCTGCCATTTTAAAATAATTGAGTTTATCAGAAGCAATTATTTCTACCATGATTGTCTTCCAAAATGTATTTTATTTAGTCGACGATTGACCATGAAGATCGTCATTTTTCCATTCACTATAATGGTGGATCCTGTTTTCTGCTTACAATGCCTGCTTTACCGCGTTCATCCTTAAACATCCGGGGCTTCAAAGAGAAGGGGCAGTCATTCTCCCCTGGTGTTTTTACATCCCGCCTGCCCTATAGTAACCCCACCTGCTCTCTGTCTCCCAGGCATGGCCAGTTGACTCGGATAACTCCATTTCCTATCCTCTCATCTCCTCTCGTTTATTGCAAATTGCACTTTTGCCCCAAACAAATTCATTTTTCACCGTAAAGTGGTAGTGGTGGTGGATGGTTATCTATTCTGGTCTTGGTCGGCCTCTGATACAGCAGATCTATGTTACTTTATTTCTTTTTCTTTCCTGTTACCTCTGACCTTCACTCTATTTCTCTCCCACTCTCATTCTCACACACACACACTCTCCCCCTCTGTCCCATCTCTCTCTCCCTCTCTCTCTCTCTGTTTCTCACACAACCTCTCACATCGCCCCTGACCCTGTTTCAAGGAGACCCCCTAGCAGCTAAACAAATGGAGAGAGGCGGAGGGACTGAGACTGAGTGAGCACCATATGCCGTAGGCCTCGTTAAGGGATACTTGATAGGGGACACTCGTTGGGGACACTCGTTAGGGACAGCCAGTTAGCCAGGTCAATCTGTGACCGTGCAAGGAAGCAAAGCCATGGGGATGGAAATGTGGACATGGTGGGCGTGTTTGTTGGGGGGGGGGGGGGGGGGGGGGGGGGCTCTTTCCTTCTCTTATCAGTGTGCTCTATCAGTCTGCCCTAGGATAATTTGATTCCCCACTTCCTACCTTCCTTGAATCCACCTCTACGCACCGTCCCCCCTCCCCTCTATACCTCTCATCTCCCTCCAGGGAAAGGTATTGATCCCTCCATCCAGGATGCCTGTGTAGAAATGTGATGCAAGGATAACAGGCCTAATGGCATTATTCAGGAGCCACCATGGCCCCTTTTTCTCACCACAAATACACACGCACGCACGAGGTGGAGAGGTCCTTAAATCGCACGGACGCACGCGCGCACACACACACACACACACACACACACACACACACACACACACACACACACACACGCACACACACACACCACTGAGACACGTAGGCTCTGTGTTGGCTTTGTCAAAGTGAATGTGGCTTTGTCAAAGTGAATGCAACTTCTGGGTGTCAATAAGCATGTGGCTGTATGGTCACAGTGTGTTTTCTTTAGGTCTTTGTTTACTTGTTTGTATGTTTTTGACAGATGTGTGCTTGTGTCCATGTGAGTGAGAGAGAGTGCAGGTGCGGACAATTTAGCTGGACAGGCTGCAGACTCTGTAAGAGTGGTGTATAATAGCATTAGTGTCCCATTACAGTTCTAGTCTGTTCTGAATGTGTGCTGTATCGTGTTCTCTCTCGCTCTCTCTCAAGCACGCACGCACACACACACACACACAGTATTCTCTTAATTCTCTTATGCCTGGAAGTATAACCACACCACAGGCGACTGCAGTGCAATCACAAAGTCCATTTGGAGCAGGGGGAGAGAGTTTGTGTGTGTGTGTGTGTGTGTGTGTTTGTGCGTGTGCTTGCATCCGTCCATGTGTGTGCCACTTGGTGCTCTATTCTCTATGTCTAAATGGATGGGACGCACACACACATTTCTCTTTTCGGATGGATCTTAACCATGTCGTGTGGAAACTTGAGGAATATGCAACAGGACACCAGATTCCAATGGCAACCAAACACTTACCCTTCCTCCCACCCTTGCCTTATCATTGGCCTTGACAAGACTCTTTCATAGTCCAAGCCCACTCTTTGCACCATACATTTATACCCTGACTTTCACGAGGGTTGGTTCTTCTATCCTTGTGGGGACCTAAAATCCTAAAGTCCCCACAAGGATAGTTAGACAAGAAAAAGTATCCTTAGTGGGGACATTTCCCACTTACCCATTAAGTTTAGGAGTTAGGTTAAGGGTTACCATTAGGGTAATGGGTTAGGCAAAAAAATGTTAGTTCCCCATGATGAAAAAATAACAAATTGTGTGTGTGTGTGTTCGCGTGTGTATGCGATGTGTGAGTGAAAGTGCAAAGTTGAGTGGGTTTGGGTGCTTTAGTATTGTGTGGGTTCGGTTAAGTGTTATTCTGAGTTGAACATGTTGCGGTAGGTCTATGCCTTTGCCGAGTGGGTTACATGACATCAGTCTTTGTTGATATGTGTGTTTTATGGACCACTAATCTAGGATTAGTGTGTAATTAGAGTATCAGGCTGAGTACATAGTGATTTAGTTTGTCGCTTTGTTGGTGTGTCAATAGCAAAGCTTCCAGAGGATCAAGGTCTTTCAACTATGCTATGACTGTTCGTCCATGTCTTTTTGAAATCATCAGTTATAGGTCTGTGTGTAAAAGCAACTGCTGTCTTTCCTTTTATAAATGTGAACAACAGGAACAGGAGAAACCGATTTGTAGAGTACTACGACGATCTCACCGCACATCATCGCTGCCAGGCTCATGTTACTGTTCGACATACACATTCCATGTCCTGAAATGTGACTCTCTCTCACTACCTTGGCATGATGTGTCAGTCCAAATGTCTATTCATGTGGCCTCTGGTACTCACTAGTTTTAAGTAGTTTTCAGTTTTTCTTTCTTCTAGCAAACTACTGGGTTTTGATGGACAATCCTCATATGAATTCAGAGGATTTTACTGCTCGGATCCAATGGGAAAAGAGGCGGGACAAATGTCTCAAGTCTTCCTAAATCTTTTTGGTATTCAGTTAATATTGCTGATCTGTTGAATAGAGAGAGAAATCTTGCCCTAAGCTTGACACTCCCCTATGTAGTGGGTTGTATGCACTATGCTGTAGATTGTATGTACACATTTGACCATATGTGGATGCTGACATCACTTGCTTAGTGATTATATAATTTGAATGATTGATTGTCTATGGTGAAGAAAGTATGAATATTAGCTGATAGGCTCCTATTTTGGCTGGCTTTTGGCGAGGTCTTTAAATTCTAGTCAATGCATGCACAGGCGTGCACACACACACACAGACCACGTACCTACATACACAGCTATAGTTCAAAGGTTAGCTATTTCCCATAATCCTCTAAGGCATGGGTTCCCAAACCCCCGTGTGTGCCATGTCTGTTTCTATGGGTGCTGTTCATGACACAAACTGTCCTCAACTGAAATATCACATTGACATAAGTATTCAGACCCTTTACTCAGTACTTTGTTGATGCACCTTTAGCAGCGTTTACAGCCTCGAGTTTTCTTGGGTATGGCACTACAAGCTTGGCACACCTATATTTAGGGAGCTTCTCCCATTCTTCTCTGCAGATCCTCTCAAGCTCTGTCAGATTGGATGGGGAGTGCCGCTTCACAGCTATTTGGTGAATGATGGAGGCCACTGTGTTCTTGGGGACCTTCAATGCTGCAGACAATTTTGGTACCCTTCCCCAGATCATTGCCTCGACACAATCCTGTCTCGGAACTCTACGGACAATTCCTTCGACCTCATGGCTTGGTTTTTGCTCTGACATGCACTTTCAACTGTGGGACCTTATATAGACAGGTGTGTGCCTTTCCAAATCATGTCCAATCATTAGAAGTTACCACAGGTGGACTCCAATCAAACTCCGTACGGGAGTTGTAGCGATGATATAAGACAGTAACTACTAACAATTGGATACCACGAAATTGGGGAGAAAAGGGGGTAAAATAAAAAAATAAAAAGGGTATTTCTGTATTAAATGTTTTATAAATTAGCAAAAAAAAATGTTTAAACTGTTTTTGCTTTGTCATTATGGGGTATTGTGTGTAGATTGATGAGGAAAAACACTTATTTAATAAATTTTAGAATAAGGCTGTAACGTAACAGAATGTTGAAAAAGTCAGGGGGTCTTAATACTCCCTGAATGCACTGTATATATATGCTCTGACCCCTCACGCCCCACAGTTTGGGAACCACTGCTTTAACTTCTTATGGCTGCCATCCCGTTAACGGGATAATTGTCATCAACAACCGCTGAATTGCATATTCAAATAATATTATATTCATGAAATCACAAGTGCAATATAAAAAAACACAGCTTAGCCTATTGTTAATCAACCTGTCGTGTCAGATTTTGAAAATATGCTTTACAGCGAAAGCAATCCAAGCGTTTGTGTAAGTTTATCGATCGATCGCTCGACAAAACATTATGTACACCTAGCATCAAGTAGCTTGGTCACGAAATTCAGAAAAGCAATCAAATTAATTGTTTACCTTTGATGATCTTTGCATGTTTTCACTCACGAGACTCCCAGTTACACAAAAATGTTTCCTTTTGTTCCCTAAAGATTATTTTTATATCCAAAATACCTCCGTTTGTTTGGCGCGTTATGTTCAGAAATCCACAGGAAAGAGCGGTCACGACAACGCAGACAAATTCCAAATAGTATCCGTAATGTCCACAGAAACATGTCAAATGTTTTTTATAATCAATCCTCAGGTTGTTTTTAAAATATATAATCGATAATATATCAACCGCAACTGTCTTTTTAAGTAGGAGAGGGAAAGGCAATGGCTGCCCAAATTCTGTTACGCATACAAAACGCTGCTGGCACCCGGCCATACAACGACGCAATGTTATCTTTCTGACTCATTTTTCAAAATAAAAGCCTGAAACTATGTCTAAAGACTGTTGACACCTTGAGGAAGCGATAGGAAAAGGAATCTGGTTGATATCCCTTTAAATGGAGCAAAAGCAGGCTATGGAACATGGAGTTTTCAAAATAGAAGCCACTTCCTGGTTTGATTTTCCTCAGAGTTTCGCCTGCAATATCAGTTCTGTTATACTCACAGACAATATTTTGTCAGTTTTGGAATCTTTAGAGTGTTTTCTATGCATATATTAGCAACTGAGACTGAGGAGCAGGCCGTTTAGTTTGGACAACTTATTCATCCAAGCTATTCAATACTGCCCCCCAGCCATAAGAAGTTAAGGCGCCAGACCTGAAAACCATCAGATCTGGGAAAGTAATCATCTCTGCTTGAATGACGCACAATCACAAGCTTATATATGCATAGACACATGCATGCACACACATACACAATCACATAATATGTGTAACATAATGCAGACACACACCTACAAAATAACACGCATAGTGCATTTGCACACTTTCTCGCTCTTTCGCTCTCCCTCACACATACACAAGCAAACAAAACAGGTCTGGATGAGGTTGGCCCTTTTCATAATGCAATATTCCATAGCCATGTATTATGCATTATGCAATTTTGTTTTGCTTTGCAGCAATGCAGCATGCGGCCTCCCATCTAGATGGGCTCTGTAATCAGTTAATACACAACCGTCCAGTGATTTAGATAATTAAGCTACCGGAGATAAGCAATTCTGCAGAATGATAATTAAAACTCCACATTAGGAAGGGGAAAGTGTGTGTTTGTATGTCGTGGGGGGGGGGGGGGGAGATTGCGTGTGTGTGTTTAGTCTGGGAAGTGCTGTAGCATTTTTGATCAGCCAAGCAGACGTGACTGGGGAACTATGGTGTCTCGCTAATGAGTGTCGGAAAAATAAACATACCGTAGACCCAGGCACAAGTGTGTGTGTGTGTGTGTGTTTGCTTCCTCTGTCTTTCCATCTGTCTGCATCTGCATCTACACAACAGACACACAACCCAAAATCAGTAAGAATTAGGACAAGAAATGAAAACTTACTCTGTCACACACACACACACACACACACACACACACACACACACACACACACACCTTCCTTTAGTATCCCTCATAGTTGAGTAGGATTCTCTGCCAGGTATCACGGGTCCAGGGTGTGGATCTGGCTGACACACACACAAGTACTCACTCTTCTTCACCATACCAAATTTGGGCAAGACCTTCTTCTTTGAGTGACCAAGCATGCTGTTTCTTTGGTGGTGTGCCACACTCGAGAAGATGGGGAAAAGGAGACCACCGATGGAGAGGGGAAAAGGAAACCTATTCCCCATCAGGAGACTGAAAAAATTTGCCATCGGTCCTCAGATCCTCAAAAGGTTCTACAGCTGCACCATCGAGAGCATCCTAACTGGTTGCATCACTGCCTGGCATGGCAACTGCTCCACCTCTGACCGCAAGGCACTTCAGAGGGTAGTGCCAACGGCCCAGTACATCACTGGGGCCAAGCTTCCTGCCATCCAGGACCTCTATACCAGGCGGTGTCAGATGAACCTAAAAATTGTCAAAGACAACCCTAGTCATGGACTGTTCTCTCTGCTTCCGCAAGGCAAGCGGTACCGGAGCACCATGTCTAGGTCCAAGAGGCTTCTGAACAGCTTCTACCCCCAAACCATAAGACTCCTGAACATCTAGTCAAATGGCTACCCAGACTATTTGCATTGCACCCCCCCCCCCCCCCCCCCCTCCTCCACACCACTGCCACTCTGTTGTCATCCATGCATAGTCACTTTCATACCTCTACCTACATGTACATACTACCTCAACTAACTGGTGCCCCCGCACATTGACTCTGTACCGGCACCCCCCTGTATGTATTGTTCTTTTTTACTGCTGCTCTTTAATTACTTGTTACTTTTATCTCTTATTCTTACCTGTATTTTTTGAAACTGCACTGTCGGTTCGGGGCTTGTAAGTAAGCATTTCACTGTAAGGTCTACTACACCTGTTGTATTCGGCGCATGTGACTAATAACATTTGATTTGATTTGTAAAGAAGAGAATCTCAACACAGTATTGCAAAATGTCGACATTGTCCCCCAGCAGCAACAGTCTTTAATGCAATCAATGCTTTAGAGAGGCTAAACTCGGCTGTTGAGCCTGTGTTTCATCATATCCGGGGCCGCAGCGAGAAGTGAAAAGTTTCCCCAGCTTCATACTGTAAGACACTATCATTCTTCTACACTTTCATCTCATACCTCTACTTTTATCCCTGCTTTCTTCCCTGTCCACAACTTTGTAAACTGCTGGTGTTGTTAAAAATAAATAAATAAATAAAATTATAATGAGGCATTAATTAATTTCTGTCTAGTTGCATGCTGACACACGCATTGCAAGTTGTAAGTAAGGAAAGATAAGAGCTAGCATAGGGGTTCATAGCATCCACCGACCAATAACGCAACAGACACACTTAAATAATATGCACAAACACCAGCACTCTTTCTCTCTCACTCACTCTCTGAATACCCAGCAATCGAGCCTGCATGTGCCGTCTTCCTTTCTGGAGGTGTGGATGTCTGTCTGTCTGACTTAGTGTGAAGGTGTGACACCATTCCTGAAAGGCCGTGGCTGCGGATCCGGAGGTAACCGCCCCCCCCCCCCGTTCCATCGCTCACTGTCAGTCGGGAAGTTTTACCGTGAAACGTCCATGCATCTGCATGCCAACCATTTGATCTCAATCAGTTTCAAGGGGGTATGCAAGATCTTCTTGAGTTATGTAGCCGACGGTGTATTGAATTAATTTGAATGCGTTTTAGAGCAGATGGTGTTAACAAACTTTGGCATACCTGTGTTTTGTTTCAATCAAAGCACATGCAGTTCGGGACTGTATCGCCAGTGGACTAATGAAACAAATGTCTAAGATAAAAAATATATCAAAAGATAGTTTTTGAGCGTAATTTTCCTTTTAAGGTCTCAAAATAGCCTAGGAACCTCAAATTCATCTCTGGACTTTGAAGTCAGTTCCACTGCTCCCCCCCACCTGGAACACCAGGTGTGTGCAATGGATTATCAGGCAGAACACACAAAAAAACAGCAGGCTCCGAACCTCGTAAGAGTTGAATAACCCTCTCCTAGAACATACTGTATCAATGGTAAACGAATAAGCACACACCACAGGATGTTTAAGGAAGTGTATTTGACCGTTTTATTAACAAACTGTCGTAAAAACAACTGTTGCAAGAACGTGAGAAACTGTTTTAATACAAAATGTTTTGCTATTGTTGTTAACCTCGCCAACATGAACTTATCATGAAACGGGGAGATGTAGCCGACACACTGGCCGGGCCGGACAGTTTGTCTCTAGTGGATTTTTATTCTTTCATTACTACTGATATGCGATTGAGGTAAAAAATCAAATAAGAAAATATTACACCTTTAAAGTCTCCAGTGCTTCAGTCTTTTAACCGCAGACTATTGTCACAATTTGCTTTGTTTGTCTCCACTTTTACTGGGCCTTTAAGGGTAGTAATCCTTAAAACATAATGGGATAGTTCAGCGGAATTATGAATTCCGATATTTGTTTCCTTTCCTCTTAAGCGCTCTATCGACTGCTCTAAGGGGTCACTGCAATCCACACTTTGGTTTTGGTAGAAGAGCCACTGCCAACAAACGCTAACGTTAGCCTTTTTCCAACCAAAAACATTACTTTACTCGGCGTACCGTGTCTGAAGTTACACCTCACACTATTACAACAGTGTGACATCAGTGTGTTTTTTGGATTAACATGTTCAATATGTTTCCTTAAAAATCCTCTGTCTTATGTGCTTATTGTTTAACCATTGGTATGTTCTTGACCATTTTGAGACCTTAAGGAGCATCGGGTACTGCTGGAATATCTACGATCTTCCGAGTCATTATTACATACTTTAAAAGCTGTTTATAAATGTGCGCGAAACTAGCTTACCTAACATTTACACATTTGGGAGTAATGATTCATAAAATATGAATAAACTATTTACTAATCCAGTGGTTACCTAGGACCCCTGGGGGTTCTTGAGGGAAGTCATGTGGCCAAAGACCTTCTGGTAAAATGCACCTGAAGGGGTACTTCAGGGGTACTCCGGGCAGAGCAAAACTCAGCTGGTGGTACAGTAAGCGAAAAAGGTTGGAAACCACTATACGAATCCATTGTAAATGTTTGTTTACAAGGTGTAATTATAAATTGCTTCCCTTGTTGGGTTTCTGTTAAGCTATTCCAGATGCTCTCAGTAGATATTGCATTGTCCTTGTGCCTTTTCACCTTTCCACCTTTCCAGTTATGCAATATTAAAAGTGCCTGCTGTCAGATGTATCCGTCTCTAGTCCTGGGTTGCTGTAAGGCTAACGTTTTGTGTATCAGGGCTAGGTGCTATCAGGGATTACACCGGGATTTGGGTTCAGATAGCATTAGTGAAACAGGAGTCCCATGTTGTTTCCTGAGATTTAGCTTTTTTCCGAACTCGCTCCCACCTGCTTCGATGTGACGCGATGTCCAGAACTGTGTGTGTGCGCCCTTATGCAAGTGTTTACATGCGTGTCCCGTGCCGTGTGTGTGTGTGTGTGTGTGTGTGTGTGTCCATTCCAAGGTGTGTATGTGCACGTATTTTTTCCCCCTCGGTAGAGCTTAGAGAACTCTGTAATGAAAAGCGCCGTACAAACTAAATGTATTATTATGTTCCGCACTGTGTATCCATGCGTTGGCATGTGCTTATCTGCATAGCCTACAATGTGTGTGAAAGCATGTATGTATGTGTGCAAGTCGGTCCGCAGTGTGTGTGTGTGTGTCAGTATAAATATAATCCTGTGAAAAACAAATCCAGGGACAGTGTTTTTCTCTTTTACTGGAGAGCAGTGGGAAAAGGAAGAAGGAAGATAAAGAAAGGAGGAATGGAGGCGGGGAGGAATATCAGTCAGAGCAGCTTAGAGAAGGGTCAGTGACCTGGAAATACCTGCACTCTGTCCCAAATGGGCGGCAGATAGCCTAGCGGTTAGAGTGTTGGGCCGGTGACTGGTTCGAATCCCTGAGCCAAATATGGGGGGGAAATCTGTACCTGTTCCCTTGAGCAAGGCACTGGTCAAATATAGTGCACTATGTAGGGAACAGCGGGCTATTTGTGATTCAGCTCTGGCCATTCCCTAGCAGATTTATAACACGTATAAAAATGACTCTGTTGTTCCCAGAATATCCCTACAACATATGTGTACGTCCATAGTAGTTGGCAAAACAGCACAAACAGATCTGGGACCAGTCTACTGTCGATTTAGTCCAACAATCTATGGGTTAAGTGAGGTGATTCGTCCACTAGGATCGATGCATATCAGTCCAGAGCATAGTGCCTATTGATCAAGCTGTTAAGAGGGGTAATGACTTGAAAAGTATTCCACGCTGACCACGGTAAATCACTCCTTTTAAATGCTGCGTAAAGTCACCAAGGACGGACTACCTATGTGCTGTATCTGTTTTGTCTGTGTACCTCATAAAAACCATGTCAAGATGCTCTAGGGTGACATTTATGTTTATGGTGTGTAGTTGATGTGTTTGTGTAAAATTACTTTGTCAACCTTTGTCCCCCTGTAATGGTCCGCTCTTTCTTCCCTATTGCTCTCATGTCTTCCTCTCTCTGTCTCTCTCTTCTTCTTCTTCTTCTTCTCTCTCTCCCTCTCGCCATCATTCCCTCTCCCCCTCTCAAATAAAAATTTGAACATACTTTATTGGCATGAAACAAGCAATGAATGTGTTGCCGTTCAAGCAATTAAAATAATGTAATACTATGCAAAATAGCAAATCACAGAAGAAAATAAGACCCAAGATAACTGTTAAGACTTTCACAAACCTCTCTCTCTCTCTCTCTCTCTCTCTCTGTAGGTGATGTGGTGGACATTTACCAGCGGGAGTTTCTGGGCCTGAGGGAGCGTCTGCACTCTGCCGAGCAGGAAAACCTGAAGCGCTCCAAGGAGCTCAACCTGGTGCTGGACGAGATCAAGAGGGCCATCGCCGAGAAGCAGGCCCTCAGGGACATCAACCGCACCTGGGCCAGCCTTTCCGGTTAGACCAACAGACTGGAGGGAGGAGAAACTAGTTAGAACCAGTCAGAACTAGTCAGAACCAATTACAACCAGTCAGAATGAATCAGTCAATAAGTTTGCTAGATTTTACAACAATCAGTTACAATTTAAGCAACTGGAAAGCCACATCTACAGTGCCTTCAGAAAGTATTCATACCCCTTGACTTATTTCACATTTTGTTGTGTTACAGCCTGAATTCAAAATGAATTAATGAGGTTTTTTTCTGACAAAGTGAAAACATGTTTTCAGAAATGTCTGCTAATGTATTGAAAATGAAATACAGAGATATACCATTTACATAAGTATCTACATCCTTGAGTCAATACTTTGTAGAAGCAACTTTGGTGGTGATTACAGCTGTGAGTCTTTTTGGTATGTCTGTATCAGCTTTGCACATCTGGATTTGGGGATCTTCTCCCGTTCTTTGCAGATCTTCTCAAGCTCTGTTAGGTTAGATGAGGAGTGGTGGTGAGCAACACTCTTCAAGTCTTTCAGCTGATTTTCAATGGGATTCAAGTCTGGGCTTTGGCTGGGCCACACAAGGACTTTCACATTCATGTTCTGAAGCCATTCTAGAATAGCTTTGGCTGTATGCTTGGAGTCAGTGTCCTGTTGGAATGTAAAATCTTCACACCAGTCTAAGGTTATTTGCATTTTGAAGCAGCTTCTCATCAAGAATTTGCCTGTATTTGCCTCCATTCATTGTTTGCTCTATCCTTACCAGTCTCCCAGTCCCCGCCTCTGAAATGCATCCTCATAGCATGAATCTGCCACCACCATGGTGATGGGTGGTGAGCTGTGTGTGTCATGGTGCTTTGCATTCAGGCCAAAGAGTAGAATGTTTGTCTCATCAGACCACATCATCTTTTGCCTTTATGATCTTAGTCTTTCACATGCCTTTTTGCAAACCCCAGGCATGCTAACATGTGCCTTTTTTCTCAGGAGTGGCTTCCGTCTGGCCAGATTGGTAAAGTGCTATAGAAACTGTTATCCTTCTGGGAGGTTCTTCTGTCTCAGCCAAGGAACACTGTAGTTCTGTCAGAGTGGTCATTGGGTTCTTGATCACCTCCATGACCAAGGTCCTTCTTGCACAGGTCGCTCAGTTTGATCGAACTGCCTTCTCTAAGCATAGTCTGGGTAATAACATGTGTATCATTGATGGAGACCACTGTACTCTTGGAAACTTTCAACACTCTAGAAATAGTTTTACACCCTTCCCCAGCTCTATATGCCTCATCACAATTCTATCTCGGAGATCTAAGGACAGTTCCTTGGACATGGTATAGTTCCTACTCATGCACTGTCAACTGTGGGACCTTGTATAGACAGGTATGTTTATTCCTAAATCATATCCAAACAATTGAATTGGCCACAGGTGGACTCCAAACATTGTATTGACATCTCAAGGATGATCAAAGGAAATTGTATGCACCGGAGCACAATTTGGAGTGTCGTAGCAAAGGGGTGTGAATACTTATGTAAATGAGATTTCTGTGTTTCATTTTCAATAAATGTTAAAACATGTTTTCACTTTGTCATTATGGTGTGTGTGTAGATGGCTGGGAGAAGAACAAAAATATTTAATTCATTTTGAATTCAGGCTGTAACACAACTAAATGTAAGGGTGGATGGTCCAGAATATGTGGGCGCCACTATTTGGGTGAACCTCACAACAGTATCTAACCATTCAGAAAGATGGGTTGCACTCTAAATGAACCTCTCTGTAATCATTAAGTAATGTACTGTGGGTAGTAATGATATAACTAATACATGAGAATGGAGGACAAATTGTCTATATATATATATATATATATATATATATATAGTTGAAGTTGGAAGTTTACATACACTTAGGTTGGAGTAATTTTAACTCATTTTTCAACAATTCCACAAATTTCTTCATAACGAACAATAGTTTTGGCAAGTCGGTTAGGATATCTACTTTTTCGCAACAATTTTTTACAGACAGATTAATTCACTTATAATTCACTGTATCACAATTCCAATGGGTCAGAAGTTTACGTACATTAAGTTGACTGTGCGTTTAAACAGCTTGGAAAATTCCAGAAAATTATGTCATGGCTTTAGAAGCTTCTGATAGGCTAATTGACATCATTTGAGTCAATTAGAGATGTACCTGTGGATGTATTTCAAGGCCTACCTTCAAACTCAGTGCCTTTTTGCTTGACATCATGGGAAAATCAAAAGAAATCAGCCAAAAATTGTGGACCTCCAAAAGTCTGGTTCATCCTTGGGAGCAATTTCCAAACGCCTGAAGGTACCACGTTCATCTGTACAAACAATAGTACGGAAGTATAAACACCATGGGACCACGCAGCCGTCATACTGCTCAGGAAGGAGATGCGTTCTGTCTCCTAGAGATGAACATACTTTGGTGCGAAAAGTACAAATCAATCCCAGAACAACAGCAAAGGACCTTGTGAAGATGCTGGAGGAAACAGATACAAAAGTTTCTATATCCACAGTAAAACGAGTCCTACAGTGGGGCAAAAAAGTATTTAGTCAGCCACCAATTGTGCAAGTTCTCCCACTTAAAAAGATGAGAGAGGCCTGTAATTTTCATCATAGGTACACTTCAACTATGACAGACAAAATGAAAAAAATATTTCCAGAAAATCACATTGTAGGATTTTGAATGAATTTATTTGCAAATTGTATATATATCGACATAACCTGAAAGGCCGCTCCGCAAGGAAGAAGCCACTGCTCCAAAACCACCATAAAAAAGCTTGACTACGGTTTGTAACTGCACATGGGGAC
The DNA here is from genome assembly GCF_045791955.1 of Oncorhynchus clarkii lewisi. Lineage (NCBI taxonomy): Eukaryota > Metazoa > Chordata > Actinopteri > Salmoniformes > Salmonidae > Oncorhynchus > Oncorhynchus clarkii. The sequence goes on along the minus strand of NC_092177.1, from coordinate 35,421,518 downwards.
AAATGTCGTAATTTTTGGAGAATTGTCCTCTGGTCTGATGAAACAAAAATAGAACTGTTTGGCCATAATGACCATCGTTATGTTTGGAGGAAAAAGGGGGAGGCTTGCAAGCCGAAGAACACCATCCCAACCGTGAAGCACGGGGGTGGCAGCATCATGTTGTGGGGGTGCTTTGCTGCAGGAGGGACTGGTGCACTTGACAAAATAGATGGCATCATGAGGTAGGGAAATTATGGGGATATATTGAAGCAACATCTCAAAACATCAGTCAGGAAGTCAAAGCTTGGTCACAAGTGGGTCTTCCAAATGGACAGTGACCCCAAGAATTCTTCCAAAGTTATGACAAAATGGCTTAAGGACAACAAAGTCAAGGCATTGGAGTGGCCATCACAAAGCCCTGACCTCAATCCTATAGAACATTTGTGGGCAGAACTGAAAAATTGTGTGCAAGCAAGGAGGCCTTACAAACCTGACTCAGTTACACTGGCTCTGTCAGGAGGAATGGGCCATTACTCACCCAACTTATTGTGGGAAGCTTGTGGAAGGCTACCTGAAACATTTGACACAAGTTAAAGGCAATGCTACCAAATACTAATTGAGTGTATGCAAACTTCTGACCCATTGGGAATGTGATGAAAGAAATAAAAGCTGAAATAAATCATTCTCTCTACTGTTATTCTGACATTTCAGTAAGGATTAGGTTGAATTATATATGAATGGTAAATCCAGTCAGTAAGAAAAGATTGCTACTCAAATATAATGTACATGAATGACCCCTTTAGTAGCATCCATTCTCATTTTAACCACATTAATAATAATGTGTGACTTCTGATAAAACATTTTAATCCCCTTCTGACCCCTGTGTGTGTGTGTGTGTGTGTGTGCTCCGTGTCTGCGTGCATGCGTTCTTCCGTGTGTGTGTGTGTGTGTGTGTGTGTGACAGACGAGACCAAATTGAAGCTGTGGAATGTGACGACCAATAAGAATGTGCTCCAGCTGCCCAGTATCTTCCACCACCTGCCCCATCTCCTGGCCAAGGAGAGCAGCCTGCAGCCCGCTGTGCACGTGGGCCAGGGACGCACCGGGGGTCAGCGCGCGCACACACACACACACACACACACACACACACACACACACTTAGGCGCATACTACACACACAGACACACACACAAGCACAGCCACGCATGGATGCAGACACATTCTCTCTCCCTCTTTCTCTCTTTTATCTCCATCCTTTCTTACTTCCACCTCTTCCCTCCCCTCAGAACAGTAATAGTGTCTACTGTCCAGACCATTTTTTTCATCCTCAACCTCCCCTCTCTGGCTTTCTGCCCCACTGTGGCTGTGCCGGTGGCCCATTTAGACTTCACCCTCTGTCGGGAGCTAGCCCCCCCCCCCCCCCCCCCCCTTAAACCTCCACCCCCCTGGAGAGGCCATCCATACTCTCCAGACAGCCAGCTAGGCTCTCAGAGGCGCTATTAACAAGTGTGTGGGTGTGTGCGTGTTGCTAGCACTTGTGCTTTTGTGTGTGTACGTACGTACGTGTGTGTGTGTGTGTGTATGTGTGTGAGATTTATGTTCAGGCCACTGAAACCCCCCTAAATCAATTCCTCGGGCCACGTCCGTGAGGGTGCCTCGTAGAGCACTAGCCAGGACGCTACCCCTAGCTCCCCTCTAGTAATCAGAGTATGTTTTATGGGCGTATTAAATGGAGAAGATAGCCGCTAGAGTCTGCTAATGTTAGCTCACAATGGGAGAGGAAGGGATGGTGAGGACGAGTACAGGGTACTATAATCAACTGTTGCTGCAGAAACACTGCTATTGATGTGGACTTCCTCCCTATGGGAATGGGAAGTTGGTAAAAAATACCTGAATTGTAATTCAGCCTTGACAATGTATTCTTCTCTTTCTTTCCATCACTCACCACCATCATTCATTTACAGGGCATTGTATTTGTATTGTGTTGACAAGATTGTCCTTGTAAGTCATTCCACTCTCCACCCCTGCCAGATATACAATCTACAGCCTTTCTCTCTGTACTTCTCTCTCCTCATCTATTTCATCTCACCATCTCTTCGACTCACTCTTCAGAAAACAAGTTATTCTGTCTCTGTCGTGAACAATAAGGTCACACAGGAAAGTTACATTTTCAGCAGAAGTGGGGTACGGAAGCAATCTTTCCCTATTGAACAAGTTCAGCCAGGCCTGAATTCAAGAAATACCGACACACACTCTGCACATGTTGAAAAAAAGTATTATAACTGGATTATAGCTCCCGTCCAAATGTTGTAAATTATATATATTCATGTCATAGTTACCAGTCAACTCCAACTCAAAAGTTACTTCACCTTCAACCAGTGAATGCTAGCACTCTGGAGAGCCCTGCGGTTGTGGGCAGTGCAGTTGTCGTACCAGGCGGTGATACAGCCCGACAGTATGCTCTCAATTGTGCACCTGTAAAAGTTAGTGAGTGTTTTCGGTGACAAGCCACATTTTGTTTTAGCCTCCTGAGGTTGAAGAGGTGCTGTTGCACCTTCTTCACCACACTGTCTGTGTGCGTGGACCATTTCAGTTTGTCAGTGATATGTACACTGAGGAACTTAAAACTTTCCACCTTCTCCACTGCTGTCCCGTCGATGTGGATAGGGTGGTGCTCCCTTTGCTGTTCCCTGATGTCCACGATCATCTCTTTTGTTTTGCTGACATTGAGTGAGAGGTTATTTTCCTGACGCCACACTCCGAGGACCCTCAGCTCCTCCCTGTAGGCTGTCTCGTCGGTGTTGGTAATCAAGCTTACCACCGTAGTGTCGTCTGCAAACTTGATGATTGAGTTGTAGGCGTGCATGGGCAAGGGGTCGTGGTTGAACAGGGAGTACAGGAGGGGGCTGAGAACGCACCCTTGTGGGGCCCCGGTGTTGTGGGTCAGCGGAGTGGAGATGTTGTTTCCTACCTTCACCACCTGAGGGCGGCCCATCAGGAAGTCCAGGACCCAGTTGCACAGAGCGGGGTTGAGACCCAGGGTCTCAAGCTTAATGATGAGTTTGGAGGGTACTATGGTGTTGAATGCTGGGCTGTAGTCAATGAACAGCATTCTTACATAGGTATTTATCTTGTCCAGATGGGATAGGGCAGTGTGATGGCGATTGCATCGTCTGTTGACCTATTAGGGCGGTAAGAAAATTGGAGTGGGTCTAGTGTGGCAGGTAAGGTGGAGGTGATATGATCCTCGACGAGTCTCTCAAAGCACTTCATAATGGCAGGAGTGCGTGCTACGGGGTGATAGTCATTTAGTTCAGTTACCTTCGCTTTCTTGGGAACAGGAACAATGGTGGTCATTTTGAAGCATGTGGGGACAGCAGACTGGGATAGGGATTGATTGAATATGTCCGTAAACACACCAGCCAGCTGGTCTGCCCATGCTCTGAGAACGCGGCTAGGGATGCCGTCTGGGATGGCAGCCTTGCGAGGTTTCACTTGTTTAAATGTTTTAGTTTCTGCCTATACGGGGGGAGCAGCAAGATGGAGTCAAGGTCGGATTTGCCAAAAGGAGGTCGGGGGAGTGCCTTGTATGCATCGCGGAAGTTAGAGCAGCAATGGTTGTGCGTGATGCTCGTGTACTGCAATCGATATGCTGATAGATTTTAGGTATCCTTGTCCTCAAATTAGCTTTGTTAAAATCACCAGCTACAATAAATGCAGCCTCAGGATATATGGTTTCCAGTTTGTATGAAGTCCAGTGAAGTTCCTTGATGGCCGTCTTGGTATCGCTTGCGGGGGGATATACACGACTGTGACGATAACAGAGGAGAGTTCTATTGGAAGATAATACGGTCTGCATTTTATTGTGAGGAATTCTAGGTCAGGTGAACAAAAGGACTTGAGTTCTTGTATGTTGTTACAATTATACCATGAGTTGTTAATCATGAAACATACACCCTCGCCCTTATTCTTACCGGAGAGATGTCTATTCCTGTCGGCGAGATGCACTGAAAATTCCATTGGCTGTACGGACTCCGACAGCATGTCACCAGCTAGCCATGTTTCCGTGAAACAGAGTATGTTGCAATCCTGGATATCTCTTTGGAAAGCAACTCTTGCCCTGATTTCGGTGACTTTCTTAACTAGGGACTGGACATTATCCAGTAATATACTCAAAAGTGGTGGGTGGTGTACGCACATCCGAATTCTCACTAGAAAACCGCTCCGGCACCCTCTCCTCCAGCGGCATTGTTTTGGGTCGGGAGGTGCAGTCAAATGATTCGCTTTGGGAAAGTCGTGTTCCTGGCCGCAGTGCTGGTTGTGCTGGTGAGTTGACGTCTCTATGATATCCAATAGTTCTTCCCGGCAATATGTAATAAGACTTAAGGTTTTCTGGGCTAACAATGTAAGAAATAATACATAAAAAAAAAAAATGCTGCACAGTTTCCTAAGGACTAGAAGCAAAGCTGCCATCTCTATCAGCACCATCTTGCAGTTAGGTTATAGTTAGGTTATTGACAATACACCCAATATATGTTTTATCAACATTTCAACAACATTCCCAGCTAATGAGAAAACAGACATGGTATTTAATTTAAGAGAATGAACAAGATTTAGCAAGGCAACCTTGGGGCTAATTTGAATGCACGCCAATGGCTGAATTTGATGGATTTTTCTCATCCGTACCCACGTGACCGCAGTGAAATGTCACTCCGTAATAAGTTCTATTGACTGGCTCATTCCACACAATCTATCATGTCCTTGGTTCTTTCTCTCCCTGTACTGACTGTGATTGGTCTGTGTGTGTCCCCGTCAGTGTCGATCGTGATGGGCGTGCCCAGTGTAAAGAGGGAGGTCCACTCCTACCTGACGGACACCCTCAGTTCTCTGATGACAGAGCTCAGTGCCGCAGAGAAGGAGGACTGCGTCATTGTGGTATTCATCGCTGAGGTGAGATACTATAGAATGAGAGTGTGTGTGTGTGTGTGTGTGTGTGTGTGTGTGTGTGTGTGTGTGTGTGTGTGTGTGTGTGTGTGTGTGTGTGTGTGTGTGTGTGTGTGTGTGTGTGTGTGTGTGTGTGTGTGTGTGTGTGTGTGTGTGTGTGTGTGTGTGTGTGTGTGTGTGTGTGTGTGTGTGTGTGGTGTGTGTCCCGACCTTCTGTGGTCATGGCTTTTGAAGTGAGTCCGTGAACTCTTTATGTGTGTGTGTATGGGTCTGCTTGCGTGCTTGTGAGTGTATATGTACTGTGTCTATAAAAGGTCAGTGATCTGAAGAGCTAATGAGTGATGCTACCCCAGGCTACTGCCACTAGCACACACATCCCCTACTGCTCCGCTAATAGCCTAGACACTATCCATCACTAACTTGTCTGACCCATATTAACTCCCTAAGGTCGATCTCCGCACCCCCACTGAAATCTAATAAGCATGACAAAAACATCCCCATAAAAATCTGTCAGTTTAAGCTAGACGTGTTTCTTTGCATTGGATACATCTCAATCCACGGCATCCGCATATGTAACATTTCCGCATCTGCGGTGAAAGGTGAGAGCTAGAGCGCTTTTTGTCAGACCATGAGACATTCTGAAAATCGGTCTTCTCGCAAAATCATCTGTAGTGTCCGAATGGTTTGGCCTATTATGACCCCTCTATGGAAAGATGAGAATCTCCGTTTTGCTCTGCTACCCCCCACAAGCATCTTGGGACTTGTCTAAAGTCGATACAACTTCTGTCTGTAGAGTCCAAGCAGTTTGCGCTACACACTATGACCTTTCTGTGTAAAGGTGTAATAGGACTCCCACAGGCCTCAAAACACTCATCTGAAGGTCCCCCGGTACCAGTTGAAACAATTTATTGAAGTACTGTATCGAATAAAATAAAATGTTATTTGTCAACAGGTGTAGATAGACCTTACCGTGAAATTCTTTACAGCCTTATTTAACAAGCCCTTTAACCAGCAATGCAGTTTTAAGAAAATAGAGTAAATAATGAGGCTATATACAGGGGGGTACCGGTGCGGGGGTAATTTGATAATTTTCCCACCTCATGATGCCATCTATTTTGTGAAGTGCACCAGTCCCTCCTGCAGCAAAGCACCCCCAGAACATGATGCTGCCACCCCCGTGCTTGACGGTTTGGAAGGTGTTCTTCAGCTTGCAAGCATCCCCCTTTTCTCCTCCAAACATAACGATGGTCATTATGGCCAAACATTTCTATTTTTGTTTCATCAGACCAGAGGACATTTCTCCAAAAATTGAGATTTTTGTCCCCATGTACAGTTGCAAACCGTAGTCAAGCTTTTTTATGCCGGTTTTGGCTTCTTCTACGGTGGATATAGATACTTTTGTACCTGCTATCTACAGCATCTTCACAAGGTCCTTTGCTGTTGTTCTGGGATTGATTTGCACTTTTTGCACCAAAGTACATTTATCTCTAGGAGACCGTATGCGTCTCCTTCCTGAGCGGTATGACAGCTGCATGGTCCCATTGTGTTTATACTTGCGTACTATTGTTTGTATAGATGAACGTGGCACGTTAAGGCACTTGGGAATTGCTCCCAAGAATGAACCAGACTTGTGGAGGTCTACAATTTTTGGGGGCTGATATCTTTTGATTTTCCCAAGCAAAGATGCACTGAGTTTGAAGGTAGGCCTTGAAATACATCCACAGGTACATTTCCAATGGACTCAAATGATGTCAATTAGCCTATCAGAAGCTTCTAAAGCCATGACATATTCTTCTGGAATTTTCCAAGCTGTTTAAAGGCACAGTCAACTTAGTGTATGTAAACTTCTGACCCACTGGAATTGTGATACAGTGAATTATAAGTGAAATAATCTGTCTGTAAATAATTGTTTGAAAAATTGTGTCATGCACAAAGTAGATGTCTTAAATGACTTGACAAAACTATAGTTTGTTAACAAGAAATTTGTGTAGTGGTTGAAAAACGAGTTTTAATAACTCCAACCTAAGTGTATGTAAACTTCCGACTTCAACTGTATGTACACTACTGTTCAAAGTTTGGGGTGACTTATAAATGTCCTTATTTTTGAAAGAAAAGCAAATTTTCTGTCCGTTGAAATAACATCAAATTGATCAGAAATACAGTGCAGACATTGTTAATGTTGTACATGACTATTGTTGCAGGAAATGGAATATCTACATAGGCGTACAGAGGCCCATTAATGGAATATCTACATAGGTGTACAGAGGCCCATTAATGGAATATCTACATAGGTGTACAGAGGCCCATTATCAGCAACCATCACTCCTGTGTTCCAATGGCACGTCGTTAGCTAATCCAAGTTTATCATTTTAAAAGGCTTATTGATCATTAGAAAACGCTTTTGCAATTATGTTAGCAGAGCTGAAACCTGTTGTGCTTGATTTAAAGAAGCAATAAAACTGTCCTTCTTCAGACTAGCTTAGTATCTGGACCGTCTGCATTTGTGGGTTCGATTACAGGCTCAAAAAAGCCTGAATCAAAGACTTTCTTCTGAAACTCGTCAGTCTATTCTTGTTCCGTGAAATGGAGGCTCTATTCCATGCAAGAAATTGACAATGATGGCTTCAGAAGAAAGTTATTTGTTTCTGGACATTTTGAGCCTGTACCCACGAATGCTGATGCTCCAGATACTCAACTAGTTTAAGAAGTCCAGTTTTATTGCTTTTTATTGATATTCCATTAAAAAAACAATCTGCTGTTTCAGCAGTTTCCAGCTGCAATAGTTATACTGTAAAAATATTTTTTCTAAGTACTTTTTTCTACATTGTATAATAATAGTGAAGACAAGATATATATATATTTTATATTTGAGATTCCTCAAAGTATCCACCCTTTGCCTTAATGACAGTTTTGCACTCTTGGCATTATCTCAACCAGCTTCACCTGGAATGCTTTTCCAGCAGTCATGAAGGAGTTCCCACATATGCTGAAGACTTGTTGGCTGCTTTTCCCTCACTCTTCGGTCCAACTTATCCCAAACCATCTCAATTGGGTTGAGGTCGGGTGATAGTGGAGGCCAGGTCATCTGATGCAGCACTCCGTCACTCTCCTTCTTGGTCAAATAGCCCTTACACAGCCTGGAGGTGTGTTGGGTCATTGTCCTGTTGGAAAACAAATGATAGTCCCACTAAGCGCAAACCAGATGCGTTGGTGTATCGCTGCGGAATGCTGTGGTAGCCATGCTGGTTAAGTGTGCCTTGAATTCAAAATAAATCACAGACAGTATCACCAGCAAAGCACCCCCACACATTCACACCTCCTCCATGCTTCATTGTGGGAACTACACATGCAGAGATCATCAGTTCACCTGCTCTGCATCTCACAAAGACCCGGCAGTTGGAACCAAAAATAATTTGGACTCATCAGCCAAAGGACAGATTTCCACCGCTCTAATGTCCATTGCTCGTGTTTCTTGGCCCAAGCAAGTCACTTCTTCTTGGTGTCCTTTAGTCATGGTTTCTTTGTAGCAATTCGTTCATGAAGGCCTGATTCACACAGTCTCCTCTGAACAGTTGATGTTGAAATGTGTCTGTTACTTGAACTCTGTGAAGCATTTATTTGGGCTGCAATCTCTGAAGCTGTTAACTCTAATGAACTTATCCTCTGCAGCAGAAGTAACTCTGAGTCTTTCTTTTCTGTGGTGGTCCTCATGAGAGCCAGTTTCATCATAGCGCTTGGTGGTTTTTGTGGACTGTAATTTCTCTTTGCTTATTTGAGCTGTTCTTGCCATAATATGGACTTGGTCTTTTTCCAAATAGGGCTTTCTTCTGCATACCACCCGTATTTTGTCACAAGACAACTGATTGTCTCAAACGCATTAAGAATGAACGATATTCCACAAAGTAACTTTTAACATGGCACACTTTGTTAATTGAAATGCATTCCAGGTGACTACCTCATGAAGCTGGTTTATGGAATTCCAAGAGTGTGCAAATCTGTCAAGGCAAATAATCTCAAATATATTTTGACTTCTTTAACACTTTTTTGTTACCTCATGCTTCCATGTGTGTTATTTCATAGTTTTGATGTCATCACTTTTATTCTACAATGTAGAAAATAGTAAAAATAAAGAAAAACCCTTGAACGAGTAGGTGTGTCCAAACTTTTGACTGGTACTATATACAGTGCATTCGGAAAGTATTCAGACCCTACACCTTTATTCTAAAATTGATTCAATTGTTTTTCCCCCTCATCAATCTACACACAATACCCCATAATGACAAAGAAAAAGACAAAGAAATGTTCACATTTACATAAGTATTCAGACCCTTTACTCAGCACTTTGTTGAAGCACCTTTGGCTGCGTTACAGCTTTGTGGCTTCTTGGGTATGACGCTACAAGCTTGGCACACCTGTATTTGGGGAGTTTCTCCCAGTCTAATATGCAGATCCTCTCAGGTTGAATGTGGAACGTCGCTGCGCAGCTATTTTCAGTTCTCTCCAGAGATGTTCGATCAGGTTCAAGTCCGGGCTCTGGCCTGGCCACTCAAGGTCATTCAGAGACTTGTTCCGAAGCCACTCCGGTGTAGTCTTGGCTGTGTGCTTAAGGTCGTTGTCCTGTTGGAAGGTGAACCTTCACCCCAGTCTAATGTCCAGAGTGCTCTGGAGCAGGTTTTAATCAAGGATCTCTCTGTACTTTGCTCTGTTCATCTTTGCCTCAATCCTGACTAGTCTCCCAGTCCCTGCCGCTGAAAACATCCCAACAGCATGATGCTGCCACCACCATGCTTCACCGTAGGGTTGGTGCCAGGTTTCCTCCAGACATGACCCATGGCAATCAGTCCAAAGAGTTCAATATTGTTTTCATCACACCAGAGAATCTTGTTTCTCATGGTCTGATAGTCCTTTAGGTGCCCTTTGGCAAACCCTAAGCGGGCTTTCATGTGCTTTAACTAAGGAGTGGTTTCCGTCTGGCCACTCTCCCATAAAGGCCTGATTGGTGTAGTGCTGCTGAGATTGTTGTCCTTCTGGAAGAGTCTTGCATCTCCACAGAGGAACTATAGAGCTCTGTCAGAGTGACCATCGGTAGGCCGTTACCCTTCCAGAAGGACAACTATCTCTGCAGCACTCCACCAATCAGGTCTTTATGGTAGAGTGCCCAGACGGGGCTCCCGAGTGGCACAGCGGTCTAAGGCACTGCATCTCAGTGCTAGAGGAGTCATTACAGACCCTGGTTCGATTCCAGGCTGTATCACAACCGTCCGTGATTGGGAGTTCCAATAGGGCGGCGCACAACTGGCCCAGCATTGTCCAGGTTTGGCCGGGGTTGGCTGTGATTGGAAATAAGAATATGTTCTTAACTGACTTGCATAGTTACATAAAGGTTAAATTAAATGTTTTGTATAACATTTTAAAAATCAGGTTCTTGATCAAGGTCCTTCTCCCCGGATTGCTCAGTTTGGCCTGGCGGGCCAGCTCTAGGACGAGTCATGGTGGTACCAAACTTCTTCCATTTAAGAATGATGGAGAGGACACTGTGTTCTTGGGGACCTTCAATGCTGCAGAAACGTTTTAGTACCCTTGACACAATCCTGTCTCGGAGCTATACGGACAATTCCTTGGACCTCATGGCTTGATTTTTGCTCTGACATGCCCTGTCAACTGTGAGACCTTATCTAGACAGGTGTGCCTTTCCAAGTCATTTCCAATAAAAAATGTTACCACAGGTGGACTCCGGGGCGGCAGGGTAGCCTAGTGGTTAGAGCGTTGGACTAGTCACCGGAAGGTTACAAGTTCAAACTCCCGAGCTGACAAGGTACAAATCTGTCATTCTGCCCTTGAACAGGCAGTTAACCCACTGTAGGCTGTCATTGAAAATAATAATTAGTTCTTAACTGACTTGCCTAGTTAAATAAAGGTGTAAAAAAAAAAGTTATAGTGTGTCAAGGATGATCAATGGAAACAGGTGAGCTCAATTTTGAGGGTCTGAAGGTATTTGTTTTTATATTTATTACATTTGTAAAAGAAAATCTAAACCTGATTTCACTTTATTGTGTGTAGATTTTTTAAATATTCCGTTTTAGAATAAGGCTGTAATGTTAAAAAAAGAATGGGGAAAAAGGGTTGGGTTTGGAATAATTTGTGAATGCACTATATATATATATATATATATATGTATGTGTATATGCTGTATATATTGATTACAGGCGCATGGACCAACAGAGCTTGTGGGCCCCACCACCTTATTTGGGTTGTGTGGGGTGTCCAGGATACCAGTGGGGGGCGGTAGGTAAGCCTAGTGATTAGAGCGTTGGGCCAGTAACCGAAAGGTTGCTGGATCCAATCCCTGAGCTGACAAGGTAAAAATCTGTAATTCTGCCCCTGAGCAAGGCAGTTAACCCACTGTTCCTCGGGCGCTGATGTTGATTAAGGACATCCCCCCCGCACCTCTCTGATTCAGAGGGGTTGGGTTAAATGCGGAAGACACATTTCAGTTGAACGCATTCAGTTGTACAACTGACGAGGTATCCCCCTTTCCCCTCTCCCCTGCTTAGTGTTGCAATGGCGAACAGGCTAGCTGCGCAGGTAGGCCTGTGTTTGTTCACTGGAATCGATTGTGAAGAAACCCTAATCATGTAAAAGGGTTGTTTAAGTCCAAAGGACCCTGTGGTGATGAATGATTATGTGTGTGTGCGTGCATGTGAATGTAAGGCGTGCAACAGCATGAATAGTACATGTATATCCGAAATGTGTTTATTTCTGTGTGTGTGTGCGCCTGTGCCCCTCCCAGTGTATTGCTTTCCCCTGCTGTAATAGCATCATGTAAGAGCAGACTGACTAATGGTGTAGCTGACTGGCCAGCCGGAAAGGTCACGAGGAAGCGAGATACATATAGAACTGTGTGATTAAGCCATGCACCATGCGTCAAGTTATTATCACCAGCATTAGTCAATCACACACACAGACGCACACCCACCACACACGGATTTTGCGTGGGTGTGTGTTAGTGCGTGCCTGTCCGTTCCTGTGTGTACACGTGTGTGTGTGTCTCGTAGCGTCTTGTGGTGTGTGTGTGTGTGCGTCCATGTGCGTCTCTGCATGTGTGTCTGTGTGTGTCTTGCAGTGTGTGTCAGTGTGTGTGTGTGGTGTTGAGTCCCAGTCTGTCTGTGTTACAGTCCCCAGAGTGGCTATAGTTAAAAGGCAGTGAATGACATCTGCATTAGTTAACACTTTCCGATGGCTGGCAGGCCTCTCTCTCGCCCTTTCTCTCTTTTTCCCTTTCTCACTCACTATCTTCCCCTCTCTTTCTCCACCTTGTTTCTCTTTGTGTAGTTCTCTTTTCTTTTTTCTTTATTTCTCTCTCTCTCTCGCTCCCCCCCCCCCCCTCTCTTGTGTTTCCATCCCTCTCCTTCTCCTGAATGTCTCTTAGGTTATGCCATCTCTCATTTTTATTACCCACGCCTCTATAGGGGCATCTGAAGAGCACGGAAGTAGCAGCTCTCTCTCTCCGAGTCTCTCTTTCCATCCCTCTCTCTTTCCCTCCCAAACATGTCACACCCTTTCTCTCTTCAACTATCCATATGTCTGTCCCTCTGTCTCTCCCTCCCTCTCTTTCCCTCGCGTCTCCATCTGTCAGTGTGTGACCATAAGCAAATAAAACACAGAACTAAACAAATACGATGCAAACTATTTGGTTCCGTTGTCTAGGTAACGACACATGTTGGAACAGGACTAGAACAGTAGGTTAAGGGATTAGTTGGGATAGTATTGTCGATGACCTTGGTCCCCTGGTTAGGTAGTAGTAACCTCGCTGTACTGCATCGAATTTTACATGACTGTTGCAAATTGATTGGCTACAGTTTAGGGCTGTGTATGACATATGAAACAATGGTTCTATGAAACTCATACACTAAAACCCACGTGACGCGTTGGCTGAACACATGAACAAGTCATGATACACACATGTTCCTCAATAGCATTCCATGTCCAGGACCAAGGGTGCCAGGTTGTCGAGCAAGGCTTTGAAGTACTAGACCACCAACGCAATGTGGAGAGATCGTTTTCTGACTGTCATTCTTTTTAAGCTTGTTCCTTGACAGTCCTGTCAATTGAAGTCGCAAGCCTCTTAACGGACTCTGCAGCAGACATTGTCACCTCTGAGGTCCTGTTTCTCACCTCTGGGGTCATGGTACATTCCACCAGTGGAGTGGCTCAGAGCTGAGGAGGGCGACACTCCACTAGCTCATCAGCTGTGGGGGGGTCTGGTGTTGAAGGGGGCCTAATATAGCACACACCAACCCCTTGGAGAGATGAAAACAGCCTGGTGTTATTTCTGTTTTTCCAATTTCTCTCTCTCAATCTCTTCTCTCTCACTTCTATCTCTTTCCCTAGTCCTTTTAAGCTTCCTGCCTTAGGAAACCATGTTTTGGGCTAAATTGTGCTGGTACTGGGTGAAGTTCACGATTCTGTTGACCTTAACAAGGGTCGAGGACCATTGGAAGTAAAATAGCCCCATAATATCAATGATTCACCACCATATTTCACAGTCGGTATGGGGTTCTTTTCTGCTTATGCATTCTCATTTCGACGCCGAACCCACCCCTGGTGTTCATGGCCAAAGAGTTCTATTTTCATGGAGGAATGGTCTAGGATCCTTCCCAATGTGTTCCAACTCATATAAACATTTTTAGGAAAAGGCTTGTTGCCGTTATTTTTGCAAGGTGAGGTATTGAAAGGTATTGAAAACAGAAGTGTCAATAATTGGGACCCCTATCTTTTTGCGAAAAAATAAATAAATAATACTTGTTAAGTGAAATCTCTTTCTCTGAGCAATTGTATTAGTATAAAATAATATAATTTCCCAATTATTTCAGCATACAATTTATCTCAGTATTTGAATGATATATTTTTTATACAGTCATTTTTGCTCATCTTTATTAAGGGTGTCAATAATTACTGGTTTCTCCTGTTTACAAGAGAATGTTTTTCATAGCTGTCCTGGCACCGAGGGTGGAAATTTGACAGGCTATTTTGTATTTCCCTTGTGATAGTCCCCATCCCCTCCCTCCCTCTATTGCTCTCTCGTCCGGTTAATTTGAGGAGCGAAGGATGTGGTCCGTGATCCCAGGTGTTTCCTGTTAGACGTCTGATCCCTTGCTTCTCTCTCTCCACCTACAATGCTCCCCCATCCTTCTCTCCATCTGTCATCCTTTCGGGATGGAGAGACATAGTCAGGGAATTTGGAATAATTTGTTGTTTAATGGCCAAGACATTTCTGAGGACTGTTTTGGAGTTAGCCCTCCAGAAGGGCATGGCTAGTCTGAGCAACAAGCAAAGAAAGATGGCGTCAGCTGTTAAGTTATACAATTCATCATTAGTATTGCATAATGTTACTGTGCATTACTTTTTTGAGGCAAACCCTCTTGAACAAGCATGATTTTTGTTTTTCCTGTGGGTTTATATGGAAGTCGTGAAGCAAACATGGTGGTGCTTCCACTTGGGACGAAACTGGAACAGCCCGCAATCTCCACTGTGGCTTTCTTGGAACACTATTTATGCATTGCACAATTACTGTGACGTTGTTGTTGTTGTGATAGAAAAGCAATTTATTTGTGCTTTTTATTTGATTTTGTATCCAGGGCAGATTGTAAATGACAAAGGCAAAAGTCTTGTAGGCAAATCGTTCTTTGTGTACAGTAGTACACATGGGAACAGTGTGTATATTATGTACAGGCTTTCTTTCTGCAGCCATATCATCTCTTAATGGAACAGAAAACTGCATTGACATTGGTTTTTATTTGTCTTTTTTTTATTAATAAGTTTCTCGTTTTGCAGACGGACCAACAGTATGCCAACAGCGTGGCTGACAACCTCAAGCGCCTGTAAGTACCGCGGGATGCTGTTTCCATGGAGACCTGCCTCTCCATGGAGAGGACTGTTGTCACTTTCAATTCGGGCTCAGTGTGTGTTGGGTGGACCTGTGGAATAAAGTGTTTTTGTGTGTGGTATTTTTAAATGATTTTGTTATTGTGTGTGTTTGCTACCTGCGTTTGATGTTTGCATGTTCATGTGCTTTGTGTGCGCGTGTGAGATGTGAGATGTGCCTATATGTCACGTTTGGTCTCTGCTTGTCTGTTTAAGTCTTGGATCTATTCCACACGTGCACATCTGTCTTCTTTGACGTGTGTGCATAGTGTATTTCTATTTGAATAGATGTTTGTTTATTTGTGGTGTGTGCATTTCACTGTATCCTGTTTACCTTCCATCATGCGCTCACATACACACACACATACACAAAGTCTTGTATAAGTAACCTTGTGGGGACACACAATTCAGTGCCATTCAAAATCCTATATTCCCTAACCTTAACCCCAAACCCAAACCTATCCTCCTAGCCACTTCCCTAGACCGACAGTATCCCCCCTCACAAAGTGCCCACTGTGCAGGTTTAAGAACCTGCTGTTTTAGACAGTCATGTTTGTCAGTGGGAGATTGAGCCAGAGCTCTTTCCTGCCGAGGTGGCCATTTTGACCCAAGATGATACCAGTGGTCACTCCATCACTGTCACTCTCCTAAGTCCCCTAGCAGTGTCACCTCAGGGGAAATGGGCTGCGTCTCAAATGGCACCATATTCCCTAAAGTACACTGCTTTTGACCAGAGCCTGATGGGCCCTGGGGAAAAGTATTGTACTACATAAGGAATAGGGTGTCATTTGGGACACGGACATGGTTGGCGATGGCTATGGGGGTTGACGGAAGGAAGGGGGAGGGGAGGAGGGAGGTTGAATGTGCCCCCTGTCACCTTGTCGTCTCTCAGTGAGATTGGAAACACAGGAGAGAGAGAGAGAGAGCGTGTGTGTGGGGGGGGGGGGGGGGGTGAGTGTGTGTGGTATGAACTATTGTGAGTTAGTGTGTGTGCATGTGAGTTCCTAAGGGGCAGCTTTTCCTGTCCTGGGTGATTGGCAGGGTTAGTGATGCACACTTGACCCCTGTCTCTCTCATGATTGGATCCTCTCTCTCTTTGTACGTCCTTATCTGAATTTAATTCAATTCAAACATTGAATTTGAATTGGCCACACCCCACATGAAGCAGAATTGGAAGGAAGTAAAATGTCATTCAAACCAATTCAACTGAGATGTGAAACATTAAATTCTAATTAGTTTGTCAAATCTTTTATCAAAATAATTGTGCCACTTATTGATGCAAGTATTACACATACCATTTCATTAGTTTGATTATAACTCAAAGATCATTTTGTATTTTTCCTTGTCATGAGATGTTACATTGTTCGCTTCCATACTGCAGTGTTTTCTAATATTTAAAACATGAAGGGAATTATTAAATTTACAACCCACAACATGATCTTAAAATATTTCTAGTCCAATATAATTATAAAAAATTGTTATAGGAAAACGAGTTTTAAAAATAAATATTTCAAGCTTATGCTACATGGTTTTGGTAACCATACATTGTCAAAATAAACATTACTATGGTGTTAAATAAGCCATTTGAATTGTATTGAATTCAATTCTACTTCCTTTAATTAAAATTCTGCTTCCTGTTGGGTGTGACCAATTCAAGCATTCGCTAATCAAGCAATTCACAACTATAGGCTACACTGAGGTTTTTCTTTCATTCTTTTTATCTGGCTTTAGTTCGTAAGTCTGCTCAACGTGTGTTTTATTGTTTGACTTTTTTTCACAAAAGCATGCACAATGTGTCAATTTAGGCTGTTTGAAATGTTCTGTTTAAGCAAAGTAGGCCTAAATATTCAATAAGTACATGAAGAAACGTTGAAGAAAAACTGAATTGTTAAGTAAATGTTCAAGAGAAAAAAAGGAACTGTTATGCCTACAGCGCATTTTCTATATCATTTCTATATATTATCATATATAGTCAGGCGGTTGTGCATGGGTTATTAGCAATTGCGGGTGAAGAAACAGCTGACTAATTAAAATGCATTTCGGTGTATCTTTTTCTATATATTATCATATGTTGTCAGGCGGTTGTGAATGGGTTATTAGCATTTGCGGATCAAGAAACAGCTGACTAATACAAATGCATTTCAGTGTATTTTTTGCTGTGTGTTTGTGTGTGTGTGTGTGTGTGTGTGTGTGTGTGTGTGTGTGTGCGATCCTGTCAGGCATTTGAATAACCTGACAAGAGAGGAAGTGATTATGCACAGGGTGGGAGGGACCAACATGCTGTCGCGTCTGTCAGTCCGTCCGTCTGTCTGTCTCTTTGTCTATCCCAACAGGGCTGTGTCTGTATGATAGTTGTAGAAAATAAAATGTATAGTTGATACCTCTCTCCACTCTCTCTATTTACCCTCCGCCTTCTCTCTCTTTCCCCTGCCCTTTCTCTCTCTTTCAGATTTCCAGTTGAGATCCAGTCAGGTCTTCTAGAGATCATCTCTCCATCAGTCCACTTCTACCCCGATTTCTCCCGTCTCAAAGAGTCTTTCGGAGACCCCAAGGAGAGGGTCAGGTAATACGGCAGCCTTCCCAGCAGATTGCTGCAGCTTTCACAACTGTCTGAGCAACCCATTGCAGTTCAGTACGGGAGACTAGTTTATATTCAAGTCTTGTCTTGAACCGTGGCCCGTTGTTTCATATGAGGATGCTGTGACGATTCGTTGTTGTGTGCGCTCGCGTGCGTGTGTGTGTGGAATACCGTCAGGTTGAGTCTGAGTTGAGGGACACTCTCCACTTCTCTGTTCTTGTGTGACTTGATGACATCACCTCAGTGTCGCCCCTTCTCTCGTCACTTATTGAGTACCCCGCTGGGTGTGAATGAATGAGCGTGTGTGACATTCCAACGTCGAGACTGATGTCTTCTTTTATTTAGCACTCTTCTGCATGTGTGAATATGTAATGGTCATGACTATGCGTGCATAAATGTGTGTATGAGAGAGTCTGTCGGTCTGTTGGTCTGTTTGATTAGCTATCTAGCTGTGTGTCTAACTCACTACTTGTCTACCTAAGTGCCTGTCTGTGTATGTGTTGGTGTGTGTGAGTATTTACTGTCAGGTCAAATTATTTTGGCACCCTTGATAAAGACGAGCAAAAAAAAAAAAGACTGTATAAAATAAGTAATACAAATACTGAGTTATATTTTATGCTCAATTTATTTATTTATTTTATACTAATACAATTTCTCAGAGAAAGAGATTTTGTTTAACAAGTTATATATATATATATATTATCTTAAAACCTCTTAGAGCTACCCCCCTACTTTGTGCAATTTCCGCCTGAAGACATACCCAAATCTAACAGCCTGTGGCTCAGGCACAGAACCAAGGATATGATAACTTCCAAAATGAGTGTGATACATGACATTTATCATGAAGTCACCCAGGTGTCCCACACAAGTAGCCCAAATGTACCCAAGTGGCCAAATTGGTGAAGGTATACATTTTGAAACAAATAACTATATACAAAATACCAAAATGGTATTCTAACACACCCCCCCCAAAAAAAATATATGAAAATATATATATATATATACATTTACAAAATAACATGGGTAACTATTTACACACTTTCAATATTTGGAAGACCCTCAGTCCTCTATCAAATCAAATCAATTTAAATAGCCCCAGCCTAAAACCCCAAACAGCAAGCAATGTAGGTGTAGAAGCACGGTGGCAAGGAGTCATCATGGCAGGTAGTCCTGAAGCATGGTCCAAGGGCTCAGGTCCTCCGAGAGAAAGAACAGCATTTGCATGAGAGCAACTTACCATTCCAAAACGATGTCCTCTCCGTTCAAAAAATATGCCTCAGTTTCAGAATCAAAGCTATGAGAGCTAATGGAGTCTTCAAAAAGCAGATCTGTCTCACTTTCACGATCAATTTCCTCTAAAATTGTTTCTACATTCGTATATATCTAGTCTTAGAATTAGCTTTCCTTGACTTATTCGCCATGATGTTGGATAAATAAACAGCTGAAGATGCAAGTCACCGAAGTACTGCTGTGTGTATTAAGCTTCGCCCCTTCACGGTTGAATTGGCAACGGCGAAAGAACGGTCCTTACGCCAGCGTTCAATGGAAAGGTTTGTCTTACAACAAAGAACCATGGGATATTGCCGTTTACCTCTGCTCATTGGCTATCTACCCAGCTAGATTTCAAGACGATCAGTGGTCATTGGGTTAAAATACAGTCAATCAACGAGACAGTGGTCATATAATTGGTGCACAATGGGCTCGTCACTTGTTGTCTTCCAATCGGTTTTTCCGTGTCAATACGTCTCGCAAAATGACCCATCAAGTTTGGTTGTGTTACAAACAAACAGTTGATCGCAAGGAAACCAAACATGACTGGATAAAGTCAGGGAAAGTCTGTCTATTTACGTTGGATGTTACGTCGAAACATGAATGACACGAAATTCAACGAGATAAGCGTTCACAAAATGTTTCGTGTTAGTCTATAAAAAATTGATTTAACCGAACAAAAGACCTTGGGATTGCAACCAGAGCAAGATCTTCAAAGGTAAACTATTTATTTCAATGCAATCTGTGATTTTGTTACGCAAGTGCTGGCTGAATAAGTAGTTTGATATGGGGGTCTATGCTCAGATAATCGCAGCTTATTCTTTCGCCATAAATCACTTTTTAAATATGACAACGCAGTTGGATTAGCAAGATTCTAGGCTTTTGAAGCATGTGAGACACTTGTATTTTGAAGAATGTTTAATATGACTATTTGTTGCCGAACACCGTATGTTGTCGAATTCAAACCCGTATCCGGGATGGGTAGTTCAGAGAGGTTTTAAAACCCTTTCATGCGTGAGTTCCAAATATCTCTAACGTTTTTTTTTATGCACGTGAAGTTAGAATGTTCTTGCCGTTCCAGTTCGTGATTGTTACACAACAGTACATTTAATCCACGCTGCCCTCAAACCAAGCCACTTAGCCTGTTTTTATTTATAGGCTGTTTCAACTTCAATGTTAAATTAACAAGTTGTTACAGTTTGAATTCAGGTGTTTTCCGCATCCTCATTTATTCACATGAAAAAAAATGTCATTTTTGCTTTTGCGGACATTTTTGGGACATTTCTGACCGGGACAAAAT
This sequence comes from Oncorhynchus clarkii lewisi, assembly GCF_045791955.1. Taxonomy (NCBI): domain Eukaryota; kingdom Metazoa; phylum Chordata; class Actinopteri; order Salmoniformes; family Salmonidae; genus Oncorhynchus; species Oncorhynchus clarkii. The sequence goes on along the minus strand of NC_092177.1, from coordinate 35,401,524 downwards.
TCCCCAAGCACTTCCCAATTGTTTTCATGCATTCCGATTCTTGCATATTTATTTTTTATTTCACCTTTATTTAACCAGGTAGGCTAGTTGAGAACAAGTTCTCATTTACAACTGCGACCTGGCCAAGATAAAGCAAAGCAGTGCGACACAAACAACAACACAGAGTTACACATGGAATAAACAAACATAGTCAATAATACAATAGAGAAAATGTATATATACAGTGTGTGCAAATGAGGTAAGGTTGTGGCATAGATTGTAATGGGCACATATTATGTGTGTAAAATACTTTTTTTTGGTTGTACTGATAATGATGAGATAAACTAATTCCAGCATGTAGCCATGATTGTTGACATACAATGGATTCTGGGTTTCACGTAATCTTCTGTTGGACCAAAGATGTTATAACAAAATGAGGTGGAGGAAAGGTTCACTCCTTTTTTGAGGACTTACGGAAATGAATGGTGGGATGTAAACGATGGTGGATGACACCCCCCTCTTGAACATGCATACTATAAACAGACCAAACTCATCTTGTCTCCTCTTATTATCTTTGGTTTCTGCGAGGATCAAAAAGCCTGGCAGCGCGCAGAAACTACCCATCGTCGATTACTTTCGATTTGGAGAGAGTGTTTTACTCAAATATTTCGATCAATGGTGAGCTCACCCGTGACTGATTAATTATAAATAGTAATTTCATATTGTAGTTTGTCAGCGAGAGTTATACAAATGTGACCGCTTGTGTTATGTCAATCTTTCCTCAGTTGGCGCTAGGACAAATGTAGCCAACATTTTTCCGGTTTGGATGATTGTGTAACGCTGTAGATACTTCTGTGAATGTCTGAACATTGCATCCAAAAATAAACTGCTCACATTCTGGACATAACCTTGTAAGGACTGTGTTTGTGCAAAATGTTTCCGAAAAAAAGTGTGGGCAGCTCAAATGCTGATTGTTGCGTCATTCGAAACTGGCAATTCTAAATCAGTGTTCTAATCACACCGGGACCACTGTAGAACGATCACACCCGTGTGTTGGTACTTGTGAAAAAGACAGCTGACCCTGAACCGTCCGAGACCCTCACAAACCTCTCCCGCCATTCCCAAACCTGAGGCCAGAAACCCGGCTACCTGAGGGCAATACCAGAACAAATGGTCTATTGATTATGCATCCTTACAACAAGATCTGCAGAGGTGGGATGATTGTATGCCCCAAATATTCAACATTTTGTTGGTGGCAAGAATTCAATACAATACGTTTAGCTGAAAAGCACTAAGTCTTGAATCAACCTATACACCCTGTGCCATGAAATCGGTGCATAAAAAAATATCTTCCCATCTATTTTGCAATCTGTATGGCACTGCTGTCAACATCCTGGTCCTCAAATAAAACTGGTATACTTTCTTATGCTATTTTTGTTCCTCCACCAGTTTTGATCCTTTCTATTGGGCAGACAGACCAGTTCCCTACCTCCTGCCACTGCCACCTGCCTGCTCCATTTTTGGGGTAATGCTGTAATCATTTGGTTGTAATATTGGATTGAGCAGACCTTCCCATACAATTCGGATAACTCCATGAAAGGCAACTCTACAATTCCAATCTACAATATAATTTAAAAACAAAATACCCCTTTCAAACATCTTTTCCATAAATGCAGGTCTTTTGAGGCATGGCAATCTGCACAAAGGCAAAAAAATACATTTTTAAACAACGAATGAGCTTATTTTAGTAATCTACTTGAGAAACATTTTGGGTTCAAGTAATACTTTTGTATGTGATGATTTTAGAGAGGCTTAGTGCTTTTATATTTAATCATCTCAGCCAACCCAGTTCATATTCGTTATACAGATAGGCACGTTTTATCTTGTCTGGTTTAGCATCCCAGATGAAGCCAAAAAAAATAAAAAATGTGCTCATATGATTTGAAAAACGAATCATCAGGAGTAGGCAGGGCCATAAGTAAATGACTAAACTGAAATATGACCTATGAATATGAGTTAATCAGTGTAATTGTTCCACAAATAGACACGTTTTTACCTCCTCATGGTTGCAGGATCTTGTCTATTTTGACTAGTTTTCTATGGAAATTCATTGTGGAAAGATCATTTATATAAACTGCTCAAAAAAATAAAGGGAACACTTAAACAACACAATGTAACTCCAAGTCAATCACACTTCTGTGAAATCAAACTGTCCACTTAGGAAGCAACACTGATTGACAATACATTTCACATGCTGTTGTGCAAGTGGAATAGACAACAGGTGGAAATTATAGGCAATTAGCAAGACACCCCCAATAAAGGAGAGGTTCTGCAGGTGGTGACCACAGACCACTTCTCAGTTCCTATGCTTCCTGGCTGATGTTTTGGTCATTTTTTTTATGCTGGCGGTGCTTTCACTCTAGTGGTAGCATGAGACGGAGTCTACAACCCACACAAGTGGCTCAGGTAGTGCAGCTCATCCAGGATGGAAAATCAATGCGGGCTGTGGCAAGAAGGTTTGCTGTGTCTGTCAGCGTAGTGTCCAGAGCATGGAGGCGCTACCAGGAGACAGGCCAGTACATCAGGAGATGTGGAGGAGGCCGTAGGAGGGCAACAACCCAGCAGCAGGACCGCTACCTCCGCCTTTGTGCAAGGAGGAACACTGCCAGAGCCCTGCAAAATGACCTCCAGCAGGCCACAAATGTGCATGTGTCTGTTTCTGACTGTTTGAGCAGACTCCATGAGGGTGGTATGAGGGCCCGATGTCCACAGGTGGGGGTTGTGCTTACAGCCCAACACCGTGCAGGACGTTTGGCATTTGCCAGAGAACACCAAGATTGGCAAATTCGCCACTGGCGCCCTGTGCTCTTCACAGATGAAAGCAGGTTCACACTGAGCACGTGACAGAGTCTGGAGACGCCGTGGAGAACGTTTGCCTGCAACATCCTCCAGCATGACCGGTTTGGCGGTGGGTCAGTCATGGTGTGGGGTGGCATTTCTTTGGGGGGGGGCACAGCCCCCCATGTGTTCGCCAGAGGTAGCCTGACTGCCATTAGGTAACGAGATGAGATCCTCAGACCCCTTGTGAAACCATATGCTGGTGCGGTTGGCCCTGGGTTCCTCCTAATGCAAGATAATGCTAGACCTCATGTGGCTGGAGTGTGTCAGCAGTTCCTGCAAGAGGAAGGCATTGATGCTATGGACTGGCCCGCCCGTTCCCCAGACCTGAATCCAATTGAGCACATCTGGGACATCATGTCTCGCTCCATCCACCAACGCCACGTTGCACCACAGACTGTCCAGGAGTTGGCAGATGCTTTAGTCCAGGTCTGGGAGGAGATCCCTCAGGAGACCATCCGCCACCTCATCAGGAGCATGCCCAGGCGTTGTAGGGAGGTCATACAGGCACGTGGAGGCCACACACACTACTGAGCCTCATTTTGACTTGTTTTAAGGACATTACATCAAAGTTGGATCAGCCTGTAGTGTGGTTTTCCACTTTCATTTTGAGTGTGACTCCAAATCCAGACCTCCATGGGTTGATAAATTTGATTTCCATTGATAATTTTTGTGTGATTTTGTTGTCAGCACATTCAACTATGTAAAGAAAAAAGTATTTAATAAGAATATTTCATTCATTCAGATCTAGGATGTGTTATTTTAGTGTTCCCTTTATTTTTTTGAGCAGTGTATTTTGTGATATGAATGCCAAGTATATCTACTTCACCGTCAGCCCGTACAGAATCTTTCCAGATTCTTGATATCCTTCATCTTTGCTTATGGACTGCCCTCTTTAATTCAAACTACAGGTTTTCAATGGTGTTCAAGTCCATAGACTGAATAATGTTGAATGTTAATTTTGATATGATTTAATCATTTGTGGATTTTTGTGTGTGGTTGGGGTTACTGTCTTGCGGGGAGATTCACTTCCGGCCAAGTTTCAGCCTCTTGGCAGAGGCAACCAGGTTTTGGGCTAAAACGTCCTGGTAATGGGCAATGTTCAAGATGCTGATGACTTTAACAAGGGTCCCAGGACCATTGGAAGCAACATAGCCACATAACATTAATGATCCAACACCACATTTTTTTTATTTTTATTTTTTTTTTACAAATGTAAGCCCCTGGGGTTTATTAAATGGCATTGGCACTTGGATTTCAACCGGTGCTATGGTCAGATTACATGAAAATATGGCTCTATGGCCACGCACAACATTGGTGGGTTTGGTGTCAAAATAAGGATACATAAGCAGAACATACCTGCTGTAAAAAATGGTGGCGGATCTTTGATGTTATGGAGCTGTTTTGCTTCCACTGGTCCTGGGGCCTTTGTTAAGGTCATCGGCATCATGAACTTTAGCCACTACGAGGGGATTTTCACTCAAGACCTGCTTGCCTCTTCCAGGAGCCTGAAACTTGGACCTGACTGGATGTGCCTAAGTATGTTTGCCTTTCTTTGTTTATTTGTGCGTTAGTCTGGCCGTACGTCTCTGAGGGTGGGGTTGTGCGTGGTGATCCTTTCTGCGTGCAGTCAGTCTGTTCTTTGTTTTATTTTGCACTTGGCTGAGCTGCATGTTTTTTTTTTTGAAGATGAGACTTGCTGAAGGCTGTGTGAAGTCAAGTCAAGCCACGTGTGTCTGTGCTGCTGCTCATAGCTCTTCCATTCCTAACTCAGCCATGGTCATCTACCAAGGCAAAGTAATCCATAGACACAATTTACCTCTCGCCCCACAACTCTTAAAAAAAACTCACAGACTAGTCACTGTTTTAATAAACTCCTGCTTAGTTGACTTATAACTGCTTTGGCTACTTTGTAGCTCATTTGCGTAGCCTGCTTAATATAGGCTTTATGATAGAAATACAGAAGGATGAAATCAAGTTTCCCTCCTGCTGTCTCTCCTCTCATCCGTGGGTGTGCCAGGCTCTCTCTTTCACCTGTGTGTGTAATCCGGGGAGATTTGTTCAGATTAGCGGTCTAGGACGGGCCTCACTCTGATATGATTACTAATCTGGGAAAGGGAGGACACAACTCTCCTCAATCACAATCCCGCCAGGTACAAACATTCATACCCACACTCACCTGCACACAACTTGTGCCCACATGATCAGGTGTGTGTCTGTGAAAAAGAGAGAGGGAGAGAGGGATAATTAGTCCCTGCCTGTCCAGGTGTTGAGTATCTGGTGTTGAACGCAGACATTCTGCCCCAGCTCTTTGTGATTATTACCGCTACATTAGCCAGGTGTATCGTGTTAGTGTTAGCAGGTGCACTGCCCGTACCACCACATCCACAGTGGGTGTGTGTAGGATGTTTATCCTTTGTGTCTTTTGCTTGCATGTCTGGGTGTGTGTGTCTGTGCAGTCGTGACTGTGTGTGTGTGTGTGTGTGTGTACTGTATGTGTAGTCATTTTAGTGTGTTTGTGTGTGTGTTTAGTTCAGTATGTGTCTCTCTGCATGTATGCTTAGTTTAACGCGCACGGATGTGTTCGTGCGTGCGTCTGTGCACACGCATGTGTGGTGATTTATGTGCTGCAGTAATGAGTGTGAGCAGGGAGAATGGCTCCCTGGGCTGCTACAGGCCACTGCCATTGCTTATTCATGAGGAGCACTTAAGACAGGGGCCCATGTCTCGCTGAAGTATTTAACTAGTCACACACACATAACCAACCACACACGCAAACGCATCCGCATGCAAAACACCTGCACACTCATGCAAAACACCTGCACACTCATGCAAAACACCTGCATACTCATGCAAAACACCTGCATACTCTTTCAAATGCACCTACTCAAAAACACAACTACACACACATACCGTCAAACTCGTACACACACATCGTCAAACTTCCCCTCTGTTTAGATTGGCAGGCCAGGGCCAGTAATAACTGTGGTTGTCACAAGTTCTGGGTGAGAGCATCTTCTAACAGGACAGAACTCTCTCTAAGAGAACACACACCACTGTTCCATACACATAATTTCTGATGCCTCGAGCTATTGGAACTGTGTCAGGGTGTGCGGTTAAAATTGGCCAAAAACACACATATCTTTCCACAAGGCCGTGGGGTGACATTCAGAGACTTGTTCCGAAGCTACTCCTGTATTGTCTTAGCTGTGTGCTTAGGGTTGTTGTCCTGTTGGAAGGTGAACCTTCGTCCCAGTCTTAGGTCCTGAGAGCTCTGGAGCAGGTTTTCATCAAGGATCTCTCTGTACTTTGCTCTGTTCATCTTTCCCTCAGTCCTGACTAGTCTCCCAGTCCCTGCCGCTGAAAAACATCCCCACAGCATGATGCTGCCACCATGCTTCACTGTAGGGATGGTGCCAGGGTTTCCTCCAGACATCACGCTTGGCCATTCAGGCCAAAGAGTTCAATCTTGGTTTCATCAGACCAGAGAATCTTGTTTCTCATGGTCTGAGAGTCCTTTAGGTGCCTTTTGGCAAAATCCAAGCGGGCTGTCATGTGCCTTTTACTGAGGAGTGGCTTCCATCTGGCAACTCTACCATAAAGGCCTGATCGGTGGAGTGCTGCAGAAATTGTTGTCCTTCTGGAAGGTTCTCCCATCTCCACAGAGGAACTCTGGACCTCTGTCATAGTGACCATCTGGTTCTTGGTGACCTCCCTGAGCAAGGCCCTTCTCTCCCGATTGCTCAGTTTGGCCAGGCAGCCAGCTCTAGGAAGAGTCTTGGTGGTTCCAAACTTCTTCCATTTAAGAATGATGGAGGCCACTGTGTTCTTGGGGACCTTTACTGCTAAAATAAATGTTTTGGTACCTTTCCTCAGATCTGTGCCTTTACACAATCCTGTCTAGGATCTCTACAGGCAATTCCTTCGACCCCATGGCTTGGTTTTTTCTCTGACATGCACTGTCAACTCTGGGACCTTACATACACAGGTGTGTGCCTTTCCAAATCATGTCCAATCAATTGAATTTACTGCAGGTGGACTCCAATCAAGTTGTAGAACATCAAGGATAATCTCCCGAGTGTCGCAGAGGTCGAGGACACTGCATCTCAGTGCTTGTGGCGCCACTACAGACACCCTGGCTCAAATCCAGGCTGTATCACAACCGGCCATGATTGGGAGTCCCATAGGGCGGCGCACAATTGGCCCAGTGCCGTCTGGGTTTTGCTGGTGTAAGCCGTCATTGTAAATAAGAATTTGTTCTTAACTGACTTGCCTAGTTAAATAAAGGTTACTGTTAATTTAAAATGTAAATAATCAATGGAAACAGGATGCACCTGAGCTCAATTTCGAGTATCATAGCAAAGGGTCTGAATACTTATGTAAATAAAGTATTTCTGTTTTTATTTTTAATACATTTGCAAAAATGTCTAAATCTGTTTTCGCTTTGTCATTATTGGGTATTGTGTGTAGATTGATGAGCAACATTTTTTATAAATCAATTTTAGAATAAGGCTGTAACGTAACAAAATGTGGAAAAAGTCAAGGGGTCTGAAAACTTTCCGAAGGCACTGTATATCAACGAATTGGTGAGGGCACTAGAACAGTCTGCAGCATCCGGCCTCACCCTACTAGAATCTGAAGTCGAATTTCTACTCTTTGCTGATGATCTTGTTCTTCTGTCCCCAACCAAGGGGGGCCAACAGCAGCACTTAGATCTCCTGCACAGATTCTGTCGGACCTGGGCCCTGACAGTAAATCTCAGTAAGACAAAAATAATGGTGTTCCAAAAAAGGTCCAGTTGCCAGGACCGCAAATACAAATTCCATCTATCCATCTAGACACCGTTGCCCTAGACCAGGTGTAACCGATGTGAAATGGCTAGCTAGTTAGCGGTTGTGAGCGCTAATAGCGTTTTGATCAGTGACTTCACTCACTCTGAGACCTTGCAGTAGTGGTTCCCCTTGCTCTGCAAGGGCCGTTGCTTTTGTGGAGCGATGGGTAACGATGCTTCATGGGTGTCAGTTGTCTGTGTGCAAAGGGTCCCTGGTTCGAGCCCGGGTAGGGGCGAGGAGAGGGTCGGAAGCTATACTATTACACAGGGGTTCTTAAACTTATTCAGCCTGGGACCCAAATGAGAAATGCTGTGTTTTCCTGGGACCCAAGCTTAGGAAAATGTGCAACTATTTGTAAATATCAGTACATTTCATTGCCCTTATGCCTAAAAAAAAGCAATACATACAAAAAGAAATAACAATGAAATACCCAAAGATATATTTTCATGTTTATTTTTCCCCATTAAAAATGTGCTTACATACCTGTCTAGGTTGGAACTGTTGCTGTTAAAATACAATAAATAATTGAATTATGAACTGGAATGAACGGATTGATCACATCCCACAGATGTATAACAGAACACACACACACGGGCTTTTTGATCGTGCAACCCTAAGTAACAGTACAGATAAATGATCCGAAGTTTTCAACAAGCATGTCTATTCTGGGCTCAGTTTTTGACAGTACAACACTGAGGCCATGCTCAGCATTGCGACTGTTTCTGTACTTGAGAACCCTGACTTGCATCGGTATGTGGTGCCAAACTGGATCAGAACATCTACTGCTTTCTCAGTCAGGCAGGAGACCGCTACCTGTTGCAGATGAGCAACCCAGAACTGTGTGTGTGTTTGTCTCAAAAAGCATCTTGCTTCAATCAGTTTATTCCAGTTCAGACTAAAAATTACTACTTGCAACAGTACCAACCTCGACTTGTTTTCAACAATAATTTCTACAGTAAAATAAACACTAGGCCTGATAATGTTTTATCTTCATCTGTACTGTTTCTTGGGGTTGCACTATCAGTAGCTAGTTAGCTTGCTTTGGCTAAACGTTAGCTATTAGCTGTGTAAAGTTACAAGGCCAGGGGATTGTTTGAAAGAGAAACTCACATCTACTACTATGAGAGATGGTACTCCCTTATTTCTGCTTATCACCACCTGTTATAAAATGACAAGAATGCCATGCAAGTTCACTTACTTTTCCACTTTCAAAGCACTGTTTCCTGAAGCATTCTGCCCTGTTCTTAAAGAACTCCCTGGGTGTACCGTCTCTGTTCTGCCTGGATGTTAGGTCAGGACATGTCGTTTTATTAATTTGTTTGTTTTGAGAGACTCATTGCTAAGCACTTCCCCACACAAAACACATTGTGGGCGCTCCTCGTTATTTCTCAAAGTTTGTATGGAAGAGACAAAATGTCATCACTGTATGTGTGTTTCATGACGATTGAGCTCAGTCAGAACATGTGGCTAGCATGAGTCCATTTCATGACAACGGTGAGCCACTAACAAGTCAGTGGCTTGAACGACAGCGCTGCAGCTTGTGGGTTGCGGAGTGATCTTCAAGAAAACTGAAGAACAAAAAAAATCAGGTAAACAGCGAAGCACACGGGCATCTCTCTCCACCTCTCCCACTCACGCAGCTGCCAAACCGAGCAGAGACCGCTGAGAAGCAGAGAGCGCACTGAACCGAGAGCGCAGTTGCACTTGGCCAAATCAATTCCAGCAATTAATGAAATAATTATCCATTTACGACCCATACTTTAAGAAACGCTGCCCTAGAGCACACAAAAAACGATACATACCTCAGCCTAAACATAAGGCCCCACAGGTAACTTCAACAAAGCTATGAACGATCTGAGAGGCATGAAGGGCCTTCTATGCCATCAAAAGGAACATATAATTCGACCTACAAATTTAACATAAAAATACTTGAATCAGTTATAGAACCCATTGCCCTTTATGGTTGTGAGGTCTGGGGTCCGCTCACCAACCAATAATTCACAAAATGTGACCAACACTAAATTGAGACTGCATGCAGAATTCTTCAAAGATATCCTCAGTGTACAACATAAAACACAAAATAATGCATGGCCCCAAACAGAGAGTACACAGTGGCAGAATACCTGCCCACTGTGACTGACCCAAACTTAAGGAAACCTTTGACTATGTACAGACTCGGTGAGCATAGCCTTGAAATTGAGAAAGGCCTCCGTAAGCAGACCTGGCTCTTAAGAGACAACAGGCCATCACAGCAGCACGATTTCTGTAATCTGTTGCCAGAAGAAAATATGACATTTGAAATGTCTTCATTCTTTTGGAGCTTTTGTTAGTGTAATGTTTACTGTTATTTTATTTTTTTATTGTTAATTTAACTTGATCTATTTCACTTGCTTTGTAAACAATGTAATGAAAACATATAGACATGGAAAGAGCAAGAGAGAATGAGGGAGAGGGAAATAGCAGGACAGAGAGGGAGGGAGGGAGAGAGAGAGAGAGAGGGAAAGAGCAGAACAGAGAGAGGGAGGGAGAGGTAAAGTGAGAAGAAGCGAGAGACTGAACCAAAGGCAATGGGAGGTAACCAGAGCGAGAGAGAGAGAGACAGTTAAGATGTGTGATTGAATCACAATAAGATATTAAATGGATAAAGGAAAGTGAGGATGTCAGAGAAAAAGAGTGGCTAAGATTGATGATAAAATGAGGGAGATAGAACGCGTGTGTGTGTGCGGTGTGTGTGTGTGTATGTGTCAGAGAGAGACACTTCCAGATGACTGAGCTGTGAACAGGACTAGAAGTGGATCACGGCCAATGAGACAGACAGGACAGGGTGTCACTCTCAGGTCACCACGGCGACTAGGGCAATGTCACACACACGGTTCATCAACTGCCCCGGTCCGTCTGCCTCTAGTGTTGTTGTCTTAGTGGTAGTTCTCTTTAGTCATGCAATCTGGCTCTGGTCCAATATCCACACTAGTGTTGTTGATGGCTAAGCCTAAGTGCATTGCGTTTGTTCTCCTAAGACCTAGATACTATTGTCCTGTTGCGTCTTGAGTATGCTGTGTTACGATGCAGAAATTCTTAGAGTTTGCAACCAGGTTGGGGTGGAATTACTCTGTCACGCTAGCATACCATTTAGAATGAAGAAGTGTATTCGACTCGCTGTCCTCGATAGCCTATTGCAGTGTTTAGTGTAAATTTCATTATTTTCACCAGTGATATACTGTATTATACAGTTTATATTATTGATTACATTTTAGCTTGTAATGTAAAAATGCAGTGGTAAGCTAAATCCCAAGAGTAAAATGTAAGTGCAGTGGATGTTTTAAGGCTGCTGCCAGGATATATTGAATTCAAAGTAAATTAACTTCATATTGAGAGAGAAAGGAGGGATGGGGGAGGAAGGGAAGAAGGAATGCAGAGTTAAAGACATTTAAGGAGGAATGGAGTGTGTGTGTGTGTGTGTTGGCATGTGTTCTGCTCTCTGTGTGTGTGGGACCGTGAGGGAGTTAGAGACGGAAGGAGAAAGTAGCATAGGGAGAGAGATAATTGTTGTGTTAATTAATTAATTGGCCAGATAGGCCAGTCTACTTCTCTCCTTCTCCATATATCCATCTTCCTCTCCTTCTTCTCTTGGGTCCATGAGGACAGGACCAAGCTCAGTTTCTGTCAAAGCTGTCGGGGCCCTAGAGGCACCCCTTGCAAACAGTCAGCCTGTGGTGCTCTGCAGGGAGTGGAGGAGGGTGAGATGGGTGGGTAAGTAGGTGGGTTTAAAAAAATATTTATTAGGATCCCCATTAGCTGTTGCGAAAGCAGCAGCTACTCTTCCTGGGGTCCACACAAAACATGAAACATGACATAATACAGAACATTAATAGACAAGAACAGCTCAAGGACAGAACTACATACATTTAAAACAGCACACACAGCCTACATATTAATATATACACACAACATCTAGGTCAAATAAGGGAGAAGAGTTGTGCCACGAGGTGTTGCTTTATCTGTTTTTGGAAACCAGGTTTGCTGTTCATTTGAGCAATATGAGATGGAAGTTCCATGTAATAGTGTATGTTTTCTTGAGTTTGTTCTGGATTTGGGGACTGTCAAACGACCCCTGGCGGCATGTCTGGTGGGGTAAGTGTGTGTGTCAGAGCTGTGTGTAAGTTGACTATGCAACCGTTTTGAATTTTCAACACAATGTTTCTTATAAAGACGGGGGATGCAGCCAGTCTCTCCTCAACTCTAAGCCAAGAGAGACTGGCAAGCATAGTATTAATATTAGCCCGCTGATTACAATGAAGAGCAAGACGTGCCACTCTGTCCTGGGCCAGCTGGAGCTTAACTTGGTCTTTCTTTGCCGCACTTGACCACATGACTGGACGATAATCAAGATACAGTAAGACAAAACTGGAGTCTACATGTGCGGTCTCAAAAAAGCAGAGCATCTTTTTATTGGGTGGGTGGGTGGGTGGGTGGATGGATGCAGAGAGCCAACCCCCCCCCCCCCCCCCCCAGACACAAACACACACACACACACACACTGTAACACACTCTCACCAGCTCTCCAGGTCGTTAGAATGCAACTTGACACATAACTTATTTATGCTCTTTACATCTTAACTCAATATTATAAATCTTGAAGTTTAGTAGTTTATCGCAGAGAGTGCAGATTTCCCCCTAAATAAACTCATGGGTGAGCAGGTTGATGGACTAAATCGTTCCCAGATAATCCAGACTGAGTAAATCAATGTCAGGTCAACCAGGCGGACGAATCAATCCCACATCTACCAGACAGACGGACAGAGCGACAGACGAATCGATATCAAATCAGCCCAGACAGTCTAATCTATTATTGTCACATACACAATCTGTCTGTAAAACGAGACTGTAGGCCTATTTATTTCATATAGTCGTACAGTTATTCGTTTCTGTTAGGGTAGACGTTTAATTTGATAGTTTGGTTGGTGATTTTGGATAGGATAACGTGTCTTATGTGAAGGTCCGTGCTTTGATTGGTTGTTAAAGTTCTGAGGGAGACATTGATGCGACGCAATTCATTTTCAGTTGGACTGATTAAGTTCTAATCGACGTCATGCCGTAGCTGTGCACTGTGAGTAGCATTTATAATGTTAGCGTTCCACAGTCTTCCGTAGTCTTTTGCAGTCTCACTCTGTAGCTGACTCCGCAGACGGAAGACATTGTTAGTGTTGGGCTGCACTTACCTCATAGAGGAATCTCATAGAGTAGCTGTCACGTTCTGACCATGGTTCTTTAGTCTTTTCCTTGTTTTAGTGTTGGTCAGGACGTGAGCTGGGTGGGCATTCTATGTTGGATGTCTAGTTTGTCTGTTTCTGTGTTTGGCCTGATATGGTTCTCAATCAGAGGCAGGTGTTAGGCGTTGTCTCTGATTGGGAAGCATATTTAGGTAGCCTGTTTTGTCATTGTGGGTTGTGGGTGATTGTCTATGTTAGTTGCTTATGTCAGCGCAGTTCTTATGATAGCTTCACGGTCGTTATTTGTTTATTGTTTTTGTACAGTTTACTTAGTGTTTTTCGTCATCTATTAAAAGATGCATTCACACCACGCTGCGCTTTGGTCCGCTTCTTACGATGATCGTGACAGTAGCCGGATTTATCACTGCACCTCTGTGTTCCAAGTGGCACTCTATTCCCTTCTTGGTGCACTACTTTTGACCAGAGCCCTGCTTCAAAGTAGTGCACCAAATAGGGAATAGGCTGCCATCCGGGAAGCAGTCTATCACTGGGTTGGTAGCTTATCCGGGGCGGTTGCGTGGGAGCCGCACAATAGAAGAAGTGATTTGATGACACAACCAGTCTATTGAGATTAAAGGCAGTCTGCCCGGCCCGCTTAATCAAAGCCCCCTCGATCGATTCGCGCCAGGAGCCATGACTTACTCACCTCTCATCCTCTCTCCCCCCCTCCCCCTCTTTCTCCTCTCTCTCCTCTCTCACTATCTCTTTCTCGCTCTCCTCCCTATAGCGTTCTACTCTGTCTTTCTCTCTTCCCTCTCCTCCCTCTATCATCTATCGTCTAAGAGTCCCAGGCTTGGCCAAGGAGAATGAGACAATGTTCCCTATCGATTAACCAAGCGGCCCTGTACCCTGGGGGGACTGCAGGATGGATAGGCTGCCTATAGGGTGGTGTGTTTGTGTGTGTGCACGCACAAGTTTGTGCTTACATGCGTGCATGTGACAGACATTGTGTACTGTACTATTTCATCACTAAGTGCAAATGTGTGTAATTGTCTGTGTGTCAGCTCAAAATTCAGTACAAAACAGACTGCATTTAAAATCTTGCTCCTTGGCCTGTATTTTGAGAGAGGCAGGGGAAACTAGGTCTCTGTGGTGAGACTTGTTTCATAATGCATGAGGAGAGGACCGGGCTGAGCAGGTAAACATCCCTCACATCAAATGGAGTGAGAAAAGGCAAGAGGGGGTAAAGGAAGAAAGAGTGAGGAAAGATGGAGAGAGGAGGAGACAGGATGCCGACTCTTTCCTAACCTTATACCTAGAATGCCCGGGGCTAGGTTGAAAATTGATTGTATTTAGGAAGCACTTGGATAATAATATTTGTGTGGCTTAGAATGAATGCTTGTGGTCTATACATATTCTACAAATGAATGCTTACAATAAAGGTATAGGAAAAACATGCACACATCTGAATATAACAGAGACATAAAGTAGATAAGTATTAAGTGTATAGAATTAGATGTAATACTGAAACACAGTAAAATATTTGTACAGTACCTGTCAAAAGTTTCCACACCTACTCATTCAAGTGTTTTACATTCTTTTTTACTAGTTTCTACATTGTAGAATGATAGTGAATACGTGAAAACTATGAACTAACACATGTGGAATCATGCAGTAACCCAAAAAGTGTTAGCGTTTAACAAAGCATTTATTTGCAGCCCAAATAAATGCTTCACAGAGTTCAAGTAACAGACATATACTTTAGATTTTAGATTCTTCAAAGTAGCCACCCTTTGCCTTGACAGCTTTGGACACTCTTAACATTTTATCAACTCTGGTGCGTGTGTGTGCGCTGTCTGTGTGTTTATGTATGTGCTATACGTTTTGTGTTTATAGGCATGCTCCCCCATTTAACACATGCATATGTGTATGTTTATCAGTATATGGTCATGTTACGTGCCTGCATGTTGTGTGTGTGCAGGCTTCCCTGTTAAACCACACAGATTGGAACACACAGCTGAGATCGGACAAAGTTTTGCATATCTTTGGTAACATTTGAGTCTTGGTTTTTCTGGGTGTTACATCTCAGACAGTTTGTCAATATGCTGTAAAGAATATTGTGGCTGCTGCCTGTCTGGTTTGATGTAGTATGTACATGGTAGTCTGCCATCGCAAAGTGCTGAGTTACCCTAGTCGGGGCTACAGAGGCACAGAACAGAACACACAGAGCATTCGGAAAGTATTCAGACCCCTTCTTCCACATTTTGTTACATTACAGTCTTATTCGAAAATTGATTCAATCTCATCAATCTACACACAAAACCGCATATTGACCATGCAAAAACATGTTTTTAGAAATGTTTCCATATGTATGTATGTGTGTGTGTGTACTTTATGTATGTATGTATTTATTTATTTATTTATGTATGTATTTATTTATGTATTTATGTATGTATGTATTTATTTATTTATGTATGTATGTATTTATTTATGTATGTATGTATTTATGTATTTATTTATGTATGTATGTATTTATTTATTTATGTATGTATGTATTTATTTATTTATGTATTTATGTATGTATGTATTTATTTATTTATGTATGTATGTATTTATTTATTTATGTATGTATGTATGTATGTATGTATGTATGTATGTATGTATGTATGTATGTATGTATGTATGTATGTATGTATGTATGTATGTATGTATGTATGTATGTATGTATGTATGTATGTATGTATTTATGTATTTATTTACTTTAAAAATTCAGACCTTTTGCTATGAGACTTGAAATTGAGATCAGGTGCACCCTGTTTTCATTGATCATCCTTGAGATGTTTCTCGAACTTGATTGGAGTCCACCTGTGGTAAATTCAATTGATTGGACATGATTTGGAAAGGCACACACCTATCTATAAAAAGGTCCCACAGTTGACAGTGCATGTCAGAGCAAAAACCAAGCCATGGGGTTGAAGGAGTTGTCCGTAGAGATCCGAGACAGGATTGTGTTTAGGCACAGATCTGAGGAAGGGTACCAAAATACTTCTGCAGCATTGAAAGTCCCCAAGAACACAGTGGCCTCCATCATTCTTAAATAGAAGAAGTTTGGAACCACCAAGACTCTTTCTAGAGCTGGCCGCCTGTCCAAACTGAGCAATCGGGGGAGAAAGGCCTTGGTCAGCGAAGTGGCCAAGAACCTGATGGTCACTGACAGAGCTCCAGAGTTTCTATGTGCAGATGGGAGAACCTTCCAGAAGAACAACCATCTCTGCAGCACTCCACCAATCAGGGCTTAATGGTAGAGTGGCCAGACGGAAGACACTCCTCAGTAAAAGGCACATGACAGCCCGCTTGGAGTTTGCCAAAAGGCACCTAAAGGACTCTGACCATGAGAAGCAAGATTATTTTGCCTGATGAAACCAAGATTTAACACTTCGGCCTGAATGCCAACCGTCACATCGGGAGGAAACCTGGCAAACCCTATGCTGAAGCATGGTGGTGGCAGCATCATGCTGTGGAGATGTTTTTCAGCGGCAGGGACTGGGAGACTAGTCAGGATTGAGAGAAAGATGAACGGAGCAAAGTACAGACAGATCCTTGACAAAAACTTGTGTTGGTGAAGGTTCACCTTCTAACAGGATAACGACCCTAAGCCCACAGCCAAGACAATGCAGGAGTGGCTTCAGGAAAAGTCTCTGAATGTCCTTGAGTGGCCGAGCCAGAGCGCGGACTTGAAAATCTCTGCAGAGACCTCAAAATAGCTGTACAGCGACACTCTACTGAGTAAAGGGTCTGAATGCTTGTGTTAATGTGATATTTCCATGTTATTTTTTCATGCATTTGCAATCATTTCTTTAAAAAAGTGTTTGCTTTGTCATTATGGGGTATTGTGTGTAGATTGATGAGGGAAAACATGTGGAAAAGTCAAGGGGTCTGAAAGTATTCAGACCCCTTGACTTTTTCCACATTTTTCCCCTCAGACCCCTTGTATGTATTTATAGTGTGTGTTGACACCCCTTCAAATTAGTGTATTTGGCTATTTGATGACAAGTGTATAAAATAGAGCACACAGCCATGCTATCCCAGGAAAGGGCTGAACATTACCCATATTAATATACACTATATATATACAAAAGCAAATTAGTGGATTCGGCTATTTCAGCCATACCCGTTGCTGCGGGTGTATAAAATCGAGTACACTGCCATGCAATCGCTGTAAACAAACATTGGCAGTAGAATGGCCTTACTGAAGAGCTGTGTGACTTTCAACGTGGCAACGTCATAGGATGTCACCTTTCCAACAAGTCAGTTGGTCAAATTTCTGCCCTATAGAGCTGCCCCGGTCAGCTGTACGTTCTTTATTGTGAAGTGGAAATCTCTAGAAGCAATAACAGCTCAGCCACGAATTGGCAGGCCACACAAGCTCACAGAATGGGACCGCCGAGTGCTGAAGCGCGTAACTTGTAAAAATTGTCTGTCTTCGGTTGCAACACTCAATACAGAGATCCAAACTGCTTCTGGAAGCAACGTCAGCACAAGAACTGTTCTTCGGGAGCTTCATGAAATGGGTCTCAATAACTGAGCAGCTGAACACAGGCTTACGATCACCATGCACAATGCCAAGCGTTGGCTGGAGTGGTGTAAAGCTCTGGAGCAGTCAAACACGTTCTCTGGAGTGATGAATCACGCTTCACCATCTGGCAGTCCGATGGACGAATCAGGGTTTGGTGGATGCCAGGAGAAAGCTACCTGCCCCAATGCATAGTGCCAACTGTAAAGTTTGATGGAGGAGGAATAATGGTCTGGGGCTGTTTTTCATGGTTCAGGCTAGGTCCCTTATTCCAGTGAAGTGAAATCATAACGCTACAGCATACAATGAACTTCTAGACGCTTCTGTGCTTCCAACTTTGCGGCAACAGTTTGGGGAAGGCCCTTTCCTATTTCAGCATGACAATACCCCCATGCACAAAGCGAGGTCCATACAGAAATGGTTTGCTGAGATCAGTGTGGAAGAACTAGGCTGGCCTGCACAGAGCCCTGACCTCAACCCCATTGAACACCTTTGGGATGAATTGGAAGGCCGACTACGAGCCAGGCCTAATCGCCCAACATCAGTGCAATGTTCCAACATCTAGTGGAATGCCTTCCCAGAAGAGTGGAGGCTGTTACAGCAGCAAAGGGTGGACCAACTCCATATTAATGCGAATGATTTTGGAATGAGATATAAGACGAGCAGGTATTAACATACTTTTGATCGTATAGTGTACTTGTGTGCCTTATCCACATTGACTGAAATCAAACAAATCAAATCACACTTTGTCACATGCGCCGAATACAACAAGTGTAGACCTTACCCTGAAATGCTTACTTACAGGCCCTTAACCAACAGTGCAGTTCAAGAAGAGTTAAGAAATTATTTACCAAGTAGACTAATGTAAAAATGTATAATAAAAAAGTAACACAATAAGAATAACGAGGCTATGTGCAGGGGGCACCCGTACCGAGTCAGTGTGCAGGGGTACAGGTTAGGTAATTTGTACATGTAGGTAGGGGTGAAGTGACTATGCCTAGATAATAAACAGTGAGTAGCAGCAGTGTACAAAAGGGAGGGGGGAGGGTCAATGTAAATTGTCCAGTGGCGATTTAATTAATTGTTCAGCAGTCTTATTGCTTGGGGGTAGAAGCTTTTGAGGAGCCTTTTGGTCCTAGACTTGGCGCTCCGCTACCGTATGCCGTGCGGCAGCAGAGAAAACGGTCTATGACTTGGGTGACTGGATTTTATGGGCTTTCCTCTAACACTGCCTATTATATAGGTCCTGGATGGCAGGAAGCTTGGCCCAGTGATGTACTGGGCTGTTCGCACTCCCCTCTGTAGTGCCTTCTGCTCAGATGCCGAGCAGTTGCCATACCAGGCTGTGATGCAACCGGTCAGGATGCTCTCGATGGTGCAGGGACATTACACATTCAATAAACGTTTGTTAGGAGTTTTCGACCTCTAAAGTAGCTTAATATCAAGACATTTGTGGTGTAAATCCATCTATATGCCTCTACCGCAAATGTATGTAAAGATTAACACAAAATCAAAGCAGAAAAACCAGAAAGTAATTTTGGGTTGGAGGCATATAAATGGATTTATACAACCAATTTCATGTGACAAGGTTTCATCTTGGCATTAGTCTACTTTTGATGTCTGAAAAAACATTGTACACATTTTAATTTATGAGTGTAATGTCCCTTTAATAAAGCACGGAACGAGGAAGTAACTCCCCCAGATAAACTTATTCAATTTGAGATGGAATTAAAGTGCTTTTGTATCACTATCATTAACTCATTAACTCAATTCACTCATTTGACCTTTCACATCCTAATGGCACGTTAGGGGACAACACTGACAATTTGTTGAAACACAGTGGTACCGATAGCTTAGGGGTGGTAGGGTATAAATGGGCTTCCTTGTGTCCTATCATGTGCCTCCTCATTGTGAATGTATCATCTATTTACCAGATGGGAATAAAGGCTTTAGGGGAGAGAACCTCACAATCTTTATTGTGCATATGATGTGGTTCGTCACCAAGCCTATCTCCCGGCACAGCTGAGATTCATAAAGCTTATCAAGCAATTAGAAAGAGAGTAAATATTTGGATTTAAATGTTTACACGTCTTCAGGAAATGACTGTTGCATATCTCAATTTTTCATAATTGATCTCTAATCGAGCACGATTGTGTTGTTTTCTGTTATAGGTACACATTTCAGTGTGTACTCTGTGTACCAGCTTGGATGTAGGCCTAGGCTACACGGATACGATTTGCTCTTTGTTTGCCTCAAACAATTGCTTTATCTTTATATAGCCACAATATACATGATTTAGGCTACTATTTCCATCTAGCAAAGGATTGCGTATGTCTCAATCCGTTGCACGTGTTGTTAATGTAAAGTAAGATTTGAACGGGAAAACAGATCATAGGAATGGTGCTGCCGGAGGGCCGTCTTTTATTGGATGAAACTATGAGAAGTAAGTTGCGTTGAGGGGCATTCTTCTCCTAGTGTAGTAGTTGCTGTATGGCTGCTCTAATCAGTGTTTGTTTTTTTTCCCCTTTTCATGTTATCGATGCCTATTTTCGTCACAGTGTGTTTATACAAGCTACTCTGTGTCTCGTCCAAAAAGTGTGTGTGTGTGTGTGTGTGCAAGATATTCTTATATTTGGTTCCCATAGGCATAGCTAATCGAATCGAGCATGAGTATGTTTGTAAGACAGTAACTTGGCAAGGAGTTTCCTCCTCTCCGTTTTCAACATCTCATTGTTATCCAGTGACAAAGGCAACCGCATGTTCTGCTGCTCATCTGAACCAGGAGCCACTAATCCACCTCCAGCTTCTCCTCGCTCTCCTCTTACACAGGAAGATAGAGGACCAGGGGCACTGCTCCGCTTAGACCAGAAGCTTATTGTTTCCATTTATTGACTCTTACGACAACACAGATCCTACATTATGTGTCTGAGTTATAACAAAGTGAGTTATGCCAAAGTGAGACACTGGCTCGTGTACCCAGGCCTGAATGTCAATGAAATAGTAGTATGTCGGATGAATTCCCTCCGTCTTGTCGGTAAGCATGGACGCAGGTTTGGATGTGGATCATGTGTTGATGCTGAAGTGTGTGTGTGTTTGGGTTTGTGAATCTAATCGCATCCTCTGTCATTCTCCTCTTTCTCCCCAGATGGCGGACAAAACAGAATTTGGATTACTGCTTCCTCATGATGTACGCCCAGTCCAAAGGGACCTACTATGTGCAGGTATGAAACCTCAAGCCTCTTGCAGCATGCATCTGTTTACAGTGTTTTCTGTAAAAGACTGAAGAAATTAGTATATTCTGCATAGTGAAATGAGAATCTTAGAAGTGTGTAAAGAGGAGAAATTGTTCTGACATGTCAGTGCTTGGAACAACATTGCTCGCAGGGCAGCAATTTCTCATAACCTTTGGACAGGTGGCACTCAGCAACAGCTATAGTCCTACAGAAGCTATCTAGAAAGTGATCGTGAGGGTGACACAGCAATAATATTTGCCCCAGTCGTTTCCCGCTGCTGAGGCTGCATTCCTGAGAGCCGACGAGCGGCTGCCATTTAGATTTTTGATTTGATTTACTAGGATCCCCGTTAGCCGACGCCAATGGCGACAGCTAGTCTTACTGGGGTCCGAAACATAGTGAAAAATGCATTACAGACAAAATACTTTAGAATTTACATACATTTAAAAACATGAACATGTGGTGTGTGTGTGTGTGTGCGCATCTATCAGTTACACATACACATAACAAGTAGGTCACATAGGGTAGAGGCCTGAGGTGTTGCTTTATTTGTTTTTTGAAACCAGGTTTGCTGTTCACTTGCGCAATGTGAGATGGAAGGGAGTTCCATGCACTCATGGCTCTGTGTAATACTGTACGTTTCCTTGAATTTGTTCTGTACCTGGGAAGTGAAAAGACCCCTGGTGTGGCATGTCAAGTGGCATAAGTGTGTGTGTAAGTTGACTATGCAAACCATTTGGGATTTCCAACACTAATGTTTGTTATAAAAACAAGAAGTGACGCAGTCAGTCGTTCCTCAACTCCAAGCCAAGAGAGACTGGCATGCATGGTATTAATATTAGCCCTCTGATTACAATGAAGAGCAAGGCGTGCTCTAAAACACATTGTGCAGGTGTGGTTGGAAGGCGAAGGGCTTATATGAAGACCACACCACACCACAACAACAAAAAACCCACAATTACATAAGTACAAAAATTTAAAAAAAAAGGGTTGTTAAAACACACAACAAAATTAACTCATTATAAATGATTTGATCAGTAATCATGGAGAAGGGAGAAAAAAAAAGAACAATACTTGTTTTGTGTAAGTGTGTGCATGAGCGTTAGGCTATATGGAGGAGATTACTGAGTAGTTTGGTTCATCAGGCGGACCCCTAGTCTTCGCTTAAAGTTGTTGAGGGACGATGAGGTTTTGGCAATGTGAAGATAAGAATTCCAGAGTGTGGTACCTATGTATCTGATTGAGAATTGACTATGTGATGTGTGGCAGTAGGGAGGGTGAAGGTTATCTCAGTGTCTTGTGTTTTTACAGGTGGATTTCACAATTTACCTGGAAAAATTCATAGCAGGGTTTAGGTAAACTGTCTGGGAGGTATGATGATTTTGTAGAGGAAAGTGCATAATTGCCGTACATTAATATCGTAAATAGACAAGATGTTGAGTTTCTTAAATGAAGATGCAGATGGTGCTAGGTAATTAGAATAGGTGGCTAGTCTTCCAAATGTATTTTGTATAATAAGTCATTTGTGTAGGTAAGAGGCACATGTACTGGCCAAGACAATATTACAGTAAATGAGATATGGTTAAATTAAGCTATAGTATATAGTTAGGAAGCAAGCCTGATGAACCAAACCACTAATCTTTCTGATGATACCAACAGATTTCATCACTTTACTGCAGACAAATTGAATATCTTTCCAGGATAACTTTTCATCAATTAAAACTCAGAGGAATCTAGTGGATGTGACTTCCATTTCATTCCCACCAATTGAGACTCTGGATAAAATTATTAAACCATATTCCTTATTCTTACTAGTGAATACAATAATGTTGGATTTTTTTAACCTGTCTGGCGCCAGTGGGACGGTAGCATCCCACCTGACCAACATCCAGTGAATGTGCAGGGCGCCAAATACAAACAACAGAAATCTCATAATTAAAATTCCTCAAACATACAAGTATTATACACCATTTTAAAGATACACTTCTTGTTAATCCAGTCACAGTGTCGGATTTCAAAAAGGCTTTATGGCAAAAGCACACCATGTGATTATGTTAGGTCAGCGCCTATCCAGAGAGAACCATACAGCCATTTTCCAAAGAAGGAGAGGTGTCACAAAAGACAGAAATAGCGTTAAAATGAATCACTAACCTTTGATGATATTCACCGGATGGCACGCCCAGGACTCCATGTTAGACAGTAAATGTGTGTTTTGTTCGATAAAGTTAATCTTTATGTCCAAAAACCTAATTTGAAATTGGTGCGTTATGTTCACCAATGCATTGTCTCAAACAAACATCTGGTGAAAGTGCAGAGAGAGACACTCACAGGTCTCCATGTTAGACAATAAATGTTTGTTTTTTTCGATAAAGTTAATCTTTATATCCAAATACATCCTTTTTGTTTGCGTGTTTAGTCCAGTAATCCAAATGCACAAGGCGTGGGCACTAAGTCCAGACGAAAAGTAAAAAAAGTTCCATTACAGTTTGTAGAAACATGTCAAACGATGTATAGAATCAATCTTTAGGATGTTTTTATCATAAATCTTCAATAATATTCCAACCGGACAATTCCTTTGTCATTAGAAATGAAAGGGAACGGAGCTCATGCTCACGGCCGCGCGCGTGACTAAACTAAAGGCTTTCAGCCAGACCACTGGTTCAAACAGCTCTTATTCACTCCCCTTCACAATAGAAGCCTGAAACAATTTTCTAAAGACTGTTGACATCTAGTGGAAGCCTTAGGAAGTGCAATCTTACCCCATTTACACTGTATATTGGATAGGCATTCACTTGAAAAACTACAAACCTCAGATTTCCCACTTCCTGGTTGGATTTTTCTCAGGTTTTTGCCTGCCATATGAGTTATGTTATACTCACAGACATAATTCAAACAGTTTTAGAAACTTCAGAGTGTTTTCTATCCAAATATGCATATCCGAGCCTCTGGGCCTGAGTAGCAGGCAGTTTACTCTGGGCGCGCTTTTCATCCGGACGTGAAAATACTGCCCCCTACCCCAAAGAAGTTAACATTGAACGATCATTTGTTTATCTGGAACCGTACAGAAAATGTGGCCATTCCTGAGTTGGCTTCATTAGTTAGTGAATCAAAATTCTTGTGTGATAAAATCAAATTGGTACCACCACCAAAGAGAATGGGAAGTACGGTAGAAGACACAGCAGCAAGGTCATTGATATAGATTTGTATGGTATGGTAGAAGACACAGCAGCAAGGTCATTGATATAGATTAGGAATAACAAAGGTCCGATTATCCAACCCTGTGGCACACCACAGGATATCTTGGCCCTGATAGAGGCACAGCCATTTGCATAAACAAATTGTACTCTATCATGAAAATAACTATATAGCCAATTATGTGTATAATCATGAAAACCGTAAAAATGCAATTTAGAAAGTAATATTTTATGATCGAACTATGTTAAACACTTTCGATAAGACTAAAAAGATGCCAGGAGCGTATTCATTGTTGTTCAGGCCTATAGAGATTTTATCCATAAATTGCAAAAGAGCCATATCTGGTAGTTTTTACGAAAACCATTTCGGTGTTGATTTATATGTTTCAATATTCTCTTATATATATACCATTTTTTTCTAGGATTGTAGAAAAACTTGGTAGTGCAGCTATGGAGTGATAATTTGTCAAATATCTTGGATCCCCAGATTTATAGAAGGGGATAACTTTGCCAATTTTTATGCAAATATGCAAGTAACCATTTTACTGTACTACACCTTTTGTATTCTATGCATGTGACAAATAGACATATATTTTATTTTATTTTATATAGTGTGTGTTTACCAGAGACGGTAATGTGAAGAACAACAGGACCTGAGTCAGATTAGGATATAGATCAATTTCTTTATTGTAGGCTACTACTACTTTTACCACTTTTAGTCTTGAAATCGTTGGTTGTTTACTATACACTCTGTTTAGCACATGGCCTCACATGTGAATGCTTAAAGAGGGTGTGAAGGTTGCTGACAAAGAAGAGCTCTGCAGTAGGTATCCAAAACATTCAAGGGCCATTTCTCAAAAGTGGGGTGACGTGTTTATCAACTTTCAAGGCAGAATTTATTTCCCATGTTTCCTTAACTGCAGTATATGATATACACATTTCTGGCTCCGAGTCTCTACCTTTATCCATTGTAAAATTAACAGCATTTCAAATTTTACTACATAGGACCGAATCCAGGTGGTGGGTCGCATTTAGTCTCCTCAACTTGTTCAACAGCCACTCACCCTTCATTACCAGATTCAGCTGAGGTCTAGAACTTAAGGAATGATTTGTACCAAATACAATGCTCTTAGTTTAAGAGATGTTGAGTACCAGTTTATTACTGGCAACCCATTCTAAAACTGACTGCAACTCTTTGTTAAGGGTTTTACAGTCACTGACATGTGACTGTAAAATATACACAGTATTTTCCCACATTTTGTTATGTTACAGCCTTATTTTTAAAATTGACTAAACAAAATAATTTCCTCATCAATCTACACACAATACCACATAATGACAAAGCAAAAACACTTTTTTTGGAAATGTTTGCAAAAAAAATACAGAAATAGCTCATTTACACAGGTATTGCTATGAGACTTGAAATTGAGCTCAGATGCAACCTGTTTCCATTGATCATCCTTGAAATGTTTCAACAACTTTATTGGAGTCCACCTGTGGTAAATTCAATTGATTGCATGGGATTTGGAAAGGCACACACCTGTCAATATAAGTTGACAGTGCATGTCAGAGAAAATACCAAGCCACGAGGTCGTAGGAATTGTCTGTAGAGCTCCAAGACAGGATTGTGTTGAGGCACAGATCTGAGGAAGGGTACCAAAACAATTATTCAGCATTGAAGGTCCCCAAGAAAACAGTGGCCTCCATCCTTAAATGGAAGAAGTTTGGAACCACCGAGACTCTTCCTATAGCTGGCTGCCCGGCCAAACTGAGTAATCGGGGGAGAAGGGCCTTGGTCAGCGAGGTGAACAAGAACCCGATGGTCATTCTGACAGAGCTTTATTGTTCCTCTGTGGAGTTGGGAGAACCTTCTAGAAGGACAATCATCTCTGCAGCACTCCACCAATCAGTCCTTTATGGTAGAGTGGCCAGAGGGAAGCCACTCCTCAGTAAAAGGCACATGAAAGCCCGCTTTGAGTTTGCCAAAAGGCACCTAAAGACTCTCAGACCATGAGAAACAAGATTCTCTTGTCTGATGAAACCAAGATTGAACTTTTTGGCCTGAATGCCAAGTGTCACGTCTGGAGGAAACCTGGAACCATCCCTACGGTGACGCATGGTGGTGGCAGCATCATGCTGAGGAGATGTTTTTCAGAGACTGGGAGACTAGTCAGGATTGAGGGAAAGATGAATGGAGCAAATTACAGAGATGTCCTTGATGAAAACCTGCTCCAGAGCGCTCAGGACCTCAGATTGGGGTGAAAGTTCACCTTCCAACAGGACAATGACCCTAAGCACACAGCCAAGACAATGCAGGAGTGGCTTTGGGACAAGTCTCTGAATGTCCTTGAGTGGCCCAGCCAGAGCGCGGACTTGAACCCGATCAAACATCTCTGGAGAGACCTGAAAATAGCTGTGCAGCGACACTCTCCATCCAACCTGTCAGAGCTTGAGAGGATCTGCAGAGAAGAATGGGAGAAACTCCCCAAATACAGGTATTTGGTTGGATGACAAGTTGTCCTTTAAAGTTCATGTGGATAATCTTGTGACAAAGCTTATATTGAAATTGTGTTTTTATTTTCGTAATATGACTTGCTTCCCACTTATGGCTAGAAAGAAGCTTGTTCAGGCAACTATTCTCTCTGTAATTGATTATGGTGACTTGTTGTGTATGCATGCAGCCTCATTTGTCTTACAGAGACTGAACTCTGTTTATCATGCATCCTTGCACTTTATTACAAATGCCAAGTCACTCACCCACCATTGCACCTTGTACCAAATGGTAGATTGGACCTCACTTTATATGCACACAAAGATACATTTGTATGTGTTCATCAACAAAGCCCTCTTTACCTCTGTAGTCTGGTCTCCTTCAACACCAGCAGTTACCATACCCGGTCTGCTTGGTGGTTGCTACCTAAAACGTCTTAGGGATAGGGGACAGTATTTTCACGTCCGGATGAAAAGCGTGCCCAGAGTAAACTGCCTGTTACTCAGCCCAGAAGCTAGGATATGCATATAATTGGTAGATTTGGATCGAAAACACTCTAATGTTTGTTTCTAAAACTGTTAAAAGAATGTACGTGAATATAACAGAACTGATTTGGCAGGCGAAACCCAGAGGACAAAGCATCCAGGATTTTTTTTTTTGAGGTCACTGTTTTCAATTAATTTCTATGGGAAGACCTATTTAATAGGAACCTGGTTGCAGTTCCTATGGCTTCCTCTAGATGTCAACGGTCTTTAGAAATTGGTTGATGTTTTTCTTTTGAGATATGAAGAAGCAGGGCTGTTCTTTGTAAGTGTCAAGCCAAGTAGACTCTACTGTTTTGATGCGTGTGAACTGGAGCGTGCTTCACGTTGTTTTTATCCGGTATTGAACACAGTATATTCCGTCTTACATTTTATCGATTATTTACGTTTTAGGATACCTTAGGTTGGATTAGGAACGTTGTTTGAAATGTTTGGACCAAGTTTACAGGTAACCTATTAGATACTTTGTAGTGATGTTGGGCAAGTTGGAACCGATGTATTTCTGAATCAAACTCGCCAAATAAATTGACATTTTGGGGATATAAAGAAAGACATTATTGAACAAAAGGACCATTTGTGATGTTTCTGGGAGATTTTGGAGTGCCAACAGAAGAAGATCTTCAAAGGTAAGGCATTTATTATATAGTTATTTCTGACTTTTGTGTCACCACCTGTCTGGTTGAAAATTATTTTCATGTGTTTGTATACGGGGCGCTGTCCTCAGATAATCACATGGTCTGCTTTCGCCGTAAAGCCTTTTTGAAAACTGAAACTGTGGCTGGATTAACAAGAAGTTAAGCTTTATTTTGATGTATAACACTTATATTGTTGTGAATGTTGCATATTGATATTTCTGTAGTTTGAATTTGGCGCTCTGCAATTTCACTGGATGTTGTCAAATCGATCCCGCTAAAGGGATTGGCGCGCGAAGGGATCACTAAGAGGTTAAAGTCAGTTCGCTGCTTAGGGTCTTTTCAACGGTCTCCTTATTCTTATGTGAAACCAAGAGGGCAGAATCATCCGCATATAGGAACAGAGGGCATGAAGAGGCAGAGTCCATGTCTTTTATGTAGAGCAAAAAAAGCAAAGGCCCCAAAATGCTCCCATGCAGTTTATCTTCTTAGTATCAGACAGTGTCACACCCACATTCACCCTTTGAACCCTGTTAGTTAGGTATGACTTTTCCCATAATAAGGAGTTGGTGCCAAATCTTTGTAGGTCAAGCATCACCATACTACAGAAGTATCCCTTGTCAATTTCTTGCAAGCTAAAATCTCTCAAGTGTCGTAAACAAGTGTCAGTAGAATAGGAATGTCTACAACCGGACTGAAGGTTATATAAAATGACAACACACAAGATTGACACACTGACATTGACACCTTGTTCAACTTAGCTTAGTTTCTTGTATAAAGGAGCAACTCTTGCATGTTTCAACTCGTGTGGTACCATACCATGTTGAATAGAAAGGTTGATGATGTGTGTTACATAATGTCCAATACGATCAGCAGCACCACTCAGGAATTTAGCTGGGATGTCATCCAGTGCTGTGGCTTTCTGTTTGTCAAGATCTTTAAGCATATTTGTAACATCTAAAGTTGAAACCTGTCCTTCGGAGATGTCCATAACTGAATAATAGATTTGAATATGATGGTTTCCAAAGGTGCCAGAGTATTCTGGGTGTTGATCAACAAGGTTGCTGGCAATGGAGTTGAAAAAAACAAATTTAACTCATTTATCAGCCACCTGTGCTCTGTAAAAGGTAACATTACCATTGATGTTCAGTCCAATGCTTTTTGACTTGTTTTTAGTTTTTGGCTTGTTGCTAGGTCCTTGAGTCTTCCAAAGGCCCTTGGGGTCGTTTATATTGTCCTGGATCTTGCTCTTGTAGAAGGACAGTTTTGCTTCATCAACCAGCCTTTGAACTGTATTCCTTAGGTGTTTGTATTGAGTGAAGGAATCTGGCAATTTTGACCTCAGTCTTTTCGAGCATTGTTTCTCAAGGTGATGGAAGGAAGGATTTCCCTACTGATCCAGGATTTTGGCCTTTGTTTGATCCTCATCACTTTTTGCGGTGCCAGCTTGTCCACAGTACTGACACATTTACCTTGGAAGAATTCCCATGCTCTAGCCACACCCTCACTTTCCATAACAGTAGACCTGTCAGACTGTCCTAGCAGTTCATTAAATTGTTTTTTTTTGTCATAGTTTTTGAGGGATCTTGTCCTGATGTTATTGTGGCAATTTTTATCCCCCCCCCCCCTCCTCACTTTCCTAGTGCGGTGTATTAAAAAATGGTCACTAATTCCTCATTCTATTTACAATTATACAACTTCTGGATATCTTGTGTTATACAATAATGAGATCAATGTCAGTCTGACTGGTGTCACAGATTCTTGTAGGCTCATTTATCAAACAAACGTTTTGCAAAAGTTAGACAAGGCCTTGTACAGGGGGCAGCTCATGTAAATGCTGAAGTAGTGAACATCACTCAGTAGAATCACTTCAGAGTTTTGAAAGCCACAGTGGGCAGTACACACATTTTCAAGGATCTCATAAAAGTAACTCCAGTCTGAAGGTCTATACAAAGCCCCTGTAAAGATTGGTTTGCTTTTTGGTAATAATATATCCAGCCAAACTGCTTCCATGCAATCAAGATTTAAATCCGTTCTCATATTAAAACCAATGTCTGCTCTGACATTAATGTACACACCCCCTCCTCTCCGATTTCTTTCCTTTCGGGTAATTAGGAAGTTTTCTATTTTGGGGTCTTTGACGGAAGGATCTAGCCAAGTCTCTGTGAAACATAAAACCCCTGCATTACTCTTTTTGGCAGGCAAATCTCTATTTTTGGCAGTGGACTATGTACATCAAGATATAAACAATGCAAAACCTCTGGAGGCGAGGGGCTTGAAAGGGTCTACCTCCGTTTGGGTGATATGTTCTCCTCATCACCAAGGAAGGCTGCTGACACTATTGATTGCGGGAGAGCAGACGGCGGACCAAAACGTTAAACTCTGTCCATCTTCATGCAGCGTTGGGCCTCTGCCTCGGATGATAGTAACTGTGTAAGGAAACATTAAAACAAACAGGTTCAAATCCACACCTGCAACACAATCCAACATGCAGGTAACTGACAAAATAATGGAAACACTTGAGTAAATGAGGGATACAAAGTATATTTAAAGCGGGTGCTTCCACACAATTGTGGTTCCCGAGTTAATTACGCTGTTAACATCCCATCATGCTTAGGGTCATGTATTAAAATGCTGGTCAGGCCATTGTTTTGCCCATTATTTTGGCTATGTCCCCATAGAATGACAATGCCCCCATCCACTTGGCACGAGTGGTCACTGAATGGTTTGATCAGAATGAAAACGATGTAAACCATATGCCATGGCTGTCTCAGTCAGATCTCAACCCAACGCTTTCCACCAGCATCAACAAAACACCAAATGATGGAATTTCTCGTTTAAGAATAGTTTTGCATCCCTCCAATTAAGTTCCAGACACTTGTAGAATCAGTTACCTGTATCTGCAACTTCAGAAGGGTGCCCTCTACTTGACACCTAAACACAGGCGGGTTAAACAAGCAAACAGACAAACAAACAAAACAGGTGTATATGCTTAAACACACACTCACACCTTGTTACCAGGCAGACTTTAGCCACTCGGATGGAAACATGTACCTTCAGGCTATACTCAAACCTTACACTCCAACCCGAGCACTCCATTCTAACACCTCTGCTCACTTGGCCCTCCCACCCTTACGGGGGTCAACTTCCCCTCAGCCCAGTTAAAGCTCTTCTCTGTCCTGTCACCCTATTGGTGGAATGAGCTTACCTCTGACATTAGGACAACAGAGTCCCTGCCCATCTTCCAAAAATGCCTGAAAGCCTTACCTCCTCACAGATTATCTTGAGTATTCCCACAGCTTTATTGCGGATAAATGTTCTTACTATGACTGAGATATGTGGTTGTCTCCCCAGCTATCTAAAGATGAATGCACTCGCTGTAAGTCGCTCTGGATAAGAGCTTCTGCTAAATGACTAAAATGTCAATGGAAAATGGAAACTGATGGAAACAGACATGTTTATTCCACCACCGCTCTGGGAATAGGATACCGGCCATCTGTTGCAGCCCAATGTACAGTATCACCCTCGCTCTGTGTCCAACTCGCAAAACATGTATCCAGGCTGTCTCCACCTCGGTCCCCACATTCGGCAGGAGAACAGGGGGCGAGAGGGAAGCGCGTGAGATGGGAAGTGACAGGGGTTGCGTGGGCCCAGTGCTGGAGCCTTGCCTCAGATAGGAGAGGAGCGCATTATGCCACAGTTTATTCCTTCCTAATCACCTCACATCTGTTTAGTGACACACACAGAGCAGCCGTCACTTCTCTCAACATGGCTGTCGAGCTGTCTTTTTTTTCTTTTTCTTTTCTCTTTTTGTTTTTGCGTTAATTAGTTGTAGTTTAGAGTCGGAGTCTACACCTGTTGTTTACAAAGCATGTGACAAATAACATTTATTTGATTGATTTTGTTGTCGTGTGTCATCTCCTGTTCAAGTCTATTGAAGCTTTAAAAATGTGATGCTTAAAAAAATAATAATTGTAAGAGGATAAAGGACAGAGTGTACAGACAAAGTGATGATGTAATTGTACTAGACCAGGTATTCCCAAACTGGGGACAATGCTGTCGGGGGTACTCCACATAAAAATTAGATTTTTTTTTAACAGTCCATTTATATTTTCTAACGGGGCTACACATTTGGGTGAGTTTTTTTTTCCTTGCCTGTGTAGCCTCGTTTCACTGGCAAAAATAAAATTAAACCATCTAGTGTTCAGAGAAATAACAACACAATGTCAAATACAGGTAGCCTAGTCAAATAATGAACATCCAATCACATCAACCGTTACTCTCTCACGGGAATTCCACCAATGGTCCGTATGTAGCCAAACGTAGCTGATGCTCATGTTGGTATCTGTACTGATGGAGCAAAAGCCATGACAGGGAGACATATTGGAGTGATAACGCATGTGCAAGCAGTTGCTCCCGACACCACTTGGGTACACTGCAGCATCCACCAAGAGGCTCTTGCTGCCAAGGGAATGCCTGAAAGCTTGAAAGATGTTTTGGACACTGCAGTGAAAATTGTTAACTTTGTTAAAGCAAGGCCCCTGAACTCTCATGTATTTTCTGCACTATGCAATGAAATGGGCAACACTTTTACAACATACAGAAGTGTGCTGGTTATCAAGGATCAAAGTATTGACACGCTTGTCTTTACTGACCATAATTTTCACTTGTCTGACCGCTTGCATGATGATGAGTTTATCACACATCTGGCCTATCTGGGTGATGTTTTTTTCTCGCCTGAATGATCTGAATCTATATTCAATGTACGGGACAAAATTGAGGCTATGATTAAGAAGTTGGAGCTCTTCTCTGTCTGCATTAACTAGGACAACACACATCATTGTGTGATTTTGTTTGTGTGCAGATGAACTCAAGCCTACAAACAATGTCAAATGTGATATAGCAAAGCACCCTAGTGAGTTAGGTGTGCAATTATGCAGGTACTTTCCTCGACACGGATGACACAAACAACTGGATTCGTTATCTCTTTCACGCATCTTCCTCCAGTCCACTTACCGATATCTGAACAAGAGAGCCTCATTGAAATTGCAACAAGCAGTTTTGTGAAAATTGAATTCAATCAGAAGCCACTGACAGATTTCTGGATTCGGCTGCGCTCAGACTATCCTGCATTGGCAAATCGCGCTATGTGAGAGTGGATTCTCGGCCCTCGCTAGCATGAAAACTAAATACAGGCACAGACTTTGGGTGGAAAATTATTTAAGACTGAGACTCTCTCCAATACAACCCAACATTGCAGAGTTATGTCCATCCTTTCAAGCACACCCTTCTCATTAACATGTGGTGAGTTATTCACCATTTTTGATGAACAAATAAGATTTTATATATAAGATGGTTAAATAAAGAGCAAAATGATGCATTATTATTATTATTATATTATTGTTTGTGCCCTGGTCCTATAAGAGCTCTTTGTCACCTCCCACAAGCTGGGTTGTGACAAAACTCATTTTTATGTTTAATATATTTATCGTATAGTGTGTGTGTGGCAGGCTTGCAATGATGGCAAAAAACAACATTTGAGAGTGCGCTGACCCTGGTGCTAGAGGGGGTCCTCAGCTGGAAGTTGAATGTTTGAAGGGGTATGGGACTATAAAAAGTTTGGGAACCACTGTACTAGACTATGTTGAGTCATACAAATGTGTAATAGAGCTTAATTTCACATTGTCATTCATTTTGTGTAATGTTTTCAACCCCTTCCAGAGTTTTCAATTATTGAATAGTCATGGCCATATGGCTGCAATCACAAAACCCCATTGCTACAAATTACTCCAATTAGTATTTAATTAAATGTAATGACTGGGAATTGTCACGTTAATGAGAGAAAGAAGCACAGAACAGAATGTTTGTCTTTATTTCCCGTTTTTCTTCTCTCACTTTCTCTCAGCTGGAGGATGACATTGTGGCCCGTCCGAATTACTTCACCACGATGAAGAACTTTGCCCTGCAGCAGCCTTCTGAGGAGTGGATGATCTTGGAGTTCTCCCAGCTGGGCTTCATCGGTAAGCCTCGGCCCATGCCAAAATAGCTAGCAATAGTGCTACTGTTGAGTGTGTGTGAGTTAACGAGCGATGACTCGGTGTGTCACCAAGGCAACGTTACAGAGCTACAGCCAGAAGAGCTAGCCCTACTAGCACGCTGCTGTTGAGTGCCTATGTGTGGTAAAGAGCCATGTCACTAACATACTACAGCCAGAAGAACTAGCCTATAGTGCTCTAATACTGAATGTGTGAGTTAAAGATTTACGAATTAAGATTCTTACCAAGGCAGCCCCGAAATAGGGACTAACAATGAACCCCTAATTAGGACAATGATATTTGAACATAGGGCAAGACACTTAAACTTGAAAGCCGCTCGGCTATTCAAAGGCATAATCCTGAGTAATGGCAAAGGTAAGCTATTTTAGTCCGAAGGTTATGATCAAATCTACAGCTTGGCAGGAAAGTTGTTCCTAAGCTCCCTCCAACTCGTCAGAACTCAATTTAAAAGTACCCACTTTGAATTAAAGCCGGCAAAATTCATTGAAGCGTCAACCTCCATTTGACCTCGCTGTAATTATACTGTCTAGAGTAATCAACTACTTATACCTTCCGAAATCTATCAGTGTTGGGTAGCTGGCATGTGAAAATACAGCACTTGAATGGGGCTGAAGTACATTTTAGAGTCAAGGCCACAGTCTCGGTTTGTGAGAGCAGTTCCAACATTCAAGTAAAGTGAGCTGGATGGGACAAAATGCGGCCAGAGCTTTTCAGTTGTCACGTTATCTTCGGGGGAAGAAAATGGGGAACACGTGGTGTGTTTTCGGGGCTCGTAGGGAGCTAGTTGATTTTGACCCAAAGTAAAGAGGTTTTGACAGCCAGCGCAGGGCCTGGTCCCAAGGTAAACTGAACCAAATAATCCCCTAGTTGTTGTTTCTGCAGGGTTTGACATGTGCTATACACAAGCATTCTAACGACACACACGCAGACTCACTGTTAGCGTTAATCGTTTTTTTTTTATGAAAATGAATAGCGACATCCTTACCACTCATCTATGATTGAAACAAAAATATGTCACCGATTGATTTGAAATTATGAGCGGAAAATACCCAAATAAACCCTTCTCTGATGGTGTGTTTTTGTCATGGGACTCATAATAGTCTGGCTGAAGCTGAATTCCACTTTCTTATGATTGTGGCCATTTGACATTTCTAACTTTTCCATTCAGACATCTAAGAGGGGGTCTGGTGACTCTCTGCTGATCAGTAAAGAACAAAGGACAGCAGCCACTTAAAGGCCACCAAGCAGCCACAGCTGTCACACATACACCCAAGCCATTGTGTGCCTCTGTGTCATGTGTGTTCACACAAGTGACAACTGAGAGCATTTTTTTTTCTCTCTGAGAAATGGAATAGAAAAGTATTGGAAGAAGCGTCAGTGAAGTGATTGCCATGGACCAAGCATTATGAAGACACTACACTAATTAGACGAGTGTCATCCAACAGTAACCCTTTACAAGGGTGACATTTACCAAAACCCTTTCTACACACACACATATATATATATAATATATATATATATATATATACACAGAATCCCCCTCATGTACACACAATTACACTGCATGCAGCATGCTCTTTCCCATGAGCTTCTGCTGCTGCACTTTACTCTAATAGGTCCCTGAGCGCTGTTCGGGGCCCAGCTTAACCAGTGATTGATGCCCACTCTCCTCTCCCTCCACTCCATCTCTCCAGCCCCATCTCCCCCAGCAAAGACCTACCTCATTACTGGGCCCTGTCTATAGAGGCTGTCAAACAACATGTGTTGCATTCTCCCTCTAGCTATAGGACCAGTAGGATGTATAGGGACGAGGGAGTGATACTGATCTAAGGTCAGTTTTGTGCTTAAGGGTAAGCATGGGATTGGGGGAGGGCAAGCTGATCTGAGATATGTGCCCACTGGCAACATCTACCTATTGGGGAATAGTCTATTGGGAGGCCATTGACTAATAAAACAATACATTTAGGTGCAATATGTTGCTGCTGGTAGAATAAAAGTTGTCTCCAAGGACTATCTCCCATGGGGGGGTAAACAATGCTGAGATTGCTATTCACTTTCAATTGAGTAGAAATCTTAGCCTGAGATTGCTTGACGTGGGCCTTCTCCTATTCCACTTATCAAACATATAAAGTTAAAGCTTCTGACGGATAACGTAGCCACTGCTGTCACTCGCTGTGCTTATCTAAGCGTATTGAGTGCCTGTCAGTTTAGTGTGTGGATCCGATTCCAGGCTTCCCGTGGAGGAGATGGGGTTGAGGCGTCTCTTTCTTCCTGTTTCTGTCTTTCTCTTTCCCATCTCTCTCTCTCTCTCCCATCTCTCTCTCTCTCTCTCGCTCTGCATCACCCCTATATCTCTCTCATCTTTCCCTCTCTCCTCTCTTTCTCCTTCCCCCTCTCATGGTCGTTGCGTGTAGCCTGGGACGGCGGGCCCGGTCCGACAACCGTGACTCAATGCTGCTCAGGCACACTCGCCCCAGAGTTTTGATAAGCCGACCGGCCCGGAGTTTTGATAAGCCGACCGGCTCGCATCTCCTGCCTGTCACAACGAGCACTTCGCCGAATCACATCCGCCGGTCCGTCAACAGCATTGGTCACAGAAAAGACACCAACCTTGATTCTGCATTGCTTGTTTTCAGTCTGAGGACTAGGAGAGAGGGAGCGGGGAAGAGAATGAGATCTAGATCTTGTTAAAAGTTGTCACCTTTTTAGAGATTTTAAACGGACGAGGTACAATTGTTAAAAGGAGGAATAGCCATAGGGTTGAGTAATGATACTCTCACATTTTTGCTTCTTCCTTTTCCCTGAAGATGAAGAAAGTAGACTAGACTAGATTTGGTAAATCTAGATTAGACTAGATTTACCAAAAATCAACTCCCATTCTCATCATGCGCTATTACGCGGTCAGAGAGCTGCACAGCTTCTGTATTAGGCTTAGTCCAGTCAGCGTTTGTTGTCAAGGGGCTTTAAAACACAATTACATAACATAATTAGTCATCGTCGTGATGATAATGATCCGAGACAAACCATAACAATTTTCCCCCTCCTCATAGGATAAGCCATGCGGCGCTAAATACATAGTTCCCAAAAAGCAGTGGGGAGGCTTTGTGAGCAGTAATCTGTGCTCTGACTTGGCTCTCTCAGGTGTTTTTAGGAGCTCTAGCTAGTGGTTAGCGACTGTTAGTGACTCTCTCCCTTCCGCTCTCATTAGCATTCTACAGCTAACCGGTCCGACAGGCCTAGCAGCGAGTGCAATCAGGGAGAATCAGGGGACAGCCATCTGAATGTGTGGATATGCATATGAGTGCAAGGAAATAGGGGGTAGAGAGAGAGAGAGAGAGAGAGAGGTCATGTCTTCCGGATGACTGAGCAGTGAACAGGACTAGAAGTGGATCCTGACGACTGAGACGGACAGTACAGGGTGTCTCACTCAGGGTGTTGATTCATGAAGATTAGTGAGGCAAAGGTGGGCGGGGTTAGATCTCGTTTGAATGAGTGAGGGGGGGAAAAGACTATCATCTGATAGAAAAGGATGGGAAAACACAGTATAAATGAAACAGATAGCTCTCAATAGCCTACAGAGATAAATAAAGATATGCATGGTCCAAGAAACTAGAACCTGATTCAATTCAAATAAAACGGAAGACTTAAAATTGTAATTTACTCCAAGTCTTATCTGCTGAAATATTACTTATTTTATAACAAATTACACATTTTATTAAAAATCATCCATCATCTTGAACGCGCTTCATGGCAAACAATCAATTATGCTATCATTTTGCAGCACCTCTCGCCGCCAAATGCACAAATTTTTATTAGCGCCCAAGGGATCATGTAGGGATGGAGAGAAATGGGATTTGTCAGTTTAATTTAGACTGCAGTGCTCAACAGTGGGTTTGGCAGTCCAGGGGTGCATCTCAATACTCGAGAGTGGCTTCCTCTCCTCATGTCCTCGCCTTCATCTGCACTAATTTGAAAGAACTGGACAG
Source organism: Oncorhynchus clarkii lewisi (assembly GCF_045791955.1). NCBI lineage: Eukaryota > Metazoa > Chordata > Actinopteri > Salmoniformes > Salmonidae > Oncorhynchus > Oncorhynchus clarkii. The sequence continues at coordinate 35,363,898 of NC_092177.1, read as the reverse complement.
TTGAAAGTAAAGATCTGGATACCAGTCACCATATTGCTTTCAAATTAGTGCAGAATGAAGAGAAAAGTAGGTCACTTAAGAGTATTACGATGCACCCCAAGTTCGGTACTTATTCATTATTCAGCAGTCAGCGATTCATAGCACATGTAAGCACCACATTGTTCTTACACTTAATTCACAGCAGCTTGTTGGTGACAAGGCCAGAGAAAAGCATCTCTCATAAGTCAAAAATCCTAATATAATGCTATGTTTTCAGCCCAGAAGTAAATTCCACCTTTGTATCCCTTCACGCAAACATTCTCCTGAGTCAGCATTCACTAGCATTACAGCCTTAACCTTCTCCCATGAGTTCATGTAATTTAGATGCATGATAACTAATGCAATACGGTTGTTATATGCACACACACACATATACAGTGCATTCGGAGAGAATTCAGACCCCTTGACTTTTTCCTCATTTCTTTATTTTACAGCCTTATTCTGAATTTGATTAAATTGTTGTTTTTTCCCTCATGACAAAGCCATTTTTTCCTGAAATATCACATTTACATAAGTATTCTGACCCTTTACTCAGTACTTTGTTGAAGTAACTTTGGCAGTGAATACAGACTCTTCTTGGGCATGACACTACAAGCATGGCACACCTGTATTTGAGGAGTTTCTCCCGTTCATCTCTGCAGATCCTCTCAAGCTCTGTCAGGTTGGATTGGGAGTGTCACTGCACAGCTATTTCCAGGTCTCTCCAGACATGTTTGATTGCGTTCAAGTCTGGGCTCTGGCTGGGCCAGTCAAGGTCATTCAGATAATTGTTCCGAAGCTACTCCTGCATAGTCCTGGCTGTGTGCTTAGGGTTGTTGTCCTGTTGGAAGGTGAACCTTCAACCCAGTCTGAGGTCCTGAGCGCTCTAAAGAAAGTTTTCATCAAGGATCTCTCTCTACTTTGCTCTGTTCATCTTTCCCTCAGTCCTAACTAGTCTCCCAGTCCCTACCACTGATAAACATCCCACAGCATGATGCTGCCACAACCATGCTTCACCGTAGGGATAGTATTGGCCAGGTGATGAGCTCTGCCTGGTTTCCTCCAGATGTGATGCTTGGCATTCAGGCCAAAGAGTTCAATCTTGGTTTCATCAGACCGGAGAATCTTGTTTATCATGGTCTGAGAGTCTTTTAGGTGCCTTTTGGCAAACTCATGTGCCTTTTATTGAGGAGTGGCTTCAGTCTGGCCAATCTACCATAAAGGCCTGATTGGTGGAGTGCTGCAGAGATGGTTGTCCTTCTGAAAGGTTCTTCCAACTCTACAGAGGAACTCTGGAACTCTGTCAGAGTGACCATCACCTCCCTGACCAAAGACCTTCTCCCCCGATTTCCCTCGGTTTGGCCGGGCAGCCAGCTCTAGGAAGAGTCTTGGTGGTCCCAAACTTCTTCCATTTAAGAATGATGGAGGCCACTGTGTTCTTGGGGATCTATTGTCTTGGTACCATTCCCTAGATTTATGCCTCGGCACAAGTCTCTGAGCTGCATGGACAATTCCTTCAACCTCATGACTTGGTTTTTGGTGACAGGTGTGTGCCTTTCCAAATCATGTTCAATCACTTGAATTTACCACAGGTGGACTCCAATTAGGTTGTAGAAACATCTAAAGGATGATCAATGGAAACCAGGTGCACCTGAGCTCAATTTCGAATCTCATAGCAAAGGGTCTGAATACTTATGTAAATAATGTCATTTTATTTTTTTACACTTAAACAACACAATGTAACTCCAAGTCAATCACACTTCTGTGAAATCAAACTGTCCACTTAGGAAGCAACACTGATTGACAATAAATATCACATGCTGTTGTGCAAATGGAATAGACAACAGGTGGAAATGATAGGCAATTAGCAAGACACCCCCAATAAAGAAGTGGTTCTGCAGGTGGTGACCATAGACCACTTCTCAGTTCCTATGCCTCCTGGCTGATGTTTTGGTCACTTTTGAATGCTGGCGGTGCTTTCACTCTAGTGGTAGCATGAGACGGAGTCTACAACCCACACAAGTGGCTCAGGTAGTGCAGCTCATCCAGGATGGCACATCAATGCGAGCTGTGGCAAGAAGGTTTGCTGTGTCTGTCAGCATAGTGTCCAGAGCATGGAGGCGCTACCAGGAGACAGGCCAGTACATCAGGAGACGTGGAGGAGGCCGTAGGAGGGCAACAACCCAGCAGCAGGACCACTACCTCCGCCTTTGTGCAAGGAGGAGCAGGAGGAGCACTGCCAGAGCCCTGCAAAATGACCTCCAGCAGGCCACAAATGTGCATGTGTCTGCTCAAACGGTCAGAAACAGACTCCATGAGGGTGGTAGGGCCCGACATGCACAGGTGGGGGTTGTGCTTACAGCCCAACACCGTGCAGGACGTTTGGCATTTGCCAGAGAACACCAAGATTGGCAAATTCGCCACTGGCGCCCTGTGCTCTTCACAGATGAAAGCAGGTTCCCACTGAGCACATGTGACAGATGTGACGCTCTTGAGACGCCGTGGAGAACGTTCTGCTGCTTGCAACATCCTCCAGCATGACCGGTTTGGTGGAGGGTCAGTCATGGTGTGGGGTGGCATTTCTTTGGGGGGGCCGCACAGCCCTCCATGTGCTCGCAAGAGGTAGCCTTACTGCCATTAGGTACCGAGATGAGATCCTCAGACCCCTTGTGAGACCATATGCTGGTGCAGTTGGCCCTGGGTTCCTCCTAATGCAAGACAATGCTAGACCTCATGTGGCTGGAGTGTTTCAGCAGTTCCTGCAAGAGGAAGGCATTGATGCTATGGACTGGCCCGCCCGTTCCCCAGACCTGAATCCAATTGAACACATCTGGGACATCATGTCTCGCTCCATCCACCAACGCCACGTTGCACCACAGACTGTCCAGGAGTTGGCGGATGCTTTAGTCCAGGTCTGGGAGGAGATCCCTCAGGATACCATCCGCCACCTCATCAGGAGCATGCCCAGGCGTTGTAGGGAGGTCATACAGGCACGTGGAGGCCACACACACTACTGAGCCTCATTTTGACTTGTTTTAAGGACATTACATCAAAGTTGGATCAGCCTGTAGTGTGGTTTTCCACTTTAATTTTGAGTGTGACTCCAAATCCAGACCTCCATGGGTTGATACATTTGATTTCCATTGATAATTGTTGTGTGATTTTGTTGTTAGCACATTCAACTATGTAAAGAAAAAAGTATTTAATAAGAATATTTCATTCATTCAGATCTAGGATGTGTTATTTTAGTGTTCCCTTAATTTTTTTGAGCAGTGTATTTGCAAAATATTCTAAAAACCTTTTTTTCTTTGTCATTATGGGGTATTGTGTGTAGATTGATGAGGGGAGAAACGATTTAGTCAATTTTAGAATAAGGCTGTAACATAACAAAATGTGTAAAAAGTAAAGGGGTCTAAATTCTTTCCGAATGCATTGTACATTGTCTTGACTGACCACGAGAATCCATATATGTCAGATCAGGTTTACAATGAATAACTTCAAATATACCCCCTTTCATCCGTAGAAGGGGGGGGGGGGGAGAACTGGTGGAGTTGACACTCACGTCCTGTAGTAAATCAAGGGAGAAGATCCAGGTCTGTGCTCTCCTAATTCACCAAAGGAGTGTGCTTTGTCTCAACAGACCTTTTCCCGCTGAAACTATAACATATTCAAAAGCGAATACTGGAACAATATTTTGAACATAGAACATGGGGAATGGTCAGAGGCGATCTACAGAACACTAATATAATTGTGTTTATTTTGTGATATTATAAAGGAAATACTGTAACTTGGAAAGTATACCCACTACAAACAGTACCAGTCAAAGGTTTGGATACACCTACTCATTCAAAGGTTTTTCTTTATTTTTACTAGTTCTACATTGTACTAGTTCTACATTGTATAATGATAGTGAAGACATGAAAACTATGAAATAACACATATGGCATCATGTAGTAACCCAAAAAGTGTTAGTGTTTAAAAAAACATTTATTTGCAGCCCAAATAAATGCTTCACAGAGTTCAAGTAACAGACATGTCTCAACATCAACTGTTCAGAGGAGACCGCATGAATCAGGCCTTCATGGTCGAATTGCTGCAAAGAAAACACTGCTAAATGACACCAATAATAAGAAGAGACTTGCTTGGGTCAAGAAACACGAGAAATGGACATTCTGCAGTGATACTCCATCCCATCTGGTTTGCACTTAGTGGGACTATCATTTGTTTTTCAACAGGACAATGACCCAACACACCTCCATTTGACCAAGAAGGAGAGTGATGGAGTGCTGCATCAGATGACCTGGCCTCCACAATCACCCGACCTCAACCCAATTGAGATGGTTTGGGATGAGTTGAACCACAGAGTGAAAGAAAAGCAGCCAACAAGTGCTCAGCATATGTGAGAACTCCTTCAAGACTGTTGGAAGATTATTCCAGGTGAAGCTGGTTGAGAGAATGCCAAAAGTGTGCAAAGCTGTCATCAAGGCTACTTTGAAGAATCTAAAATCCAAAATATATTGTGGCATACAGCAGGTTAGCCACCAGGGAGAGACTCGTCGAGGCCTGGTGACAGACGGAGTCTACATCATGCGGCGATGGCTCCCTCTGCTGGACGTGACATCAGTCCCCGTGAGTAATCAAGGGGACTGATTGCTCACCAGCTGGACGAGTCCCATAAAGCTGCCAGAAGGGCAGCACACGGGAGTGGGGACTGGGGGAAGAGAGGTTACTCCCGTATAGTCGTGCTCGACCCAGCGATAACGGAGGGAACTTGGATACAGAAAGACTCCGGAGCCCAGAAGACGGTATCCCGGATGAGACTTCTGTTATTTTTGTTTGTTATTTAATAAACACCCTTGAAACCGGGCTAATTGTTACGGTTTTCTTGCGGTGAAGGAGAGAAGGACCAAAATGCAGCGTGGTTATTTTGATTCATCTTTAATAAAAGATAAACACAAACAATACAAAGCAAGAAACGTGCCGTGAAAACCTAAACTGCCTATCTGATGCAAACTAACACAGAGACAGGAACAATCACCCGCAAAACACTCGAAGAATATGGCTGCCTAAATATGGTTCCCAATCAGAGACAACGATAAACACCTGCCTCTGATTGAGAACCACTCCAGACAGCCATAGACTATTCTAGATAACCCCACTATACCACAATCCCAATACCTACAAAAACCCCAAGACAAAACACACCACATAATAAACCCATGTCACACCCTGGCCTTGCCAAAATAATAAAGAAAACACAAAATACTAAGAGCAGGGCGTGACACTAATACAATTCTGTCCGTGTCTGATTTGTGTAAACGTCTTGACCAAACCCCCTAGTCTGACAATATTTTGATTTGTTTAACTCCTTTTTGGTTACTACATGATTCCATGTCTGTTTTCATGTCTTCACTATTACGAAAATGGTCAAAATAAAGAAAAACCCTTACAAGAGTAGATGTGTCCAAACTTTTGACTGGTACTGTAGATGACGTTTCCATGCTATGGGTTGTTCATGTAATATGAACAATTATTGAAGTGTTTTTGTTAAGAGAGGGATGTGATTTGAGAAGTTATAAGAGATACTTGTTTTGCGAAACTTTGCATGGAGTAATCACCGCCCCGACGTGAAGTCAGGGAGCGTGCCAGCCTGCCGGAACCACCCCTTTCGAGCAAAAGGTATGAATGATGGGTTAAGAAATTAACACATTATACCAGGAAAGTGTGAAGCTGCAGATGCACATTTTTAAAATGGTCTGAACTTTGAATTTCAACACGAGGTGGAGACGATAAACTCACCTCCCGGACAATCACTGGTACGGCTGATTAGCTGTGCTAAGTAAAGCATCTTCGAAAGCGAATTAAGTAGGACCATCCTGTTACTCTGCTCAAACCATCGTATTACGCTACTCATCACCCCACTGGGGAACCATTGATATGGCTGGCTAGCCTATCTTCAAAGAAGCATCTTCAGGAGTGAATGGAAGGAAAATAAATTCTGTAGTTCTGTTCAGGACTACACGACAATGCATCGGATACCGGACAACTACAAAGAAGGACAACAGTAGAAGAGTTGTTGAAACCATTTTGGACAATCAGAGCCTTACAATCGTGCCACGAAAGGGCCCTTTCCAAGGCTGCCCCGTTCACCGAGAGATCCTCGGCAAACCCAGGCATATGTAAATACATTCATTCATGATTTATTGCTCAAAACGGGCGATGGTTTGTGTGCAAAATATATCGTTATTGTAGGTGAGAATAGTTTCTGAATGTGGCAATTGTATGTGTCTCTGTCCCTCTCTCTCCCTTGCCATCTCTTGTTTAACAAGCATCCATGTTGTTTTCATTCCGCCTGGGACCTGTTCTCAGTGTGTGTGTGTTTATTCTGTGTTCCCATTTAATTAGCTAGTAAATAAATAAACAAATTTGTGTAGTACTGAATCATAAATAAGGCTCAGGTTTTTTGCAGGTGCAAGGAGGTTACGACTGTTCAGAATGGTGATATGATACGAGTTTATGATGAATAAGTTGACTGTTTATAGATGTGATAGGTAAGACCTTTTTTAAAGTTTAATTTAAAGTATCACTCTCGTGGTGCCCCAGATCCTAATGAGTTGATTGTTACATGATTCATTTAATTGGGTAACAATTAAAGATAGTTAATTAGATAATTAGACAGTCTTCAGATTAATGTTAAAGACAATTAATTAATGTTAAAGACAAGCCACGTCTCACACACACACACACACACACTAAAAGAAAGCCTACTACATAGGGCACCCTCGTCTAATTACACATCGCCCCTTGTTATTGTTGAGAAGCCCATCAAGGCCATGATTGGTGAATCACTGATCCATTTCCAGCTCTTTGTCTGTTGGCAATGTTAGGGACACCCCCACACAAACACACAAACAGTACTTTTAACATGGCGTTTCAACTTACATATTTGACGTACATGATTACTTTGTGTGCTTATTTATACAGTACCTATGTCCTGGGATTTGAGATCACTAATTTGTCTAAAACATCCCAATGCCGACAAAACAAAATAGGCAAGACAAGGTGGGATAATTTTTTGGGGCTAATTGCGGTGGAAATGTTTTTATACACAAACATTGATATAAAACCGATCCTATTGCTGGAAACTTGGAGTCACGCAATTTTGTATTTTGTTTTATTATCACCACGATGTGGAAAAGCATGCAGAGTTTATAGGCACATGAAATACGTTTTGATGAGCTTTGTAACTTATTTCATAACTAAATAATTGATGGCGGTTAAGTGCTCGGCGATGCGCTTCATGCACATTTCCACTAAATATCAAGGGTAAGCTACTATTTTAATAATGCTGGTGACATGATGATCGGTGCTTGGCTGACAATGATCAAATATAAATGATCTGTATGTTATCCATACATCATGATATAACCGTGCCAAAACCAGATTGTGGCAAGTTTGCTATATTATTGCAACAGAAAGCCATCGTTAGAGTTGAAATTGTGATGGAAACCCATTTAACTTTAAAAAAAAATAATAATAATATTTTTTGCAGAACATAGTCCCACATACCTTAAAACCCCCCCATAAAATGTCATTACCCTACTTATAATGGTTTGGGTCACCTGGGACCATCATGCGATGTCCTAACGACTGTCCCAAGAATGTATTGAAGATGTCCTCACATGGTCATCAACGACGTCCTGCTAACTTACTGGGAACTAGACAAAGTTCCCCGATTGAATGTTCCCATCACGCAAATTCCTAATGACTAGTAAAAGGAAGGTCCTGAGAAAACCCTTAAAACGGTCTTGACATGGTCCTCAGTGACGTCCTGGTAACTTACAGGGAACTACACAAAGGTAGTGTAGTTCACGGGGTTTCGGGTCACCACATATCCAGATTGGATGCATTTAAGTTTCATTCGTTTGTATTCATGAAGCTTCCCATGTCGGCACAGTTGACCAAGAAGGAATAAAGCCATGTCAAGGAGGTCCGATAGTTTTTTCCGTCTGCTGTAGCGCCGTAGAAAACTCTGATTTCTCCGCAATTTAGGTAAACTAATGACAACACCAACTACAGTGTGTGAGTGTGTGTATATACACTGCTCAAAAAAATAAAGGGAACACTTAAACAACACAATGTAACTCCAAGTCAATCACACTTCTGTGAAATCAAACTGTCCACCTAGGAAGCAACACTGATTGACAATAAATTTCACATGCTGTTGTGCAAATGAAATAGACAACAGGGTGAAATTATAGGCATTTAGCAAGACACCCCCAATAAAGGAATGGTTCTGAAAAGGTGGGACTACATATCACTTCTCAGTTCCTATGCTTCCTGGCTGATGTTTTGGTCACTTTTGAATGCTGGCGGTGCTTTCACTCTAGTGGTAACATGAGACGGAGTCTACAACCCACACAACTGGCTCAGGTAGTGCAGCTCATCCAGGATGGCACATCAATGCGAGCTGTGGCAAGAAGGTTTGCTGTGTCTGTCAGCGTAGTGTCCAGAGCATGGAGGCGCTACCAGGAGACAGGCCAGTACATCAGGAGACGTGGAGGAGGCCGTAGGAGGGCAACAACCCAGCAGCAGGACCGCTACCTCCGCCTTTGTGCAAGGAGGAGCAGGAGGAGCACTGCCAGAGCCCTGTAAAATGTCTTCCATCAGGCCACAAATGTGCATGTGTCTGCTCAAACGGTCAGAAACAGACTCCATGAGGGTGGTATGAGGGCCCGATGTCCACAGGTGGGGGTTGTGCTTACAGCCCAACACCGTGCAGGACATTTGGCATTTGCCAGAGAACACCAAGATTGGCAAATTCGCCACTGGCGCCCTGTGCTCTTCACAGATGAAAGCAGGTTCCCACTGAGCACATGTGACAGACGTGACAGTCTGGAGACGCCGTGGAGAACGTTCTGCTGCCTGCAACATCCTCCAGCATGACTGGTTTGGCGGTGGGTCGGTCATGGTGTGGGGTGGCATTTCTTTGGGGGGCCGCACAGCCCTCCATGTGCTCGCCAGAGGTAGCCTGACTGCCATTAGGTACCGAGATGAGATCCTCAGACCCCTTGTGAGACCATATGCTGGTGTGGTTGGCCTTGGGTTCCTCCTAATGCAAGACAATGCTAGACCTCATGTGGCTGGAGTGTGTCAGCAGTTCCTGCAAGAGGAAGGCATTGATGCTATGGACTGGCCCGCCCGTTCCCTAGACCTGAATCCAATTGAGCACATCTGGGACATCATGTCTCGCGCCATCCACCAACGCCACGTTGAACCACAGACTGTCCAGGAGTTGGCGGATGCTTTAGTCCAGATCTGGGAGGAGATCCTTCAGGAGACAATCCGCCACCTCATCAGGAGCATGCCCAGGCGTTGTAGGGAGGTCATACAGGCACGTGGAGGCCACACACACTACTGAGCCTCATTTTGACTTGTTTTAAGGACATTACATCAAAGTTGGATCAGCCTGTAGTGTGGTTTTCCACTTTAATTTTGAGTGTGACTCCAAATCCAGACCTCCATGGGTTGATACATTTGATTTCCATTGATCATTTTTGTGTGATTTTGTTGTCAGCACATTCAACTATGTAAAGAAAAAAGTATTTAATAAGAATATTTTATTCATTCAGATCTAGGATGTGTTATTTTAGTGTTCCCTTTATTTTTTGAGCAGTGTATACAGTGCCTTGCGAAAGTATCCGGCCCCCTTGAACTTTGCGACCTTTTGCCACATTTCAGGCTTCAAACATAAAGATATAAAACTGTATTTTTTTGTGAAGAATCAACAACAAGTGGGACACAATCATGAAGTGGAACGACATTTATTGGATATTTCAAACTTTTTTAACAAATCAAAAACTGAAAAATTGGGCGTGCAAAATTATTCAGCCCCTTTACTTTCAGTGCAGCAAACTCTCTCCAGAAGTTCAGTGAGGATCTCTGAATGATCCAATGTTGACCTAAATGACTAATGATGATAAATACAATCCACCTGTGTGTAATCAAGTCTCCGTATAAATGCACCTGCACTGTGATAATCTCAGAGGTCCGTCAAAAGCGCAGAGAGCATCATGAAGAACAAGGAACACACCAGGCAGGTCCGAGATACTGTTGTGAAGAAGTTTAAAGCCGGATTTGGATACAAAAATATTTCCCAAGCTTTAAACATCCCATGGAGCACTGTGCAAGTGATAATATTGAAATGGAAGGAGTATCAGACCACTGCAAATCTACCAAGACCTGGCCGTCCCTCTAAACTTTCAGCTCATACAAGGAGAAGACTGATCAGAGATGCAGCCAAGAGGCCCATGATCACTCTGGATGAACTGCAGAGATCTACAGCTGAGGTGGGAGACTCTGTCCATAGGACAACAATCAGTCGTATATTGCACAAATCTGGCCTTTATGGAAGAGTGGCAAGAAGAAAGCCATTTCTTAAAGATATCCATAAAAAGTGTCGTTTAAAGTTTGCCACAAGCCACCTGGGAGACACACCAAACATGTGGAAGAAGGTGCTCTGGTCAGATGAAACCAAAATTGAACTTTTTGGCAACAATGCAAAACGTTATGTTTGGCGTAAAAGCAACACAGCTGAACACACCATCCCCACTGTCAAACATGGTGTTGGCAGCATCATGGTTTGGGCCTGCTTTTCTTCAGCAGGGACAGGGAAGATGGTTAAAATTGATGGGAAGATGGATGGAGCCAAATATAGGACCATTCTGGAAGAAAACCTGATGGAGTCTGCAAAAGACCTGAGACTGGGACGGAGATTTGTCTTCCAACAAGACAATGATCCAAAACATAAAGCAAAATCTACAATAGAATGGTTCAAAAATAAACATATCCAGGTGTTAGAATGGCCAAGTCAAAGTCCAGACCTGAATCCAATCGAGAATCTGTGGAAAGAACTGAAAACTGCTGTTCACAAATGCTCTCCATCCAACCTCACTGAACTCGAGCTGTTTTGCAAGGAGGAATGGGAAAAAATGTCAGTTTCTCGATGTGCAAAACTGACAGAGACATACCCCAAGCGACTTACAGCTGTAATTGCAGCAAAAGGTGGCGCTACAAAGTATTAACTTAGGGGGCTGAATAATTTTGCACGCCCAATTTTTACGTTTTTGATTTGTTAAAAAAGTTTGAAATATCCAATAAATGTCGTTCCACTTCATGATTGTGTCCCACTTGTTGTTGATTCTTCACAAAAAAATACAGTTTTATATCTTTATGTTTGAAGCCTGAAATGTGGCAAAAGGTCGCAAAGTTCAAGGGGGCCGAATACTTTTGCAAGGCACTGTATATATATGTAAATATATACACTGTATTTATACTCCAGACTCTGACATTGCTAGCCCGAATATTATATATTTCTTAATACGATTTTTGTACTTTTAGATTTGTGTGTATTGTTGTGAATTGTTACAGTAGATATTACTGCACAAGCATTTCGCTATACCCGCAGTAACATCTGCTAAATATGTGTATGCGACCAATAAAATGTGATTTGATTTGAGATTAATACTTATTTATATTATTTGTATTTGAGGTATTTCATTTTTAGGACTCTTTGACATTGGAGTATTTTGTGTAGATATTTTGACCCAAAAATATACTATTGAATCAATTTTAATCCCTCTTTTTAACACAATAAAATGTGAAAAAATCAAAGGGGTCTGGATACGTGTGGGTGTATTTGTGCCTGCCTGCCTGCTTTCCTGCTTCTGTGTGCAAATATGTGCACACACATAAGTGTCCTTGTGTCTTTTTAAGTGTGTGTTCCCCTGTCTGAAAGTGTGAGTCTGTGTGTGCGTATGCATGCAATAGATGGATGGAGGGAGAGAAAGAAAGAGAGGTGCGAGATGAGGGGAAACAAGGTAGTGAGGGAGTCATTTGGAGGCAGTGGAGGGTGAATAAGCAGATAGGTGAATACTGATGAAAACTCATCTAGTGGCCACTCACTCACTCTTTACCCAAGATGCACCTGGGTGCATATCTTACCAGTGCACCCTGTGGACTATCTCGCCGTCTGTCTCTCTCCATTTCCCTCTCCCACCCCTCTCTCTCCTTCTCTATATCCCTTTCCTCTGTCTCTCTCTCCCTCTAGCCTCTCTCTCCCCCTCGGTCATCCTCTTGCTCGCTCTCTTCTTTTTCCCCTCTCTCTCTCTCTCTCTCTCCTCTATTCACTCTACATCTCTCTCTCTCTTTCCACTTTACTCTGTGTTTCTCTCTCAGTAGCTGTGTATCTAACAGATACATCTGGTACGTGTATCTACTAAATATGAGATAACAGCCCTAAAACTTCCTAGAAATGGAATGGTTGTTTTATGCCAGTGGTCTTCAACCTTTTCTTGCCAAGGGACATTTTTGTTGAAACATTTTTTGAGCTTGTAATGCATCACAAAGCATCTTTGAGAATGATCTATGGCGTGCTTAATGAATACAACACAGCTTTGGTGAAACCCCTCTCTCAAAAACAAAAGTTTTTATCACTTAGAACTTTCGGGAAATGAAGCTTCTCCCCCCAACCGTGCCGTTCTGCTTGTAAAATGACTACTAACTTTACCCACTTAATATAAAATTTTTAAAAAACTGCTGTTGGGTAAACTATATTTATTGGGTAAACTCCTAAAATGAATGTATTATGATGATTATTACATGATAATTCTGCCAGCCCTACTCCAAACACATGTTCGCTAATAGCAGCTCTTTAGCTGATTACCCCATAATGACAACGCAAAAACAGGTTTTTAGAATTCTTTGCACATTTATTAAACATTTAAAACAGATACCTTATTTACATACAGTTGAAGTCGGAAGTTTACATACACCTTAGCCAAATACATTTAAACTCAGTTTTTCACAATTCCTGACATTTATTCCTAGTAGAAATTCCTTGTCTTAGGTCAGTTAGGATCCCCACTTTTGTTTAAGAATGTGAAATGTCAGAATAGTAGCAAAGAGAATGATTTATTTCAGCTTTTATTTCTTTCATCTCATTCCCAGTGGGTCAGAAGTGTACATACACTCAATTAGTATTTGGTAGCATTGCCTTTAAATTGTTTAACTTGGGGCAAATGTTTCGGGTCGCCTTCCACAAGTTTCCCAGAATAAGTTTTCAAAGCTTCTAAAGCCATGACATTTTCTGGAATTTTCCAAGCTGTTTAAAGGCACAGTCAACTTGATGTATGTAAACTTCTGACCCATTGTAATTGTTATATAGTGAATTATAAGTGAAATAATCTGTCTGTAAACAATTGTTGGAAAAATGACTTGTGTCATGTACAAACTAGATGTCCTAACCGACTTGGCAAAAGTATAGTTTGTTAACAAAAAATTTGTGGAGTGGTTGAAAAACGAGTTTTAATGACTCCAACCTAAGTGTATGCAAACTTCTGACTTCAACTGTAAGTATTCAGACCCTTTGATATGAGAGTCAAAATTGAGCTCAGGTGCATCCTTATTCCATTGATCATCCTTGAAATTGTTTCTACAACTTGGTTGTAGTTCACCTGTGGTAAATTCAATTGATTGGTCATGATTTGGAAAGGCACACACCTCTCTATATAATGTCCCACATTTTACACTGCATATCAGAGCAAAAACCAAGCCAAGAAGTTGACGGAATTGTCCGTAGAGCTCCGAGACAGGATTGTTTCGAGGCACAGATCTCAGATCTAGCGAAGACTCTTCTTAGAGCTGGTCGCCCGGCCAAACTGAGCAAACAGAGGAGAAGGTAGTTGGTCAGGGAGGTGACCAAGAAACAAATGGTCACTCTGACAGAGCTCCAGAGTTCCTCTGTGGATAAGGAAAACCTTTCAGAAGGACAACCATCTCTGCAGTGCTCCACCAATCAGGCCTTTATGGTAGAGTGCCCAGACGGAAGCCACTCCTCAGTAAAAAGGCACGTGACAGCTCGCTTGGAGTTTGACAAAAGACACCTAAAGGACTCTCAGATCATGAGAACCAAGAGTCTGATGAAACCAAGATTGAAATCTATGGCCTGAATGCCAAGTGTCACGTCAGAACAAAACCTGGCACCATATCCCTACGGTGAAGCATGGTGGTGTCAGCATCATGTTGTGGGGATGTTTTTCAGAGGCATGGAATGGGATATTAGTCAGGATTGAGCAAAATATGAACGGAGCAAAGTACAGAGAGACCCTAACACACAGCCAAGACAACACAGAAGTGAATGTCCTTGAGTGGCCCAGCCAGAGACCGGACTTGAACCCGATAAAACATCTCCGGAGACACCGGAAAATAGCTGTGCAGCGATGCTCCCCATCCAACCTTACAGAGCTTGAGAAAATCTGCAGAGAATAATTTGAGAAACTCCCCAAATACAGGTGTTTCAAGCTTGTAGCATCATACCCAAGAAGACTCGAGGCTGTAATCGCTGCCAAAGGCACTTCAACAAAGTACTGAGTAAAGGGTCTGAATATTTTTGTAGATGTGATATTTCCGTTTTTTTTTTTTATATACATTTGCTACAAATTTTAAACATGATTTAGCTTTGTCATTATGGAGTTTTGTGTGTAGATTGATGAGACATTTTTTATTTAATCAATTTTAAAATAAGGCTGTAACGTAACAAAATGTGCAAAAAGTTAAGTGGTCTTAATACTTTCTGAAGGTGTAAGTGTGAATTGCTCATAATGAGGAGTTGAGAAATAAAATTCATATCATTAGAAAGAGGATACTGCCCTGTTTTTATACTGTAGGTAGGTATTAAAAATTGGTTTAGTCTGTTGTTACTAGCGATATTCATAAAAACATTTAAATACATTTCAAAAAGTGTTTATATGGCACTGGTACTCTATCTACAGACCACACGAACACACACAGTAATTCAAGCCCACACACTATATGTTTTGCTATCCTCCTGAGGACCTAAAGTCTATTTTGCATTCAAAATCACATTTTTCCTAACCCTAACATACTGTGTAGACCGGGCACTCGCTTGCGCCATCTCGCAAATGTTGATTTGTACATCCACACCAGACACGAGCCAGACACGCAGGTTGAAGTATTAAAACTCTGAACCAACTGTATTAATTTGGGGACAGGTTGGAACTCAATAAACATTCATGGACATTTAGCTAGCTAGCTTGCTGTGTCTAGGTCATTTGTCCTGGGATATAAACATTGGGTAGTTATTTTACCTGAAATACACAAGGTCCTTTTGTCGACATCTTTGTAGAATTCTGACCCATTTTGAGTGTGAAGGAGAATTTTATGTTGGTGCTTTTCTAATAACCCATTCGACTGGGTTCATCAAGTCACTGATTGATCGTGCATGGGAGGAATCCTCACTATTAGTATCTGTAATTTGGCAGTAGGCCCAGAACATTGTTTTGAGAACCGAAAGGGGTGTCTCAGTTTCAAGGTCTCAGCTTGGCGAGAAGAGGCCACGTGAGGTATTGGTCAGTCATGTGCATGAACCAAAAGTTAATGATTTATTAATTATGAATAATGTAAATCATGCAAATATAACTTGTCTGTGTAAGCAGTATATAAGAGTACTAATTGGACTGCCCCTACAGTCCCACTTCAGACCGATACTTTATGCATCTAAGTTTGACTGGAAGCTCTCCAGCTTGCTGATAATAAAGAATGATTCATTTAATATTGACGTCAGGTGTCTCTCGTGGTAATTTCCACGATATGAGTCACACAAAATTGTGCGTTCTTTACGCCGACATCCACAGATAATAGGGGAAACGAATTGTTTCTAGTAATCTCTCCTCCTTCAGTATTAGTCTTCTTCTTTCTCCGTGTACTTTATATCTCGGTTGGCCACCAACATTAAGGTGCATTACCACCACCGGACTGGAGTGTGGACCTCAGTTCATCCTTCAATCACCCATGTGGCTATATGCTCCTAAAAACCAATGAGGAGATGGGTGAGGCGGGACTTTCAGCGCGCCAAGCATCAAAAATAGAACCAAGTTGTATTTTAGCGCCTGGCTACTCAGACGAGTGCGAGCGGTATTGAGAGTTCAGATGAAATGACTGAATAACATGTATGTGTACATTTACTTTGCAACGCTCGCGCACGCAATGCGCGTGGTGTGGTCAGCATGTTACCACTAAGCTTAAAACTTTGTCCAAGTGGGGATGTGAGAAATGTTCCCACAAGAGAGAACTTTCACTATTTTACTATCCTTGTGGGGACTTTTTCAATTTTCTACAATATTGGCTTCAATTCAACTGTATCATTGACTGGGGCTGGACATTTCACCGTCGAGACTGATGTGTGTGCGTGAGTACATGTGGGCTTTTATTACTATTCCCGTGGCTACGGGAAATCCCCAAGAGGACAGATTGTTAAATGGCTCTCTAAAATGGAAATTGAATGTTATGCATTGCCTTATAAGACCGCATTCACAGGCCATTTTGCACAACTCAGCATTGAAGTTATGGTGTGTGCCTATAGAGGTTATCCCTGTATGCATGTGTGCCTCTGCATACGCATAAACTTTTTAAATGCTTTCATCACTTAGCTTATGTCATCCCCCCCCCCCCCCCAGATGAAAGAAGTCATTGTGATGAAATTCTTCAATTGGTTCACTACCCTCTGCCCTGTTCTGAGCACAGTCACGAGATCAGTCAGTAGAATCAGTCTCAGTGAGTCACTGGGTCATACTGTTCTCAGATCAATGTGCCCTACTGTTTCTGTGCATGTCAGTGACTCAGGAAGTCACACACCTGCCTGATGAAAGCAGAATGACGCATCAGAGGCTATTATGCACATACCCACAAAAATACGCTCTCTCAACCCCCCCCCCCCCCCCCCCCCCCCCCCCCCCTAAAATGTACAAAATGTTAAACACACACACACAGCAGAATGTCTATCTACCTCTTGATGACAATATTTGCACACTTTTGTGTTTAACCTCTCTAGGGTAGGTGAGACGCTAACGTCCCACCAGGCCAACATCCGGTGAAACTGCAGAGAGCTAACATTCTAAATACACCATTTGTTATAGTAAACATTCTTGTAAATATATGTATCTTACATCATTTAAAAGATGAACGTCTTATTAATCCAGCCGCTGTGTCAGATTTCAAAAAGGCTTTACTGCGAAAGCAAACATGCTATTTTCTGAGGACGGCGCCACGCACACACAAGTATTACTAGCATTTTCCAACCAAGCATTAGCGTCATGAAAGTCAGAAATAACAATAAAATAAATTGTTTACCAATGAAGATCTTCCTATGGTGGCAATGCCAAGTGTCCGAACTACACAGTGAATGTTCGTTTTGTTTGATAAAATACATTTTTATAGCCTAACACGAAACATTTGTAAACCGCTTGCGTCGTGATTTCTGTCTCATTCAACTTTGGACGATGCGTTCGTGGTAATTACACACACTAAACAAACGTTTATCCAGTCATGGTTGGTTTCATTGCAATCCTCTGGTTGTTACTAACACAACCATACTTGATGGTTCTTTTCCCGGGACGTATTGACCGAAACAAACCGATTTGAAGACACCAATCAATGACCTCATTGCGCACCAATGGTAGGAGCAGTCTATCGTTGATTGACTGTATTTTGGCCCAATGACCACTGATCATCTTGAAATCTAGCTTGGAAGATAGCCAATGAGCTGAGGTAAACGGCAATATGTATTGGTTATACGTTTGAAGACCAACCTTTGTCGTAAACTCTGGCGTAAAAGAGGTTAATTCGCCATTGCGGAGCCACTAATACTACGCATAGCAGTAAATATTCAATACAGACCTTCTCCAGATCCTTCAGGTTTTGGGGCTGTCGCTGGGCAATAAAGACTTTCAGCTCCCTCCAAAGATTTTCTATTGGGTTCAGGTCTGGAGACTGGCTAGGCCACTCCAGGACTTTGAGATGCTTCTTACGGAGCCACTCCTTAGTTGCCCTGGCTGTGTGGTTCGGGTCATTGTCATGCTGGAAGACCCAGCCACGACCCATCTTCAATGCTCTTACTGAGGGAAGGCCAAGATCTCGCGATACATGGCCCCATCCATCCTCCCCTCAATACGATGCAGTCGTCCTGTCCCCTTTGCAGAAAAGCATCCCAAAGAATGATGTTTCCACCTCCATGCTTCATGGTTGGGATGGTGTTCTTGGGGTTGTACTCATCCTTCTTCTTCCTCCAAACACAGCGAGTGGAGTTTAGACCATAAAGCTTGATTTCTGTCTCATCAGACCACATGACCTTCTCCCATTCCTCGTCTGGATCATCCAGATGGTCATTGGCAAACTTCAGATGGGCCTGGACATGCACTGGCTTGAGCAGGGGGACCTTGCGTGCGCTGCAGGATTTTAATCCATGACGGCGTAGTGTGTTACTAATGGTTTTCTTTGAGACTGTGGTCCCAGCTCTCTTCAGGTCATTGACCAGGTCCTGTCGTGTAGTTCTGGGCTGATCCCTCACCTTCCCCAAGATCATTGATGCCCCACGAGTTGAGATCTTGCATGGAGCCCCAGACCGAGGGTGATTGACAGTCATCTTGAACTTCTTCCATTTTCTAATAATTGCGCCAACAGTTGTTGCCTTCTCACCAAGCTGCTTGCCTATTGTCCTGTAGCCCATCCCAGCCTTGTGCAGCTCTACAATTGTATCCCTGATGTCCTTACACCGCTCTGGTCTTGGCCATTGTGGAGAGTTTGGAGTCTGATTGATTGAGTGTGTGGACAGGTCTCTTTTATACAGGTAACGAGTTCAAACGGGTGCAGTTAATACAGGTAATGAGTGGAGAACAGGAGGGCTTCTTAAAGAAGAACTAACAGGTCTGTGACAGCCGGAATTCTTACTGGTTGGTAGGTGATCAAATACTTATGTCATGCAATAACATGCAAGTGAATTACTTAAAAATCATACAATGTGATTTTCTGGATTTTTGTTTTAGATTCCATCTCTCGGTGTTGAAGTGTACCTATGATAAAAAATTACAGACCTCTACATGCTTTGTAAGTAGGAAAACCTGCAAAATCAGCAGTGTATCAAATACTTGTTCTCCCCACTGTATATATTTTTTGGGGGGGGGGGGGGGGGGGGGTGTTAGAATAGCATTTATGTATTTTGTATATAGTTCTTTCCTTCAAAATGTATCACTGAACCAATTCGGCCACTTGGGTACATTTGGGTACATTTGTGTGGGACACCTGGGTGACTTCATGCTCAATGTCATGTAGCTCACTCGTTTTTGAAGTTATCTGTCCAAAACTGTGCTCAGCTATTGTTGCCATCTTATGTTCTTCATTCAAATCATCCACAGCATCCTATTTGTATGTTTGGCTGTTCTTGGTCATTTGAAAGATGATGCCGCAACAATAAAAAACATTTCCTTGTATTTTCTTCTACCAGATCTATTGTGTTATATTCTCCTACATTCAATTCACATTTCCACAAAATTCAGAGTGTTTCCTTTCAAATGATACCAAGAATATGCATATCCTTGTCTCTGGGCCTGAGCTACAGGCAGTTAGATTAGGGTATGTCTTTAGGTGGAAATTGAGAAGAAGGGGGGTACCCCAAAGAAGTTAAGTGCTTTGAAAGTCTGGTCATGGCTCACATCAACACCATCATCCCGGAAACCCTAGACCCAAGTTCATCACTGAGCTAAGGACTCTGGGACTAAACACCTCCATCTGCAACTGGATCCTGGACTTCCTGACAGGCCGCCCCCAGGTGGTAAGGGTAGGCAACAACACATTTGCCACACTGATCCTCAACACAGGGGCCCCTCATGGGTGTATGCTTAGTCCCCACCTGTACTCCCTATTCACCCACGACTGCGTGGCCAAGCATGAGTCCAACACCATCATTACGTTTGCTGACAACAACTGTGGTAGGCCTGACTACCGACAACGATGAGACAGCCTATAGGGAGTAGGTCAGAGACCTGGCATTGTGGTGCCAGGACAACAACCTCTACCTCAAGAAGAGCAAGTCAAAGGAAAAGGAGGGCCGAACATGCCCGATTCACATTGACGGGGCTGTAGTGGAGCGGGTTGACAGTTTCAAGTTCCTTGGTGTCCACATCACCAACAAACTATCATGTTCCAAAAACACCAAGAAACGCCTTTTCCTCTAAGGAGACTGAAACGTTTTGGCATTGGTCCCTAGATCCTCAAAAATTCTACAGCTACACCATCGAGAGGTGTATGGCAACTGCTCGGAATCCAACCATAGGGCGCCACAGAGGGTAGTGCATACAGCCAAGTACATCACTGGGGCCAAGCTTCCTGTCATCCAGGACCTACAGTTGAAGTCGGAAGTTTACATACACCTTAGCCAAATTGAAACTCAGTTTTAATTCAATTCCTGACATTTAATCCAGTAAAAAATCCCTGTCTTAGGTCATTATTTACTATTTTACACCTAGGGATGCTATACATAACTTTAACCCATTTTATAAGAGTTTCTCCAAAATTGAAATATTCCAGGCATTTACGTAAAAACTCCAGTTGTACTTTATCGAAAGCCTTTTCAAAGTCAGCTATGAAAACCAGGCCTGGTTTCCCCGATATTTCATAGTGTTCCATTGTTTCCAGTACTTTCAGTCGAAGTCGGAAATTTACATACACCTTAGCCAAATACATTTAAACTCAGTTTTTCACAATTCCTGACATTTAATCCAAGTAAAAATTCTGTTTTATTTTGTGAAGTGCACTAGTCCCTCCTGCAGCAAAGCACCCCCACAACATGATGCTGCCACCCCTGTGCTTTATGGTTGGGAAGGTGTTCTTCGGCTTGCTAGCATCCCCTTTTTCCTCCAAACATAACGATGGTCATTATGGCCAAACAGTTCTATTTTTGTTTTATCAAACCAGAGGACATTTTTCCAAAATGCACAATCTTTGTCCCCATGTGCAGTTGCAAACCGTAGTCTGGCTTTTTTATGGCCGTTTTGGAGCAGTGGCTTCTTCCTTGCTTAGCGGCCTTTCATGTTATGTCGATATAGGACTCATTTTTACTGTGGATGTAGATACTTTTGTACCTGTTTCCTCCAGCATCTGCACAAGGTCCTTTGCTGTTCTGGGATTGATTTGCGCTTTTCGCACCGAAGTACGTTCATCTCTAGGAGACAGAATGTGTCTCCTTCCTGAGCGGTATGACGGATGGTGGTCCCATGGTGTTTATTTTTGCGTTCTATTGTTTGTACAAATAAACGTGGTACCTGCAGGCATTTGTAAATTGCTCCCAAAGATGAACCAGACTTGTGGAGGTCTACAATTTTGTTTCTGAGGTCTTGGCTGATTTCTTTTGATTTTCCCATGATGTCAAGCGAAAAGGCACTGAGTTTGAAGGTAGGCCTTGAAATACATCCACAGGTACACCACCAATTGACTCAAATTATGTCAATTAGCATATCAGAAGCTTCTAAAGTCATTACATCATTTTCTGGAATTTTCCAAACTGTTTAAAGGCACAGTCAACTTAGTGTATGTAAACTTCTGACCCATTGGAATTGTGAAATAATCTGTCTGTAAACAATTGTTGGAATAATGACTTGTGTCATGTACAAAGTAGGTGTCTGAACTGACTTGCCAAATCTATAGTTTGTTAACAAGAAATGTGTGGAGTGGTTGAAAAACTATTTTTAATGACTCCAACCTAAGTGTGTGTAAACTTCCGACTTCAACTGTATGTACTAGGCGGTGTCGCCCAAGTCCTACCACACAAGAAGCATAACTGGAGCACCACGTCTAGGTCCAAAACGCTCCTTAACAGCTTCTACCCCCAAGCCATAAGATTGCTGAACAATTTATCAAAAGGCGACCCGGACTATTTGCATTGACCCCACCCATTTTTGTTTTTTACACTGCTGCTACTCACTAAGCTGTACCCCCGCACATTGACTCGTTACAAGTACCGACTGTATGTAGCCTCAGTATTGTTATTTTAATTGTTTTTTTATTTTCATTTTTTACTTTAGCTTATTTAGTAAATATTTTCTAAACTCTATTCTCTTAAAACTGCATTGCTGGTTAAGGGATTTAAAGTAAGCATTTCACGGTCTGTTGTATTCGGCGCATGCGACAAATACATTTGATTTTGTTCTCTAGTCTTTCTATTTCTCATTCATTCACTCTCACCCCCCTCACCCCCTTCCACACAAGCATCCACCTTTCTTCCAGCATCCCACCTCCCTTCTCTCCCCCCTCAGCAGGCCTGTAATGAATGTTTGTCATATCTTTTTGACCCTATCTCTCTCTCGCTCTCTACTTATCTCTCTCTTACTGTCTTACTTTATCTCTCCACTCCTCCACTCCCCCTCTTCCCCAGCAGGTCCTAACTCCTCTCACGTGACCACCTGACCGGCCACCCTCTCTTTCCCCCTGTCTCTACCCATCTCTCTCTCTTCCTCCTCCCACTCATCCCCATTCTCTATTCCTCTCTCTCCATTCTTTCCTCCATTTCTCAGCGAGATTTCTAATGAGTTGTTAGATAGCATATCTCCTTCCCTTACGCAAGCCCTGACCTTTCACACTTTCACTCTCTACCCCAACCATCCCCGCTCACACCTCTCTCTCCCTCCTATAATGAGTTATTGCACACCTCCTTCCCTGACGCGAGTGCTCAACCTCTCACCCTCTTGCCATTTCTCTCTCTTGGTTTCTACCATCTCTCTCTCCCTCCTCCCATTTCTGCCTTGCCTACCTTACTCCCACACCTCTTTCTCTCTCTCTCAGTGGGATTCTAATGAGTTGTAAACTCCTCCTCCACTCGAACGCTCTACCTCTCGACCTCTCTCTCATAAACCCACAGTTCTGTGGCATCGTAACCCTCACAATGACAAAGGCCCTGGTCCTGGAGTGTGGGGCCAGAAAGAGAGGACTGTAACTGTGAGAAGACCGTAACCATTGATGTTTTATTTATTTAGCAGATGCTCTTATCCAGAGCGACTTAACGTAGTGAGTGCATACATTTTCATACTTTTTCATGTTGGGAGGGAGAGAAGGATGGAGGATGAATGCTACAGCTCAGCCAGCCAAGGAAAGAGTGTTTACCTCTGTAGAGATGGTGTAACAAGAGGGTGGGGGAGAAGAGAAAAGTGTTTGAATGTACAGAGAGAGGTGAGAAGGTATAAAGAAGAGTGGGGGAGATGAGGGAGTACTCTTCTGTTGTGTTGTAATAGGCAAGGAAGAGAGAGACGAAGGAAATGTGTCTTCGAGTTGAGGGGATCGGTGTTCAGTCTGAACAGAGGTTCCCATTGTCACTTTTTCACTTCAGTGTGTGCATGCATGGGTGGCTGAGTGTGTATTTTATTGGATTATGTTTTGTATGAGGACAAAACAAGACCATACATCATGTTCTTATACTCCAGGACAAATAATATATTTTTGATCTTCTGTCTTTGTGGTGACTAGCTGTTAAAACATTGTGGTGGAAAGTGCTTCAAAGCAGTGCAATTAAACACCTGTAAAATAATCTCATTCCAGACCTCGAGCGACCTTGTTTTGACCAAAAAATATTTGTTCTCGTAACCCACTTGGTGACTTTGTGAAATTGACTCCAATGTATTAATCTGACAATTATGTTAAATTTAAATTCAGAGCTCAAGGGTCTGTGTGCAATTATATGTCATTCAGATTTAATTTCAGAGCACACTGGCTAAGTTTAGCCTCCGTTCTAGGTCGTTGTAACTTGCAACACTCTACTTTATACTTCCTTTTACCCAATTCCAAATCGACCCCCTAAGCATTTCTAATAAATCTGAAAGGGCAAGGTAGTTACTACCATATTTCTAAAACCTGTTCAATCCCTTCATATCTTCACAAAGGTCCAGGGGATAGTAGCTAAGGACCATTTTTAAATTGGAAACCCAAGTAGTGTTCCATAGGCTCAAGATATGATTAAACATTTTGAAACAGACAAGGTACTACCTGAACAACCTTTGGCGATATTTGATGATGTCTCGCGTTGTAATTGACTTGTATATCCTCTCTCCTCAGGTAAGATGTTCAAGTCCCTGGATCTGTCGCTGATTGTGGAGTTTATGCTAATGTTCTACAAGGACAAGCCCATTGACTGGCTGCTGGACCACATCATGTGGGTCAAGGTGTGCAACCCAGAGAAGGACGCGGTAAGTGTGGCGACCACTGTCCTAAAACAAGTGTTTCTTTGGACTCAGTCATGTTACATCAGTGATTACTTCAAGGGAGGGAGGAAAGAAGGATGTATTACAGATTATCCAAGCAGGGAGCAACAGGTTACTGCAAAAATAAAGTAAACACTTTAGCAAATGAGTGTTGTATAGCACACTGTACACTGGACAGGACATGACTGGAGTTTAAATTAACGTGGGCATTGTTTAATGCATTTCACAGGAAGAACATTCCAAGCATTTCAATGTAGGTAAGCAGGTTACAGGTGCCCTAAAGGGACAAAACTAGAATATCAATACACAACAATGAGGGATACAAAGGCTGCGTTGACACAGGCAACCCAATTCTGATGTTATTTTCGCGAAGCTGATCTGATTGGTCAAAAGACCTATTAGTGAAAACAATATAAGAATTGGTCTGTCTGTGTAAACGCAGCCAAAGTATATTGAAAATAGGTGCTTCCACACAGGTGGGGTTCCTGAGTTAATTAAGCAATTAAAATCCCATCATGATTGCGGTCATTATAAAAATACCTATTTCACCAATATTTTGGCTACCATGGCTAAAAGAAGAGATCTCAGTGAATTTGAAAGAGTTCTCAAAGGAGCATAGGTGATTTAAAGGATGTGTTTGTGTGTATGTGTGTCATCAGATCTCAACCCAATTGAACACTTATGGGGGATTCTGGAGTGGTGCCTGAGACGGCGTTTTCCACTACCATCAACGATACACCGAATTATAGAATTTCTCATGGAAGAATGGTGTTCGCATCCCAGACACTTGTAGAATCTATGCCAAGGTGCATTGAAGCTGTTTTGGTGGCACATGGTTGCCCATCACCCTATTAAGACACTTTTCCTTTATTTTGCCAGTACAGTCGTGGCCAAAAGTTTTGAGAATGACACAAATATTAATTAATATTAATGTCAGATGTTACTATGGAATACTGAAGTATAATTACAAGCATTTCATACATGTAAAGGCTTTTATTGACAAATACATGAAGTTGATGCAAAGAGTCGATATTTACAGTGTTGACCATTCTTTTAAAAATTTAAAAATGTAAACTTTTTTTACCCCCTTTTTTTCTACCCAAATTCGTGGTATCCAATTGGTAGTAGTTACAGTCTTGTCTCATCGCTGCAACTCCCGTACGGACTCAGGTGAGGCTAAGGTCGAGAGCCATGCATCCTCCGAAACCCAACCAAACCTCCCAGTGGCGGCTGGCTGCGACAGAGCCTGGTTTCGAACCCAGAATCTCTGGTGGCACAGTTAAAACTGCAATGCAGTGCCTTAGACCACTGCACCAACCCGGAGGCCTTAACCCTTCTTTTTCAAGACCTCTGCAATTTGCCCTGGCATGCTGTCAATTAACTTTTGTGCCACACTGATGGCAGCCCATTCTTGCATAATCAATGCTTGGAGTTTGTCAGAATTTGTGGGTTTTTGTTTGTCCACCCACCCGCCTTTTGAGGATTGACCACAAGTTCTCAATGGGATTAATGTCTGGGGAGTTTCCTGGCCATGGACCCAAAATATATGCACTCACACCTGCCTGCTGCCATTCCTGAGCAAGCTCTGCACTGGTGGTGCCCCAATCCCGCAGCTGAATCAACTTTAAGATACGGTCCTAGCGCTTGCTGGACTTTCTTGGGCGCCCTGAAGCCTTCTTCACAACAATTGAACCGCTCTCCTTGAAGTTCTTGATGATCGGATAAATGATTAATTTAGGTGCAATCTCACTGGCAGCAATATTCTTGCTGCCAGTTGGTCCTTTTGTGGCAGGGCTGATAAGCAGTGGAAATGTTTTTGGGGGATTCAGTTCATTTGCATGGCAAAGAGTGACTTTGCAATTAATTGCAATTCATCTGATCACTCTTCAAAACATTCTGGAGTGTATGCAAATTGCCATCATACAAACTGAGGCAGCAGACTGAAAATTAATGTGAAAATTAATATTTGTGTCATTCTCAAAACTTTTGGCCACGACTGTACATACACTACATGGCCCAAAGTATGTGGACGTCGAACATCTCATTCCAGAATCATGGGCATTAATATGTAGTTGGTCCTTCCCGCTGCAATAACAGCCTCCACTCTTCTGGGAAGGTTTTCCACTAGATGTTGGAAACTTGCTGCGGGGACTTGCTTCCATTCACCCACAAGCATTAGTGAGGTCGGGCACTGATGTTGCCGAGTAGGCCTGGCTCGCAGTCGGCGTGCCAATTCATCCCAAAGGTGTTTGATGAAGTTCAGGTCAGGGCTCTGTGAAGGTCAGTCAAGTTCTTCCACACCCGTCCATTTCTGTATGGACCTCGCTTTGTGCACAGGGGCAATGTCATGTTGAAACAGGAAAGGGCCTTCCCCAAACTGTTGCCACAAAGTTGGAAGCACAGAATCGTCAAGAATGTCATTGTATGCTGGAGCGTTAAGATTTCCCTTCACTGGAATTAAGGAGCCTGAACCATTAAAAACAGCCCCAGACCATTATTCCTCCTCCACAAACTTTACAGTTGGCACTATGCATTGGGGCAGGTAGCGTTCTCCTGGCATCCTCCAAACCCAGATTCGTCCTTCGGACTGCCAGATGGTGAAGCGTGATTCATCAATCCAGAGAATGTGTTTCCACGGCTCCAGAGTCCAATGGCGGCGACCTTCACACCACTCCAGCCAAGAATTGGCATTGCTAATGGTGATCTTAGGCTTGTGTGCGGCTGCGCGGCCATGGAAACCCATTTCTTGAAGCTCCTGACAAAGTTATTGTGCTGACGTATTTGTATTTATTATTAATTATTAAAGATGTTGCTTCCAGTGGCAGTTGGGAACTCTGTAGTCACTTGTTGCAACTGAGGACAAACTATTTTTGCGCTATTCAGCACTTGGCAGTCTTGTTATGTGAGCTTGTGTGGCTTGCCACTTCACAGCTGAGCCATTGTTGCTCCTAGACGTTTCCACAATAACAGTACTTAAAGTTGACCGGGACAGCTCTAGCAGGGCAGAAGTTTGACGAACTGACTGGTTGAAAAGGTGGCATCCTATGATGGTGCCACGTTAAAAGACACAGAGCTCTTCAGTAAGGCCATTCTACTGCTAACGTTTGTCTATGGAGATAGCATGTCTGTGTGCTCGATTTTTATACACCTGTCAGTAATGGGTGCGGCTGAAATAGCCGAATCCACTAATTTGAAGGGGTATCCACATGCTTTTGGCCATGTAGTGTATAAATACCATGCCTTTCAATTGCACTTGCCAAAATGGTCTCAGTCTCAGAAAATTGTGGAACTCCCACACACTCCTATTCTTTTTCTCTCTCCCTGCTCCTCTCTCTTTCTTTCTTTCTCAACTCTCCCGTCTGCCACATACACAGAAACACTGCGACAGGCAGAAGGCCAACCTGAGGATTCGCTTCAAGCCCTCCCTCTTCCAGCATGTGGGCACTCACTCCTCCCTGGCCGGAAAGATCCAGAAACTCAAGGTATGTACGTCGCGAGCATTGTGTGTTTCCGTATCCCACTGACTCGCTAGCCAATCAATACATTTTGTATACTCTAGCATCCTTTCACTGTGCATCAAGTCTCTGAGCACTGCAGTACTGATATACATTTCAAGTCACCACACAGATTCAATATTTTTTACTACAAAGTAAAGAATACTGTGTTTAATGTCTCTGATTGTTAAGATCAGTGGATATCAGCCTGAAGACTGCTACTGCAATCTAACCCAATCAATTCACTATCAATACGCCCAACACTTTCTCAATTTAGAGATTCTCCACCAAGCAGGCCTGGCCTCCGCCACTGAAATGAATAGTATTTTATCAGTGCTTACAACTGTCACGCAATGAGCGTGTGAGACACGCATTTGACCATCTTCACACGCCACACATTTCTCATGCATTGAAAAAAGTAACGCTTTTATTTTAGAATTAATCCAGTGTATATTCAGTGCGTTAACTTTTTTAACTTTTCAACTGTGCCTCCAAATTGCTTTGAAATTGGAGCATATGCACCTGCAGATCTACATCACGAACATTGTAACTGAGTCACTGTGTGTGTGTGTGTGTGTGTGTGTGTGTGTGTGTGTGTGTGTGTGTGTGTGTGTGTCTGTGTCTGTGTCTGTGTGTGTCTGTTTTTTTTTTAAGTCGGAAGTTTACATACACCTTAGCCAAATACATTTTAACTAAGTTTTTCACAATTCCTGACATTTAATCCTAGTAAAAATTCCCAGTCTTAGGTCAGTTAGGATCCCCACTTTATTTTAAGAATGTGAAATGTCAATATAATAGTAGAGAGAATTATTTATTTCAGCTTTTATTCCCAGTAGGTAAGAAGTTTACATACACTCAATTAGTATTTGTTAGCGTTGCCTTTAAATTGTTTAAATTGGGTCAAGTGTTTCAGGTAGCCTTCCACAAGCTTCCCACAATAAGTTGGGTGAATTTTGACCCATTCCTCCTGGCAGAGTTGGTGTAACTGAGTCGGGTTTCTAGGCTTCCTTGCTCGCACATGCTTTTTCAGTTCTGCCAACAAATTTTCTATATGATTTGTGGGCTTTGTGATGGCCACTCCAGTACCTTGACTATATTGTCCTAAAGCCATTTTGCCACAACTTTGAAAGTATGCTTGGGGTCATTTTTCATCTGGAAGACCCATTTACGACCAAGCTTTAACTTCGTGACTGATGTCTTGAGATGTTGGTTCAATATATCCACATAATTTTCCTCCCTCATGATGCTCTCTATTTTGTGAAGTACACTAGTCCCTCCTGCAGCAAAGCACCCCCACAACATGATGCTGCCACCACATGCTTCACGGTTGGGATGGTGTTCTTTGGCCTGCAAGCCTCCCCCTTTTCCCTCCAAACATAACAATGGTCATTATGGTCAAACAGTTCTATTTTTGTTTCATCAGACAAGAGGACATTTCTCTAAAAATTACAGTCTTTGTCCCCATGTGCAGTTGCAAACAGCAGTCTGGCTTTTTTATGGCGGTTTTGGAGTAGTGGCTTCTTCCTTGCTGAGCGGCCTTTCAGGTTATGTCGATACATGACACTTTTTATTGTGGATATAAATAATTTTGTGCCTGTTAACTCCAGCATCTTCACAAGGTCCTTTGCTGGTGTTCTGGGATTGATTTGCACTTTTCGCACAAAAGTACGGACATTGCAATTTATTGCCCTGGCCACATCTGCAGTCCTCATGCCTCCTTGCAGCATGCCTAAGGCATGTTCACGCAGATGAGCAGGGACCCTGGGCATCTTTATTTTTTGTAAAATTTTTCCAGAGTCAGTAGAAAGGCCTCTAGTGTCCTAAGTTTTCATAACTGTGACCTTAATTGCCTACCGTCTGTAAGCTGTTAGTGTCTTAACGACCTTTCCACAGGTGCATATTCATTAATTGTTTATGGTTCATTGAACAAGCATGGGAAACAGTGTTTAAACCTTTTACAATGAATATCTGTGAAGTGAAGAGCTTCATTAAATAGTACCTGGCTCTAACCAGAACAGAAAGAGGAGTGGGAGGCCCCGGTGCACAACTGAGCAAGAGGAACAGTACATTAGAGTGTCTAGTTTGAGAAACAGACGCCTCACGAATCCTTAACTGAACTTAAATAGTACCCGCAAAACACCAGTCTCAATGTTAACAGTGAAGAGGCAACTCTGGGATTTCCTCTGTCCAGTGTCTGTGTTATTTTGCCCATCTTAATCTTGTATTTTTATTGGCCAGTCTCAGATATGGCTTTTTCTTTGCAACTCTGCCTAGAAGGCCAGCATCCCAGAGTTGCCTCTCCACTGTTAACATTGAGACTGGTGTTTTGCGGGTACTATTTAAGTACCCGCAAAAGCACAAAGTCATTGCATAATGCCATGCAAAATGTCAGAATTGCCGCAGCAAAATGAAGGATCAAGAAAAATCAAGTACTGTCACGCTCCCAAATATCAAGTTAGAATGAATCCCTGTGTCTTTAGCTAACTGGACCCTCAAAGTCAGTACGATAGCTTAGTGATAGAAACAATTCCATCTCTCCCCTCTCTGACCCCCCTCCTATGGTCTAATGGTTTGCTTCAGGACAAGGACTTTGGAAAGCAGACTCTGCACAAGGGCCACGCCAACCCGCTGGCAGAGGTGACCACCAGCCTAAAGACATACCAGCACTTCACCTTGGAGAAGGCCTACCTGGGAGAGGACTTCTTCTGGGCCTTCACACCCGTGGCTGGAGACTTCATCCGCATCCGTTTCTTCACACCTGTCCGCATCGAGAGGTGTGTGTGCGCTCACATGCTCAGATACACACATACATGGCATGCTTGAATACAGACACATATATGGACACACACACGTGTGTATGCATAGACATAAACACATACACACATGCGTACGCGCACACACACTTCACACATGTCCCAAACTGTCTCTCTCTCTCTCTCCACTGGGCCCATATGAATAATATTTCTTCCCATTACTGTAAGGGGAGATGGTCTATCTACTCTGGACCCTTCTTACTGGCCATGCTGTGGCTCTTTGGTCACCCCTGTTACCTCAGAGGCGCTTTTGGGGGTAGCGAACGGTTCAGGCTACTGTTAGGTACTTGGTGGCACATGTATTTATAGAAAGCAAATGGAGATAGAGATTGAATTTGGTGACTTGCTGGCTGGCTGACTGACGATGATGATAATAATGGTGGATCAATTTGTGTTGAATATCTAATTGACATCCCCCCCCCATTTGTTATCCTCTCTCTTTCTCGCTCTCTTTCTCTCTAGGTATTTCTTCCGGAGCGGGAACATTGAGCACCCAGGGGACAAGCTGTTCAACACCTCTGTGGAGGTGCTGCCTTTTGACGTGAGTCTCGCCACTATTCACCCGATTCATTCCCAGTACATTATCAGTTATCCCACATATTCTATTTTAATACGAAGCGCGCCACTATAAGCCTGATTCATCTTGCCTCGAGGGGCTGCAGGTAGCCTAGTGGTTATAGCGTTGGGCCAGTAACGGCCACTCCTAGGGAGAGTAGCTGAATTGCTGAACTTTCTCCGTTCCTAGACAGTTTGTCTTACCGTGGACTGATGAACAGAAAATGCTTTTAGGGATGCTTTTGTAACGCTTTCCAGCTTTATGCAAATCAACAATTCTTAATCCTAGGTCTTCTGAGATCTATTTTGTTCGAGGCATGGTTCACATCAGGAAATGCTTCTTGTAAATAGCAAACTTACATTTTGTGAGTTTTTTCTATAGGGCAAGGGAGCTCTAACCAACATCTCCAATCTCATTGACTCCAATTAGCTTTTTAGAAGTTATTAGCCTAGGGGTTCACATACTTTGTCTTGCCACTGTATACAGTACCTGTCAAAAGTTTGGACACACCTACTCATTCCAGGGTTTTTCTTTATTTTTACAATTGTCTACTTTATAGAATTATAGTAAAAACAGAACTGTTAAATAACACATTGAATCATGTAGTAACCAAAAAAAGTGTTAAACAAATCAAAATATATTTAATTTGTAGCCACCCTTTGCCTTGATGACAGCTTTGCACACTCTTGGCATTCGCTCAACCAGCTTCATGAGGTAGTCACCTGGAATGCATTTAAAAATGTGTGCCTTGTTAAAGGGTTAATTTGTGGAATTTCTTTCCTTACCGCGTTTGAGCCAATCGGTTGTGTTGTAACAAGGTAGGGTTGGTATACAGAAGATAGCCCTATTTGGTAAAAGGACAAGTCCATATTATGACAAGAACAGCTAAAATAAGCAAAGAGAAACGACAGTCCATCATTACTTTAAGACATGAAAATGTATTTGAACTTTGAAAGTTCCTTCAAGTGCAGTCGCAAAAACCATCACGCGCTATGGTGAAACTGCCACAGGAAAGGAAGACGCAGAGGATAAGTTCATTAGATTTACCAACCTCAGAAATTACAGCCTAAATCAATGCGTCACTGAGTTCAAGTAACAGACACATCTCAACATCAACTGTTCGGAGGTCACCTGGTGAATCAGGCCTTCATGGTCAGATTTCTGCAAAGAAACTACTGAAGGACACCAATAATAAGAAGAGACTTGCTTGGGCCAAGGAACATGAACAATGGACCGGTGGAAATCTGTTAATTGGTCCGATCAGTCCAAATTCTAGATGTGTCTTTGTGAGATGCTGAATAGGCGAATGGATGACCTCCGCATGTGTGGTTCCCATCGTAAAGGAGGAGGTGTGATGGTGTCTGGGTGCTTTGCTGGTGACACTGTCAGTGATTTATTTAGAATTTGAAGCACACTAAACCAACATGGATACCACAGGATTATGCAGTGATCAACTTACCGGGACTGTCGTTTTTCAACAGGACAATAACCCAACACACCTCCAGGCTGTGTAAGGGCTATTTGACCAAGAAAGGGAGTGCTGCATCAGATAACCATCTCAATTGGGTTGAGGCCAGGTTTGGGATGAGTTGGATCACAGAGTGAAGGAAAAGCAGCCAACAAGTGCTCAGCCAGTGTGGGAACTCCTTTAAGACAGCAAGGGCATTGAAGATGAAACGTGGCTGGGTCTTTCAGCATGACAATGATCCCAAACACACCGCTCGGGCAACGAAGGAGTGGCTTCGTAAGAAGCATTTCAAGGTCCTGGAGTGACCTAGCCAGTCTCCAGATCTCAACCCCATAGAAAATCTTTGGAGGGAGTTGAAAGTCTGTGTTGCCCAGCAACAGCCTCAAAACAGCCGCCAGTCAGCCAGGATCCGCCAGATCCGCCAGTCAGCCAGGATCCTCCAGAGCCGCCAGTCAGCCAGGATCTGCTAGAGCCGCCATCACCCATGTCACACCCTGACCTAACCAAAATAACAAGGAAAACAAAGAATAGTAAGGTCAGGGTGTGACAAAAATGATGTAGTAGATGTCCTAACCGACTTGCCAAATCTATAGTTTGTTAAGAAATTTGTGGAGTGGTCGAAAAACAAGTATATGCTTTTTGGTCTTCATTTAATGTTAGGTTTTATGGTTAGCATTTTGGTTAGGGTTAGGCTTAAAATCTGATTTTATGACTTTGTGGCTGTGCCAGCTAGTGACCACAATGCAGAGCTACCTCCAGAACAAGATTCATGGCGAGAAACGCTAACCTGCCCAAGATCCCTCCCAACGTGTTATCCAATCGCATAAAACAGGTCGTTAACCTACTAAGGGGATGGTGCGAGGGTGCTGAAAACATGGATGCCAATAATTTCGACCTGGATCTTTTTTTATTATATATATATATATATATTACCTATTAAACAAAGTATAATTTTTGGGAGCATGCAATGTGGCCCAGTATTTGTATTATTTATTTGATAGTCTTTTTTGCTCATCTTTATCAAGGCTACCAATAATTGTGGACTGTAATTCTCTCAAGTGGAAAGACATATGACGTCAACTTCCATCTTGTTGACAGGAGCACATAAGCCATGTTGAAAGGCGAGCACCCACAGTGTTAAGCCCCAGAGGCTACAGAGAGCGAGAGAGAGGCGAAGAAAAATAGATGAGAAATGACTCAAGACAGAGCAAGGTTCTCTCTCAGAAAAAGAGCGAGAACGAGAATGTTGAGGAGAAAGAAAAAGAGGACTCCCGGGCGGTGGTAATCAGATCTGTCTCCCGCCAGACACTGTTCGAGAGCTTTCGCTTTAAAATGATATTTCATCTGGCAGGAGGGCTAGGCGAGGCGAGGCGGGGATTTCAGATTATGCCCTGCAAACCACCGCTCTCCACGACAGATTAATAGCTGGATTTTGCAGAGGCTCGAGAAAGATATTCATCTCCTCCTGTTTCTCCTCCCTCGCTCTCGGTCTCTATCTCGCTTATATCCTTTCTTCTCCTCCCCTCCTGCACTCATTCGATCTATACTTCAACCTGATTGTCATTGAGACCCTGTAATGGTGCTAGAGAAAAGGGGGATTTAGGGAAGAGTGCAAATAGGGTGGAGGTGTTGCTGCTTTTGTTGTTGTTGTTCCTCCTACAGTATGAGGAAGAATACAGTGCATTCGGAAAGTATTCAGACCCTTGACTTTCTCCACATTTTGTTATGTTACTGATACTGTAAGTATTCAGACCCTTTGCCATGATACTTGAGCTCAGGTGCATCCTGTTTCTATTGATCATCCTTGAGATGTTTCTGAAACTTGATTTGAGTCCACCTGTGGTAAATTAAATTGATGGGATATGATTTGGAAAGGCACACACCTGTCTATATAAGATCCCACAGTTGACGGTGCATGTCAGAGCAAAAACCTAGCCTTGAGGTCGAAGGAATTGTCCGTAGGTCGCCGAGACAGGATTATGTCGAGGCATAGATCTGGGGAAGGGTACCAAAATATTTCTGCAGCATTGAAGGTCCCCAAGAACACAGTGGCCTCCATCATTCTTAAATGGAAGAAGTTTGGAACCACTAAGACTGTTCCTAGAGCTGGCCGCCCGGCCAAGGGGAGTAATCAGGGGAGAAGGGCTTTTGTCAGGGAAGGGACCAAGAATCCAATGGTCACTCTGTGGAGATGGGAGAACCTTCCAGAAGGACAACCACCTCTGTAGCACTCCACCAATCAGGCATTTATTGTAGAGTGGCCAGATGGAAGCCACTCTTCAGTAAATGGTACATGACAGCCCACTTGGAGTTTGCCAAAAGGCACCTAAAGGACTCTCAGACCATGAGAAAGACCATCACTACGGTGAAGCATGCTAGTGGCAACATCATGCTGTGGGGATGTTTTTCATTGGCAGGGACTGGGAGACTAGTCAGGATCGAGGGAATGATGAACGGGGCAAAGTACAGAGAGATTCTTAATGAAAATCTGTTCCAGAGCGCTCAGGACCTCAGACTGGGAATAAAGTTCACCTTCCAACAGGACAACCACCCTAAGCACACTGCCAAGACCACGCAGGAGTGGCTTCGGGACACGTCTCTGAATGACCTCGAGTGGCCCAGCCAGACCCCGGACTTGAACCCTTGAAAATAACTGTGCAGCGATGCTCACCATCCAACCTGACAGAGCTTGAGAAGAATGGGAGAAACTTCCCAAATACAGGTGTGCCAAGCTTATAGAATCATACCCAAGAAGACTCTATGCTTTAATTGATGCCAAACTGCTTCAACAAAGTACTGAGTAAACGGTCTGAGTATTTATGTAAATATGATATTTCTGTTTATAAAAACCTGTTTATGAAAATGTAAAAAGCCTGTTTTTGCTTTTTTCGTTATGGGGTATTGTGTCTAGATTAATGAGAATTTTCTCTTATTTAATCAATTTTAGAAAACAAAATGTGGAAAAAGTCACTATATGCTCATGGAAGTGTTGCATGTCTTTAGACCCATGACAAGTTGAGAGAGAGAGAACCTCGCTGTCAGGTGCAGTTCAACGGTGGATGGGAAATGTAATATGACTACCATAATCACTTGTGTGATCATCCCGCACTGATTTCTATGTAGAGCAACACAATAGGGAAAACCCCTTCAAAGATCAGCTTATTTTCCCTCTTTCCATCCTCCAGTCCTTTCTCCTTCATTGCTTTAGGTAAACAAGTCAAACAGATACTGTATTTCTCAAAGAGTCAGATTGGATACGACACAGCAGCAACACTAGAGTCCCGCTTCCTTTGTCTCCCTTTACTATGAAGACTCATTGATATCTCTACTCTTTTATTATGTTGTGAAACAGAGAGATCGTAGTTAGGTTGGATCTGAGCTCATGGCTAGTGCTGTGAGGTGAAGAGAGGACAGTAGAGTGGAGTTTGCTGTTGTGAATGCATTGGTTGATGATGTATAGATTGAAGCTGTGATCCGAGTGCAGATCAGGGTTGCTGCCTGCATCGATCTTGGTGTATTGTGCGTACCTGTATTGTGTTCCTCACACACCTATCTCTTCTCCTACAGAATATCCAGTCTGAGAAAGAGGCGTTGAAAGAGGGGAGAGAGAAAACACCAAAATACCACAGAACAGAGGACGGCTTTATCAGAATAGGTGAGTATTAGTATGAAAAACAGCTTTGCCTGGGTCATGTACACAAGGAAGGAAAACGTGGATTCGTCCAATCAGAAACATGCTTTTTGTTTTCCGTTGCAAAACACTTTGTTACAGTATGTGTTTCAATTGGTGGTAATTAGCACTGGGTATTTATTTACCAGTGTTAAGAACTAGTACTGCAGACAGGATCACCCAAAGCCAACACTATTCTCCCTGCCAAAATATCCCTCAATGTCTTTCCTTATTGATTTCATCCATCCATCCATCAATCCTCTTCCCCGTCTAACAAAAACCTTGTGGCAGACACACCAGCAAACAGGGACAGTTCACACAGACTGAGACAGGTCCTGACAAATAACACACACACACACACAGGCCTCTGACTGTTGATTTTATTAGGATCCCCATTAGCCAATGGCAATTATCGAGGGCTCCAACGGTACCGATTAGTTGCTGCACAATCTAGCACTTTTACAGGATGATCGGTCAGTGGTAGGAGTGGATAAGGGCTAACTTCACAGTTTTAGTAGACCTTAGGTGCTCTTTCTGAAATTGTATGAAGTGCAAGAAAAGTGTTGCGCCGGTGTGCTTTAAAATGATAGCATTGTGCTCATTTAAGAGAAGGGATGAAATGACGTTACAATGTTCATATCATTTTGAAATAGGAAGACGGGTTAAAATGTTGTTTAAATATGGTGGGGCAAAGGGTTTGAGGTGAATTCCGTTACAACTGATTCAGTAACAAGTGTTAGATACTTTTATGGTTCCTTCCTTAATTACAGATCTGAGAGGTGTGGATTTGGTCAATGCAATAGGATAGAAACCTTGCTTTCATTACAGCATTATCCAATGACATACAGATGATTGATTCATTAAATGAAGGAAGGAAGTAGGGGAGGAGGAAGCGAGTGAGGATGTATTCTTTCAGTTTTTAAGCAGGGGCCCCGAGCCTGTCATTCAAGTCTCTGAAACACAGCCACAATGACCTCTTGTTCTCCGCACTAGCTTTTATCCCATTGAATATGAAACTCCTTATGACATTAGGGCTGGGAATTGCCAGGGACCTCATGATACAGTATTATCACAATAATTATAGCGCCTTCATAAAATATTCTCACCTCTTGACTTTTTCCACATTTTGTTGTGTTACAAAGTGGGATTAAAATTGGTTGTCAATGAGCGACACAAAAATACTCTGTCAAAGTAGAAGAAACATTATTATAATTGTTATTATTAATTGAAAATAAAAACTAATATTTGGATTAGATAAGAATTTAACCCCCTGAGTCAATACGTTTTAGAATCAACTTTGGCAGTGATTACAGCTGTGAGTCTTTCTGGGTAAGTCTCTAAGAGTTTTGCAAACCTGGATTATACAATATTTGCCCATTTATTCTTTAGAAATGTCTTCAAGCTCTGTCAAGGTACTTTTTGATCATTGCTTGACAGCCATTTTCAAGTCTTGTCATAGATTTTCAAGCTTATTTAAGTCAAAACTGTAACTAGGACACTCGAGAACATTCAAAGTCATCTTGGTAAACTACTCCAGTGTATATTTCGCCTTGCGTTTTAGGTTATTGTCCTGCTAAAAGGTGGATTTGTCTCCCAGTGTCTGTTGGAAAACACACTGAACCAGGTTTTCCTCTAGGACTTTGCCTGTGCTTAGCTCTATTCCTTTTCTTTTTATTAACAAAAACAACTCCCTAGTCCATGCCGATGACAAGTATACCCCTAACATGATGCAGCCACCACCATGCTTGAAAATATGAAGTGCTCCTCGGTGATGTTGTTTTGGATTTGCCCCGAACATAATGCTTTCTATTTAGGACACATTTTTTGCTGTTTTACTTTAGTGCCTTATTGCAAACAGGATGCATGTTTTGGAATATTTATATTCTGTACAGGTGTCCTTTTCACTTTGTCATTTAGGTTAGTATTGTGGAGTAACTACAATGTTGTTGATCCATTCTATCACAGCCATTTAACTCTTTAACGGGTTTAAAATCACCATTGGTGAAATTCCTGAGCGTTTTCCTTCCTCACCGTCAACTGAGTTATGAAGGGCACCTTTTCTTTGTAGTAAGTGGGTGTATTTATACACCATCCACAGTGTAATTAATAACTTCACCATGCTCAAAGGAATATTTAATGTCTGTCTGTTTTTTTTTAACCCATGTACCAATCAGTGCCTTTTTTGCGAGGCATTGGAAAACCTCCCTGGTCTTTGTGGTTGAATCTGTGCTTAAAATGAATTGCTCGACTGAGGGACCTTACAGATACGGTAATTGTATGTGGTGGGTTGAACACCTTTATTGCACACAGAGTTAGTCCATGCAATGTTATTATGTGATATGTTAATCACATTTTTACACCTGAAGTTATTTAGGCGTGCCATAACAAAGGTCTTGAATACTTATTGACTCAAGACAACAGTTTTTCATTTTTTTAATGAATTTGTAAACATTTCGTAAAAACATAATTCTTACATTATGGAGTATTGTGTGTAGATCAGTGACACAAAAACTACATTTAATACGTTTTACATTCAGGCAGTAACACATTAGAATGTGGAAAAGGTCAAGGGATGTGAAAACCTTCTGAAGACACTGTAGGTGCTGGTACGATATGTGTTGTGATTATCGCGATTCTATGTATTGCAATTCGATGCTGTGTTTTTATTGCACTCTGATATGTTAACCATGTTGCTCACTAGATGTCCGCAGCATAGAGATGAGAGCATGAGAAAATTCCTTTTGATAATTTGTGGAAAAAAGTGCTGAAAACATTTTCGCTCACTATTAAAAAAGAAGATGGAGAACCAGCTATAGGATGAAAAATACCAGAGGTTTGTTGCAGATAGACTAACTCTGCTTAGAAAAAAAAAATCCAAGTATTGATATAGTATTGTCTAAAATAATATTGTGAGATGTAACTGTATTGATTTCCCCCATCCCCCATCCTTATGACATCATATAAATTATTAAATTATTAAGCGCTCCCACTCATTCATTATTAGTTCGGGCAGGAATGAATATCAATCTGGCACAGTAGTTCAGATTTGGACCAAATAAATTCATTGTGTGATATTGCTATCAAATGTTCATCAGGTTATATTTCTCCCTCCAGCTCCACTCAGTAGAATATTAGCTTTCAGGCGTAGTATAACCTAAAACACAACTCACTCTATGCTCCCCATGTTTGATTTGATACTCTACGTTGTGGAACTAGATTTATAGGAGAGAGAATTGATTTTGTATAGGTAGCATTTCTGTAGTGGAGCGCAGTGGCGATTTTAGCATGTAAATATTGGTGGGGCAAAAATAAATAAATGTGGGATGCATACCAGCAGAGCCAATACACAACACAACACTAAACAGTACATTAATTGCACTATAACGGTGACAAACGCTTGCCCACGAACTGTTAGGGCCTACATAAAGCTGTCCCAACAGCAGAGTCCCAACACCTTACCACTGCTACACCTGGCTATCAGCGGAGCTTGTCTGTCAGCGAAAAAGTTCATTCAGGCTCATTTACTGCCTTTAAAAAAACATAGCTGATATGGCTGACTTGCTTAATCAAATGTGGTTTCTAATGACAATTGAGATGAACAAACTATGGTATAAAGGGACGACATGCGGATAAGAGGCAATCCGTAATTTCGATTAAGACATTAAGAGTGAGCTAGGACAGACGTAGTCAATATAACTATTTGTTCAGCACTTTTGAAATGTAAAGCAACAGAATTCAGAACATGGACCGTTCATCCAGTGTTCTCCCTGTACCAGTCAGAACCACAGGATAAATAAATGGGACATAAAAACAATGAAAGCTCTTACAAAATTCAAAGACTACATTTCTCCAAAACAGGTTATAATCTACATGTGCACCACCAAGTCAGAACAGTATGCGAAAATAGACTAAATTATTAGGGTGAGGCACATGGGCTACTAACAGCTTACTACACAACATATTGTGTAAGTATTACTTTCTTAGCTACAGTATACATATCTCATTGGCATATTACATCATTTATGCAGCAGCATACAAAACATTTTTGGGCCTTGTTGTGCTGGGCTCACTTGAACAGGAAGGTGGCGCGATGGTCCTTTGTGGGCAAATTTTGCCGTCAAAGTCTGTCATTCTCTGGATTTATGGTGCTTTCAAGACAACTGGGAACTCGAGAGAAAAAAAAAGTTGAATCATGATGACATAAGTGATCTTCAAGTCGTAGCTCTAAAAAGAGGCCCGAGTCGAAAGTTCAAAACGTATTTTCCCAGTCGAAGCAAATTTTTTCCAAGTTTCCAGTTGTCTTGAACTCACTAAAATCCAATTTTGCAATTCCGAGTTAACAGTTGTTTTGAGCGTGGCACAAATCATGCTTCATTGACAGCATGGTCAATGTTGAATGTTTATAATTTTGAACTCGGAAAAGAGACACGTAATCTTAGACTTGGGACCATACTGTGGCCGACTCCACTGAATTGAAGGCTAATGATTGCTTTGCAATGCTTGCAGTTAGCCACTGATTCCTTCCAAACCACTCATTGTTGAATTAGCGATTTCCAACTTGTTGTGTATTGTATGTGCAATGGCCAATGAGCACCAATACGTTTTATCTATAATTTCTCTTCATATGACAAGGATTAAAAAGGATTTGCCAGTAGATTGTGGACTTGATTCATGATGATGACTGCTAGCTAAGATTTTGAAAGTATGATGTTGACATTGAACAGTCCAATCAAAGCTACTGTAGATTATAATGTGATTTGACGTCACTTTATCTGTGGCCAATGACCTTGAGCCTTCTTGGATGGGCACTTCTAATGTAACTATATGGCATCACCCAAGGGACTTGCATTTTCTAGCTCTACCCTTAGAATTGGCGGTAACGTAGTGTCCCCATGAGTGACAGAACACTGAGCCAATCACAGCGCAACGCTCTGTATTTTCTGCCGGCTTGCCCCACCACCACAAAAAGTACTGAGCTGGGCTGAAACACATGCATTTTGTAGCTGCCTTACTGAAGATAACAAAAAAGAGACCATGTTTGTATGCGGCTTTATTAACTCAATGATATATATATATTTTTTTACATTGTTTGCAAACTGATATATATTTGGCACGTATTAAATGGGTTGCCACTGGCAGAGCGACAAAGAAATCATAGCAAAGCATGTTATGGCTGTATTTGATACAACCTCTTTGACTTGAACCAATTGAAATGTCAACACAACATATCTTGACTAACATATCTTGACTCTGTTATAATTTAGGAGCTTGAGGTACAAATGCAATACAATGCTGCATCATGACTATGATGAGGAAGTCAATAGATTTCCAGCCACAGTCCATTAGTTATATTGGTTTGATATATCGATCCTCTCTCTCTCTGTCCTCTAGGAGTGTTTCATAATGGGATCGCCGAGGGGGAGGTAGACCCCACGTTCGGGCCCCTGGAGGCTCTTCGTCTCTCTGTGATCACAGACTGCCCCGTCTGGGTGATCCTGAGCGAGGTAAGCCGGCCCAGCCATCACCCGTTCAACACAGAGCCTTGGGAGCGTTGTCTCATAAAGAACCACTTGAATTTTAGTTAACTTAAATTGGTAGCTCACTGAAAAATCTAAGTTGGTCAGATGTTTTCAGGCCTCAAACGTGGTCTTATGTCAAGTTTAATCCATTGATCCATTCAAAGCTATCCTTTGATTTTGTCTCAAATGCTATGTCTATTGCACTTCAGATATTCATCAAGAAAGCAGAGTGAACTTCAACACACCGCAGCAATACCTCAGTCATCCGTTTGACCGTTCCGCAGAGGAACAGAGCCTTCACAAGCTATACTCATTCCTTGGCTTTTGGCAATGAGTTTCTCGAGCGCGGTCAGAGTGCGCCATCTTCTGACGCGATCTTGCCATCGCAGGGTACTACTGAGACCGTCAGCCCAATTCACGGTTGACAGACGTCATAGGAAGATCTGCCCAGACGCGAAATCGGAGAACATGCGGCCCCGCGTGGACGACACAGAGACTACGCTGTATTTAGGAAACTGTATTTATGTGTAAATAATGGTTTATGTTTTAAATAACTGTAATTACACTGGTAATTGTCAAATAGCTGGCGAGATTGCCTCTCCCCTTTTGATGACAATATGACAATAAAATATTGCTGCTTCAGAATCAAGACTTGGCAACACAGTCACCCAGATATGACAACATTGCGCAACTTCAATATCATTTAATCATGTATGACAAATGTTCCTGGTTTTACCCAAATGTATACATAAAATACCTTTGTATGCGGATATAGGCCTAATATGCATATTTATGTAACACAATCAT
Source organism: Oncorhynchus clarkii lewisi (assembly GCF_045791955.1). Classification (NCBI taxonomy): domain Eukaryota; kingdom Metazoa; phylum Chordata; class Actinopteri; order Salmoniformes; family Salmonidae; genus Oncorhynchus; species Oncorhynchus clarkii. The sequence continues at coordinate 35,321,455 of NC_092177.1, read as the reverse complement.
ATGAATGATCTCTGTTATGTGTGTTTATGTATATACAGTGAGTGAATGTCCACAAAAGTCAGTCAGAAAAGTAGCTTCTACAGTGTAGAAGGAAATTGAACTTTAGCTAAAAAGTACATACTTGTCTGTTTGAATAAAATGTATTTATATGGTCAATTCTAAAGCCAGAAGTCAATGTAGGAACACTATGATTATGGTTCGAACATCTGTTTGTTGTTTATTTCATGAACCATCATTGCTTACATCCCCCCCCCCCCCCCCCCCCCCCCATCAATTTGCCTTATTGTGACATGGAGTAAACCCGGTTGTTGGGATAAATCAATGTAAGCCATGGCCAGACATGAGCTCCTCTATTGCATTAGCTAGGAAACCAGAAAAGACAGCTGTCTCGATAATACAGGAAACATACTGTAAACAACTGCTTCGCTGTTGGATTTGCTCCGTCTGCCAAATATCAGATACATGTAGTTAGTTGTATCCAAGGGGCCACTGGAGATACACGTGGCTACAGAGTCATTGTTTGGACTGGTCGGATGTAAGAGAAATATGTAGCTCTAACCAATGCATGAAGAATCATCTTTACTGTCAATTGGATCTTTGTTTCTCATAATGACCATGAAGAAGTCAAGGAAGGACCCCTCTGTCTCATTTAAGTTCCACTCAAGTGAGGTCTGAAAGAGAGAAACTGTCCAATATGACAACCCCTCTCTTTCCACATAGTCTGCACTACTATTACATTGAGTTGGAAGTCGAACTTATTCAAGGACTGTAATTGTCCCGACACCAGACTTATACAGTACATCTTCCAAATAGGCTCTGTAAATGCAAGGGCTACACTCAACTTTTATGCATTACTACGATGCAAAGGGTATATAGCAGTAAAGGGACACATTCATTTGCTTTTGTACACTTGGATCCACATTTTTTTCCAGAGCCCTACCACAAAACCATTGAAAGCTCTTGATCAAAGATCTAAAAGAGTTGTGTCGGTTAAAGAAAAATATTATGGGATTTCAGCCAATACAAGTGTACTGAAAAATAATACGCTTGGGAATTTATAGCAGCTTCGAGGCTGCTTTCCTATCGAATACCGACAGGCAACAGTTGCTAATTCTGTTCAACGTCAACACAGTTTCTCAGCAATGACAGAAATTAACTGGTTTTCCGTTCATTGAGGAGTGCACTCCAGGGTCAGTCAGCGCAAACTGGAGGTTGTGCCAAAACGATTTGTCTTAGCAGCCCCATCAATTTTGTTGGTATGGCCACTATACAATAGCAGGTGCACGGTTGCATTAAATCAACAGAGGGCAATGGACAGAAAAATCTGAACTGTACCCAATGACTCTGACCTGCCCTGTGCGAAGAAGGAGAAATTGTTTTATTTTCTTGTAAGAGCCACTGGAATGCATTGCTATTATACGTTGTATTTTGTATCGTTTAGATAAAATATATTTAATGACGTTATCTTCTATCCAATCTGTGAATTGTAATAAAGACAGAATTTCAATTGACTTGGCTTTGTTTGTTCAAAGTTAATCTCTTGTCAATTCAATGCAAATCTGAGTATGCTAATCTCGCCTATATGTGGATTAGTTTGCTGTTATGAATGTGCATTCCTTGTATACGTCATCAATGGACCATGTGACTTCAATGTCCCATTTATTGCAGAAGGTTGGATGCAAGAGAGTATGTGTAGTTATTACTATGTGACAATCTTTTGTGATGATTTTGTTGGGTAGGCTATTTAATATTTTCAATTAGCTGCATACAGTCAGTGCACTTCAGAATAACTGAATGTATAGAATACAGCATTTATCTTTAAACATTATCCTCCATACAATATAATGTAACACTACACAAATCCTGTGCGTTACTATGGGGCTCGAACACACCTAAATTTGACCAGGATAGGGGACATGCAATATGAATCTGTGGTGGTTTATGATAATCACGGTGAGGAAAAAGAATGGTATTCTAATTAATTGTACCTTATTGAATGAGTGGCAGGTAGCCTAGTAGTTAGAGCGTTGGACTAGTAACCAAAAGTTTGCAAGATCAAATCCCTGAGCTGACAAGGTAAAAAATCTGTCAATCTGCCCCTGAACAAGGCACTGTTCCTAGGCTGTCATTGAAAATAAGAATTTGTTTTTAACTGACTTGCCTGGTTAAATAAAGGTTGAAAAAAAATCAAATTCAATAGGCCTAACATTCAGAATAATCAAATCAGTGCTTTAGTTCATCAATTATTTACACTTTACTGTTTCACTCACACCTCTTCTTTCTCTTTGCTTCAGCTCTAGCCAACTTCACAAAGTGCATAAATCATTAATTGATGATAGACTACAAAATGTCATCAATCATCAGTAAATGCTGTCCCTGCTTCATAATTTGTTTTTTTCCCTGTTTTATGGTCGTCACTTGTTAACACTAGTTAACACAGCCACAAAATCGTAATTATTGCTCACTTTATGCTTAACCCTAACCTCACATTTTTTTGTTGCCGATTCAGACTTTGTGGCTGTGGAATCGTACTTTGTGGCTGTGTTATTTAGAGTAAACCCTGTCTTACTATAACCAATCAGCATACATTTCCTCTTACAGCTGGACAAATCATCGCCGTCCACGGGGTTCGGATTGGGGGCGGAGACCATTTACTATGATTGACATGTAGCACAAGCAATCCAATTCTTAAAATTCCCGGAAAACGTCAACATTTTCACTTCAGCAACCAATAAACAATTGGAGAAGGTGTGGCTACTAATCCAAAGTGCATGCCCCAAAGTCACACGTGATCCTACTGTAGTTCAAGGTGTCACATCGAAGCAGGAGGTACGTAATGACGAACAAATGTCACTTCTTTCAAATATAGCTACTTCGCTTAATTATTATTTCAGTCTACATTTACCCAGCTTGTTCAGTTGCATGCAATGCTGTCCAGTGTATTTTAACTGTATTTATCATAATGAAAAAGCTCGAAACGATGCGTGGTCTTAGCGTGGACTGGCTAACGTTAGTAGCTGACAGAGGCCAGCTATTTAGTAGGCTAATTTAGCTAACGTTAGTAAAATAAAGGTAGCTACTGTTATCCAACAAATGAACGTTGACATGTTCTGTCAGTAGCACACAGTTGCTCGTGTGTCCCTTTTGCCACGTTAGTTAGCTAATACATTTTGAAAGTGTTTAAGTCAGCTAACGTTAGCTACTGTAGGCAAGGATACATTGTGGCATCCATCTAATGTCAGCAATTAAGTGGTTAAGTGAAAACCCTCCTCGCGCTAAAGTAAGGAAATTGACAAGTATTGCCTTGGTGTGCGTGCACATGTCAGATCCATTGTGTAACAAAAATCACGTAGGTATATTATCAGAAATAAATGTAGTCATGATGCAGTAGTCGATGTGTCATGGTGAGAAACTAATGTATTATATATGTATTATATATACTATGTATTCATTTGCCACGGCTATTTAAATCTCGAGCACAAGTACATTAATGAATGGATTAATTAAGCATTGTGCCCTAACGTTAATTACCTACCGGTATGTCCTTTTTAGTTTGGTCCTTGTTATCTCTTTGGCTGTGTTAGATATTAGTGGGTGACAAGACCTACGCACTTCAAATTGGGGTTTATCAAGTGAGGAGCTAGCTGTATGTGAAATCATTTCCCTTAAGACGGACATGGACCTGCTTGTATGAATGGCCACATGGAGAACAGGTATTGCTGGTAGGGATGAAACGCGTAGAAGTCTGACCAGTTTTTCAAACCCACTTCCTCTGATGCATTCAACACCCTCTTGGAAATGTAGCTTTAAAAGTTTGCACATCTGAATAAAGGACTTGGCCTGTGTCATCTTATTGAATGATTGACACATTTTTTAGCTAGCTATCTGAGAAATGTAAATAGCTTGAATGGAAAATATTTATTTGAAAGGGAAGTTGGACGTTTTATTGTTTACCCATGGTTAAATAATAACTTCTCATTTCTGATGGGGAATATTTATGGTCACACGATAAGCTGTTACATTTTGTGTACATTAACAAGATGATTGCACCTTTAACCCACTCTTGTTGACCTAGTCTAGAAACTAATGTTGAATGGTACAATAGACTTGCATGCTTTGAAAATATATTTGCTTTTATTTAATGTTGAATGGTACAATAGACTTGCATGCTTTGAAAATATATTTGCTTTTATTTAGTCTTACGTATTTTCCATTCTCTCTTTGAGACAGTCAAGGGACATGAGGGTCATTGGGTCCTTATCCTATCTGCTTAAACCCACCGCACACCCACACTTAAATCCCTACAGTATGACTTAGACTGGGCTTCGTATCACAGAGTAGTCTATCCATTATCAGAGGCTGCATGTTGCTTATCCATGAGGGGATACACTGTGAAAGTGCTGTGCAACATCTTGCGCAAGATGTCTGTCCATGTGGCGTAGCCTAGCTAGAAACAATTAACCATATGACCACAGCAGTAGTAGATGGCACTGTTTTTCTCCAAATACAGAGTGAACTGAATGGAATTAATTCAAAAGACTGGCTGGCTGATAATAGTATTTGATGTGTTGATTGAGCACTGATTGATTATACTGTCCCCTCCCCCTCCTTGTATCTGCTCTGTCCCTGACTTGAATACATGTGACCACTGAGGCATGATGTGAATGGGGGAGTGGTGTCCACTTGGCAGCACACCAAGGCCTCCCAGGTCCCCCCTCCAGTGTGGTGGTTTGTTTTGTTTGGCCCCATGACTTCTTCAGCCTGTGGTGAGAAAGTGAAATTTGCCACTCCTCTCACGTTTATCCCTCCATCCGTCCCTCCCACACACCGCCCCTGGCCCACAAGGCACCTCGGCTTGTCCCTAGCCCCCCAGGCGGCAGCCACCCTTCCAGCTCCTATGTCCCACAAAACAGAGAGTGGAATCTGGGCCTAGCTAGTCAACTCCTTTGCCTCACCCATCCCAATAAGACCTGTATCTCACCCCTCACGCTCACACTCAGTAAGTTGATTGTCAAGTTACATGCATGGTGCTTTTTGGTGGTGAGCTCCCCTCTGGTTATCCCCTCTTTGTTGGCAGCCAGACTTGTTGCAGGGAAAACACCCTAGTCACAGTGTACAAACAGATGCATGGCAGAATCCTTTATTGAAGAACACACTAGCACTGTCACCGGGCTTGGAGCTGTTCTATGAATAGTTGTGGAGTTTTAGATTTATTTCTCCTCCGGCACTGGCATGGCAAACCCATGTGGTCACTGAAGTTTGTCTCATGTATGTGTATTGTCAATGTGCTCAAGATATATTAGCCTAGATATAGCCTACCTATATATATTAATGCATAGCCTTTTTGGGGAGGTTGTGTTTGCAGCTCCTCCTCAGGACACTCCCTAGGGGACCTGGCTCCAGAGTTGACATATCCCTTGGTGGTAGTGCCCTGGTTACCATTCCTGACAGATAGGAGTTGGGGGGGGGGGGGGTGGGTATATCTCCACCCCTACCTTATAGGCAGGCTACTCCAGTGACCACAGTCCCTTAGGAAGACCCTGTGATCTGTAGAACAAGCTCAATGTAGGCTTATGGATCAAGGTTTCCGTTAGGAAAATGTGGTGCCGGACACTTGGACTGGCAGTTGGAGACATTAATTGGAGACATTTGAGAAATGTACCGGACCCATGTGCATTGTTTACGTAACCTGATTAGAGCGTACACCACAATTCACAGAATGGCAGAAATCACATTTTGATTATGGTTATGTCTTAACAGAACATGCAACTCAAGGATGCAACGGCGTGTGTCCTTACTGAATTCCTATGCAAACTTTTACCATTTTACAACTGCCACATTTACTGTTCCTTAGCCAACAAGTTGAGTAACAAATAGCAAAATCACTAGCCTATGTCAGTCTAATATCCCCCATAAAAGTTGACCTATTCTATTGGTCAGCTTGTCCGTTCTGCACGAGAAAGAAATTGCCTTTTCCAGATCAGAACGTTTAGAAGATCAGAACATTTAGCTTAGAAATTTAGTGAACTATTTCTTCACATAAGGACAGCAATGCGCAGAAGGAAGTAGGCTATGCGTGAATTTTTGTTTCATAACGCAATTAGCGGGAAAAACACTTGTCAAAGCGCACCACACAGAGATTAAAATATTTGAGAGGGGTTATCTAAAGATGCAGCAACTAGCATGGGTTGCTAACATGACTAGGATTGTGCCTTTGGCTACTGGACAATCAAAGAAAATTGATTTGAGAACCAATAGAACATGACAGAAATAGACTACTGGTGTCAATGGCATATGGAAGTCTTTGTAAAATAATTGCCTCCACGTTTCTATGGTTGGCTTTTACTTTGAAGCATGGAAAGACATGCCTTATTTTTAATTTGACCTTTATTTAACTAGGCAAGAACAAATTCTCATTTCCAATGACGGCCTAGGAACAGTGAGTTAACTGCCTTGTTCAGGGGCAGAATGACAAAATAACTCTGGATGAACTGCAGAGATCTACAGCTGAGGTGGGAGACTCTGTCCATAGGACAACAATCAGTCGTATATTGCACAAATCTGGCCTTTATGGAAGAGTGGCAAGAAGAAAGCCATTTCTTAAAGATATCCATAAAAAGTGTTGTTTAAAGTTTGCCACAAGCCACCTGGGAGACACACCAAACATGTGGAAGAAGGTGCTCTGGTCAGATGAAACCAAAATTGAACTTTTTGGCAACAATGCAAAACGTTATGTTTGGCGTAAAAGCAACACAGCTGAACACACCATCCCCACTGTCAAACATGGTGGTGGCAGCATCATGGTTTGGGCCTGCTTTTCTTCAGCAGGGACAGGGAAGATGGTTAAAATTGATGGGAAGATGGATGGAGCCAAATACAGGACCATTCTGGAAGAAAACCTGATGGAGTCTGCAAAAGACCTGAGACTGGGACGGAGATTTGTCTTCCAACAAGACAATGATCCAAAACATAAAGCAAAATCTACAATGGAATGGTTCAAAAATAAACATATCCAGGTGTTAGAATGGCCAAGTCAAAGTCCAGACCTGAATCCAATCGAGAATCTGTGGAAAGAACTGAAAACTGCTGTTCACAAATGCTCTCCATCCAACCTCACTGAGCTCGAGCTGTTTTGCAAGGAGGAATGGGAAAAAATGTCAGTCTCTCAATGTGCAAAACTGATAGAGACATACCCCAAGCGACTTACAGCTGTAATCGCAGCAAAAGGTGGCGCTACAAAGTATTAACTTAAGGGGGCTGAATAATTTTGCACGCCCAATTTTTCAGTTTTTGATTTGTTAAAAAAGTTTGAAATATCCAATAAATGTCGTTCCACTTCATGATTGTGTCCCACTTGTTGTTGATTCTTCACAAAAAAATACAGTTTTATATCTTTATGTTTGAAGCCTGAAATGTGGCAAAAGGTCGCAAAGTTCAAGGGGGCCGAATACTTTCGCAAGGCACTGTACATTGACTGGTATTTCCATCAATAAATAGGCAAAAAAAGTATTGTTTTTCAATGGGATTTTTTTTCTTATCCCTATTTATCGGTTTACTGTCTTTTCTTTTTTTTTATTGGCCGAAAGCTTTCTCTTGCTGGCGAATGGAAATCCTGCTATGGATATGCTACATTGTTAATCCAAGTGGAAAGTAGAGTATTATGGTAATCTTCGCCTGATAATAGCCACTCTGGTAATTTAGCATGACTGTTATGCTATGGGAAGCGTTAGACGGTGTGACTACGGACGTTAATCTTGCGTGGGGTTGAATTCATTAATGGAACAGTCTGCTATGTGCATGGAATGTACAGTAATACGTGTGCAACTGCATGCTAGCATGTAGACACTGGTATTCTCATGACAAAAAGACAGTTGGTAACTTTGGTTAGTTTGTTAATAGACTTTGAGGTCCTCTAAATTATGAATTGATTTAAATTAATTACAGTCATAAAATATGGCCTATATATCAGTTGTCTGTACTGCATATGGTAAGGTGGACCTAATAGTACTCTCGCACCCCCCCTCACGCTGTACCCAGCCCCACTTATTTGGCTAATGGTATCAGAACATGCTGAGGGGTTGAGAATATGATGGAATTATAACAGACTTCGATCTTATTGGCATTATCTGATTGGAGAAGACAAAGACCCAATCTCAAATCGATACTTGCCCCCTAGGTGTTTCGGAATATTTAAGTGGATTTTATAGGCTTAAGAAATATTGTAATTGTTCCACCTTGCCTTCTCATTAGGGGAGGGTTTACAAGTAGGCCGTCATTGTAAGTAAGAATTTGTTCTTAGCTGACTTGTCTAGTTAAATAAAATAAAAAATTATAGTTAGGAGGAAGATTTGCCATATTGCTTAAACACCTACCCATCCTTCTTAATTAGAATTGGGATAGTGTCGAAGGAGCCAACGTCTGTGTGCACACAGCCTGTCCTAAATTGTTTGTATGGTGTTGAGTAAATTGCCTGTGAATAATATGAAAGGTAAATATCTGTGTGTGTGTGTGTTACATGGGGCGCTAGTGTAATCTCATTGGACCGAATCTCATTAGGGGAAGGGGCTCAGGCTGCATATGCCTCAGGCTCGTCGCTATGGCAATGGGTGCCGGTGAGGCACTGGGTAACGGCATGGCGACCATATGCCTGGCAACAGTTGGAGGGAGTGTGCGTTCTATAGGCATGAAAAGGATAAAACATTTTTGAAAATTTGGAGGGAGCCCAGTTGTAGAACTAATGCTCAATCTTGTTCCAGGAGCTTTTAATCATAGTGCTTTTAAGACCAGCGTTGTGGTTTTGATTCCTGCATGTACCACCTCTACCAGTAGGCTTGTTCTAATAGGATAAGAAGCTGTAATTTAACCTAATGGCCACCTGCTCGGAAATTATCCCCTTTCTCCAGCTCAAATTATATGCTAGGTTGCATTGTCAGTCGCCCGCATATTTTTGTTTCTGTTAGATCGTGTCTCTCTTGTAGCCCAGTGACGCCCACCCATCTCTCTCTCTCCCCAGAAGCAGCCGCTTTCTCTTTTTCATATCTTATTCTCCCTCTCCTGTGTCCCTCATCTCATTTAACCCCTTGTTTATGCTTTATTAAATGGCCACCTTCTCTACTCACTGCTGTCATTTTCCTTCTACCATCACATTCCTTTCTTCACCTCATGTCCTACCCATAGCCTATATTTTTATTTCTCTTAACCACCGTTTGAAATCAGCCTCTACTCTTAGACGTTTTTGATCTGAAAGGAATGGATGGGTGTAACTAAGTAATAATACTGTGGCTCCGCTGCTCCTCCCTAGCCCTTGGGGTAAGGTGGCTAGGAATCTGTATGCCATATGCAACAACTGAAATGGATAAGGAGGGGATTCAATAGGAATCTAAATTAATGTAGCTGCAGACCATAACAGATTCTCACTTGTTAATTAGTAATTAAGCCATTAGTGTGCTTGCGTCAGCGAGACCACTACTGTTATCCGCCATACTTCTTATTAAAACACTTTTGAACAGCTGCCGAGCGAACACATTTTCTTCAAGAAATTGGCCTAGTGTATTAATTGCTCTCTCTTCTCTCCCCTAGACTATGGAGCTGAAGGTGAGGTATGTTCTGCTGCTGGCCGTGGGCCTGTGGTCAACACTGCTACTGACCACGGTGACCGCCCACCAGGAGGAGGAGGACGAGCCTATCATGGAGATGGGGGGCGACATGGATGTGGAAGACGAGATGGAGGAGCTTGACCATGGGGAGGAGCTTCTGGATGGGGAGGTGGAGGCAGACATGCCCCCGGGACCACCACCAGTCCCTAAAGTAAGTCTATCCTAGGCCAGTGTGTGTAAAGTTATGGTTTCAGTGGTTGAAATCTCAGTTTTGATAGAAGCGTGGCTCTTCTCTTCCCTTCTAGCATGCCCAGATTGTGACAGCCAAGGAGAAAAGGTTAGGCTTACGTGGCTGCTCACTGTTATACACAGATTCAAGCCAACCTACCCATATTCAGTTGTCAAATGTCTTTTGTGAAAGGGCTGTAGAGTGAGTGGGAGGTTTGAGCTCATTTCAAGGAATGAATGTGATTCGCACAACGCCACAAATGATAGAGGCTAAGCCTGTGCTGGGACTGCTTAGTGTCCTTCCTTTGTCCACTAGCTCTGAAATGTAGAGATATGACCTATAGTTCAGAGGGGATGAGAAGTTGGTGAATTAGCCCTGACGACTCACACAAAATTCTTCCTGATGCTCTGTCGTTCGCATACTTTCGTCTGAGACTGCCATCATTGAAGTCGTCTGTGGTGACGAGGGGCATGGGGGGGGTGTTGTACGGTTTGAGGAATTTTCAAACCACCGCTTTACCCTCGTGTGTTCTGGCTTTGGCCCAATCCATCGTTTTCCGGATCAATCAGACCTCCCCGAATGTGTTCGCATCTGTAAATGTTCGGGAAAGTACTCCGATCCAGACTCACTGTGGAAAAGAAACGAACATCCGTGGGCATAGCGTTTGGCCAGAGAAAGGAGTCTGGGTAGCTAGGCAAGTGGTGAATAGCTCACTAGCCTGACATCCGTAAAAAAACAGAGGTGATGCGTTGATTAGCAATGCGACATGGTGGTTTGCTCTCTGGCTGACCTATGTACTCCTATTGCTCTTGCATAGGACACAACACACACAACTACAAGTGGCCTGGTTGGCACACTAAACACCTTATGTGGAACCAGGCAGTGGAAGAGCTGACCCAGTGATCCACTAACCCCCTCTCTGCTCCTCTCTAGGTGACCTACAAAGCGCCCGAGCCCACAGGGGAACACTTTTTCGCCGAGTCCTTTGACATGGGGACCCTTGACAGGTGAGCACTCTGGTTTCCCCAGAGTTTTTTAAAAATTCAACTTCGAAATTAAAGCAGGCACCGTTTTATAATTTATTATACTAATGAAGTCTATATCAGAGAAGATACGATATTCAAACATGCTGCCCTAAAACCAAATAGCCTAGGTAGTATAAACTCTGTCTTGTCTCTTCTTTTCATGTGCCACAATGTGCTGGGTAAGTGCTCACCATAGGACCAGCTGCTGTTGAAACCTTTTGTAAGGATAAACATGAACCCAGCGCCTAGGCTATTCCCCCGGCAGCTTCCCCTATGGTGTCCAGGTGCTACCATGTTTACTTGACTCTCAAGTCATCTCGCTTCTCCTGTTTGTTTCAGCTGGGTCCTGTCAAAGGCCAAGAAGGAGGACATTGATGAGGATATCGCCAAGTATGACGGTAGGCACCAAGACAATTCCTCTCTGTCACATTAGAACATAAAGCATTCTTCCGGGTAGTATCCATTAGGGCACAACTTAGCAAAACATTTTGCAACTAGAATTAATATAAGGTAGTCCTTACATTTCAGTAAATTGTCTTCCGTTTAGTGCCCAATGAATATGACCCTAGGTTCTGCTCCATTCAGACATTTATCTAGTGAGTACTCTCCTTTACTTGCGTGTTCGACCTCCGGTACCGCAGGTAAATGGGAGGTGGAGGACATGAAGGACGGCAAGCTGCCCGGCGACAAGGGCCTGGTCCTCAAGTCTCGTGCCAAACATCACGCCATCTCAGCCCAGCTCCTCAGGCCCTTCATCTTCGACACCAAGCCCCTCATCGTCCAGTATGAGGTCAACTTCCAGCAAGGGATCGACTGCGGCGGCGCCTACGTCAAACTGCTCTCCCAGACACCCGACCTTAACCTGGTAAGAACATGCACACCGTGGCATTAAGATTGGAAACATCAAGTACTACTGCAGACTTCCTTTGTACATGCCCTCAAAGGTGTTTGTTTTTAATAGATCATGTTTAGACCCGAGCTGTGTCTTCATCAGTACAAACATATTTTTTACCCAATACATCTGCACGTAGACTGCCTCCTTGAGGTTAATGTAGTTATTTTGCCCTTCAGGATGAGTTTGTTGACAAGACTCCCTACACCATAATGTTCGGACCAGACAAGTGCGGCGAGGACTACAAGCTGCACTTCATCTTCCGCCACAAGAACCCCAAGACTGGCGAGTACGAGGAGAAGCACGCCAAGAAGCCCGACTCAGACCTGCGCACCTACTACACCGACAAGAAGACCCACCTTTACACTCTGGGTAAGACATTTCAACATGTTCTACTCACGAGGCCTATATACTCTTTGATGGTCCACTAGTCTACACTGACAAGAAGACTCACCTAGGGAGACAACATGGTGAACAAGACATTTTCACATGTTCTATGAATCAGGTATGCTAATGACATTTCCAGGTGTATTCCTCTAAACATCTCTACCTACCTCTCTCTCCTCTCTCTCTCTCCTGCCTCCTAGTGGTGAACCCAGACAACAGCTTTGAGGTGCTGGTGGACCAGGCGGTGGTGAACAGTGGTAACCTGCTGACAGACATGACCCCCCCCATCAACCCGGCTGCCGAGATCGAGGACCCCGACGACCACAAGCCAGAGGACTGGGATGAGAGACCCAAGATCCAGGACCCTGACGCAGTCAAACCCGAGGACTGGTAAGTGTGCATATTTAAGTGTAGGTGAAAAGGTGGCTATTTCGCCAGGCTTTCTTACGTGTTGAAGTTACACAGCGTGTGCATTTCAAATGTAGCTGTGGAAAGTGTGTGTGTGTCAGCATTTTTATTTTATTTTTCTGATGCCAGGTGTGCTTATATGTTTTTGTGTGTGTACCCTCTAACTCTCTCCCCTGTCCCATAGGGATGAGGATGCACCGAAACAGATCCCAGATGAGGACGCAGTGAAGCCAGACGGCTGGCTGGATGATGAGTCCGAGTATACCAGCGACCCCGACGCGGTCAAGCCCGAGGACTGGTAACTACGATACCTTTACTCTCTCGTTCCGCTCATCCTTCCCCACATAGCGTCCACCATGGTACTCCATCTCTTCTCTCGCTCTACCCTCGTCTGTCACTCTATTCTTTGCCCCCCTCCCTTCCATCTCTCTCCTTCTCTCTGCCCTTCGTCTACCACTCTATTACCTCCCCTCTGTCTTTTCTGTCCCGTCGTGGTGTACCCTCATCTGGTTTAGCCCACTCAGTTCTTGGAAGCTAATTGCTAGTGTTTGCGGCAAGCTCCTCCTCTTTTCTGTGGAGAGAGCGGGCTTCCTGGTGAGAGGAGCTAATATCACACGGCACGCTTTGCCTCAGGACAGCCAGGCCTGGTTTTTGGGCTCTGTACAGCTCCCCCTCTGCTCTCACTGTCTTTGATGTCTCACTTCTGTGGTGGAAATTAAATTAGAGCCCCCAGAGAAGAGGAATGGGACACAGTGGAAAAAGGGGATTTATAGAAAGGGAGGAAAAGGAGATGCTGTTTTTTTTTTCACTTATGCCTTCACTTACTCTCATTTGGATTTTTTTTTTCTTTTTTGTGGTCTTTTGCTTTCTCACACCTACAGTAACTTGTAACCGTATATCATCATGTTGTACACTGTATGGCTTTGTCTGTATTCTGATCTGTGATGTTTTTTTCCAGGGATGAGGATATGGATGGTGAGTGGGAGGCCCCTCAGGTCCCTAACGCCCTCTGTGAAACCGCCCCCGGCTGTGGCGCCTGGCAACGGCCCATGATTGACAACCCCAGCTACAAGGGCAAGTGGAAGGCCCCCATGATCGACAATCCCAACTACCAGGTAACCCTTCACACCTCCCAGCGTGTACCATATACCAAAGCATCAGTCACTTTAGGAAAATGTTTTACCCCAGTGCAGTCTGTAGCCTAAATAACATACACACAATCGTTGCACTTGCTCTTTCCAATTCGGTATTTGTATTGATGAGAGCCTACTATTTGCTATTTTTCTTATCTTGCATTGGTGACGTTGTGCTCTTGTCTTTCCAAAGAAAATCTCATACCTTTTTTTTTTTACAACCGAGTTCTCGTTGAAGAGAAATCCAAATATATGTTCTTACAAATGGCTCCCCAAAAGAATAGTTTATGAATGCAACTCTCACGGTACTGTACACTCAACCCTCAATGTACCTCCCAGGGTGTGTGGAAGCCCAGGAAGATCGCCAACCCAGCCTTCTTCGAGGACCTCCATCCCTTCAGAATGACCCCCTTCAACGCCGTGGGCCTGGAGCTGTGGTCCATGTCCAGCGACATCTTCTTTGATAACTTCTTCATCACCAACGAGAGGCACACGGCCGATCGCTGGGCCAATGATGGTTGGGGCCTGAAGAAGGCTGCTGAGGGAGCTGCTGAGGTGGGTGCAATAGTGCACACGCACACAGAGAGACGGGCCCACAGAGAGACGGGTACACAGACTCCTCATGACTAGTTGATAAAATTCTCATAAATACTTCACATAAAATATACAGACATTTGATAAGGAACGAATATGCAGTGCAATCATCTGACATTTCAAGCAGGTCCATAAGATCTCTCTTCGCTCCATATCACACTTCTATCCTAACCATAGAACGTTCAGCTTCTTATTTGCATAGAATTCCTCTTGCATCTAAGATATTCCCTTTGGACAGTTTGTTTTGAAGCACCTAGAACTAAGGGACCTATTCTTGTATCCAGAGACTTCTCCAAAACCTCTTCAGGGAGCAATGTGGATATTTGTAGCGTTGCTGTTTTTACATGATGCAAGCCTCTAGTCTCTGGGGTAAGCAATCAAGTCAGATTGACTAGCGGTGACAAATATATAAATGCAACAACCAATAATTTCAACGATTTTATTGAGTTGCAGTTAATATAAGGAAATCAGTCTATTAAAATAGTCATTATGCCCTTATTTAGGGATTTCACATGGCTGGGCAGGGGCGCAGCCATGGGTAGGCCTCGGAGGGCATAGGCCCACCCTCTGGGGAGTCAAGCCCAGCCTCTGGGGAGTCAGGCCCAGCCTATCAGAATTTAGTTTTTCCCCACAAAAGGGCTTTATTACAGACAGAAATACTCCTCAGTTTCGTCAGCTGTCCAGGTGGCTGGTCTCAGACAATTCCGCCAATGAGAATTTCACCAAGCTGTGTATGTGCGGTGCGCACGTTTAACACTTTGTGTAGCCGTTAGCGATGCTAATGAAAATCCTTCTGGTAGATGGAAAGGCTTTCCCACAACCTTTTCAATTAAATGTTAACTACAATGTAGCCTATGCTTTCCTTACATAATGATATGATTATTTGCATCAATTCAGTGGGTATTGGTGTTAACCATCACATCTGCATTACAAAACAACTACAAAAATGCTATACAAAAGCCTCTTGCTAAGTGCACATTTAAAGGGTATCAACATTTCAAAACATTTTCCCAGACTTCAAAAGTGGTCTCCTGATGTGGTGTAAGCATTGTTGTGGATTTAGATCATCCATTTGAGTTGTTTTTCTATTTGGGGAAAAAAAACATTATTTAAAAACAAAATGTAAAGCGAAAACTTGGAAAAGCAAAACGGAGAAAAACTAATTTAGGAAAATATACACGGAACATATACACAGATTTTATCGGGCCCTACATGACATTTGAAATTCAATAAAACAACAATCTTTAGAATATAGCTTTAATAACGGTGTGTTGAACTACATCTGTGCTAGCCTACTGCTGCGCCTTTTATTTAACTAAGAAAGTCAGTTAAGAACAAATTATTATTTACAATGGCGGCCTACCCCGGCCAAACCTTAACACGGACGACGCTGGTCCAATTGTGCGCTGCACTATGGCACTCCCAATCATGGCCGGTTGTGATACAGCCCAGGATCGAAAAAGGGTCTGTTGTGAAATTTAGTGCCTTAGAAATGTAGTGCCTTAGACCGCTGCGCCACTCGGGAGCCTTTAGGCTACCCTGAATTCGGTATGCTATTTTCCCTACTTCGAATAGCAAGTAGGGAAAATAGAATGATCTGACACAGATCAATGCAAAACACTCAACAGAAAAACTTGTTGTAACGGGATCAGTTCTGTCATGGTAAAAATTGGAACTTCTCCTTTGCTGTTACTGTTGGCCAAACCACTGGAGAAAAGCAGCGTGTCTGTTGCTTATTTGCGTTTGTGTCATTCTGATTGGTCGAGAGTCAATAGCAATTTATATTTATTGTTTTTTTAACTATCAGGGTATTGGAATAAAGGTCATTATTTTAATAGTAAAATAATTACAAAATGCCCTGCTGATCGCTCCGTTCCATTTAATCTTATTCATTATAGTCTAAAAGGCCAAACGGATCCTAGATCAGCACTCCTATGCTGAGAAGGATCGCCCTACCCCCAATCCTTACTGTAACCATTAGTAAGGTAACAATTAGAAGGGGATGAGAAAATGTCACTGTGTTAGTGGTGACTTCTCTGCCTGTGTCTTCTCATGGGGACTCCAGACCAGACACACTCCCCACACCCTTCAGAGGAATGCTGCTGGCAAGCCTGGCTCTGTGTGACATATGGAAAACCCTTCCCTGCCCCGCCCCTAAGTAGAAACAGACATAACATGTGGAACTCCAGGGGGAGATAGGCTGAACAGTAAGAGTGAAACAGTCAATGTCACCGTGCTCCAGCTGCTCCTCTGTATAATGAGTTGGCTTTAGTTGAAAAGCTTCTTGAGCTGGTCTAGCATGACTCGCTGGTGGTGGGGCGCATACTTAAACCGCTAGAGTACACTGTTCCATAAAACCGAAGTTACAGCTGAAACTGTGGCACTATTGCGAAGCCGTGGCCCTGCTTCACACACAAACATACACATAGGTCTTCTACTGAGGTCACCCTCTAAGTGGTGGTCTCACTCGTTTTGAGCTGTCGTGTGTGTGTGTGTGTGTGTGTGTGTGTGTGTGTGGAGCAGTAGAGTTGTGGTGAGTCCAGGGGGATGATGGTGGCTTGTACCCAGGGATTAACCGACTAGCCGTTCATTTGGCCGCCTCATCAAAATTCTTTCAGCCACGGACCAATGCTGCCTTTTTTTCCTAAAGGTGAATTCCTGGGATGCTTGGCATTTTGGGCTTAACGGCCCTCTCTCTCTACACAGCTAGGCTGCCCACTCCCTCACTCTCGCTTTCTCTCAATTTTGAGCACTCTTGCTCATTTTCTGCTCCCCCTCTCTCCCTTGTTCTCTCATTTTTCTGTTCTCGCTGTTGCTCTGTTGCTGTCTAGTTTCCTCTCGCTCTCTTTTTCTCGCTCACTCTCTTCCTGGTGGACATGCTCTCTTACTCTCGCTTGACTGCATTTTCTCTTCTCTCCCTCTTTCTCTCTTTCTTGCTGTTCTCTTACTCTCTCACACGTTCTCTTCGTCAGAGCATCACACACACACGGCCGTACTTGCTATAGTGCCTGCAGAAACTATTCACACCCCTTGACTTTTTAAGCCTGAAATTAAAATGGATTTAAATTGACTTTTTTTCTTCACTGGCCTACACACAATAATGTTAAAGTGGAAATATGTTTTTTTCTAAAAGTTTACAAATTCATTCAAAATTAAAAGCTGAAATGTCTTGTGTCACGTATTCAACCCATTTATGGCAAGCCTAAGTTCAGGAGTGAAAATGTGCCTAACGCACATAATAAGTTGCATGGATTCACTCTGTGTGCAATAATAGTTTTGAACATGTTTTGTGAATGACTACTTAATATCTGTATCTCACACATAATTAAATGAATCTCAGTGCTAGAGGTGTCACTACAGACGCCCTGGTTCAAATCCAGGCTGTATCACAACCGGCTGTGATTGGGAGTCCCATAGGGCGGCGCACAATTGGCCCAGCGTCATCCGGGTTTGGCTGATGTAGGCCGTCGTTGTAAATAAGAATTTGTTCTTAACTGCCTAGTTAAATAAATAAAATATGTAAGGTCCTTTAGTAAAGCAGTGAATTTCAAACACAGATTGAAACTCAAAGACCAAGGATGTTTCCCAATGCCTCACAAAGAAGGGCACCTATTGGTAATAACATAAAAAAAATGTTTAATGCAGACATTGAATATCACTTTGAGCATGGTGTAGTTATTAATTACACTTTGGTTGGTGTATCAATACACCCAGTCACTACAAAGATACAGGCTTCCTTCCTCAGTCGGTTGCCGGAGAGGAAGGAAACGACTCAGGGATTTCACAATGAGGCCAATGGTGACTTCAAAACAGTTACATAGTTAAATAATTGTGATAGGAGAAAATTGAGGATGGATCAACATTGTAGTTACTCCACAATATTAAACTAATTGGCAGTGACAAGAAGGAATCCTTTACAAAATACAAATATTCAAACATTAATTGTGTTTGGAACAAGGCACTAAAGTAATACTGCAAACAATGTGGCAAAGCAATTAACTTTATGTCCTGAATACAGTGTTATGTTTAGGGCAACTCCGAATAAAACACATTACTGACTACCACTCTCCATATTTTCGAGCTTAGTGGTGGCTGCATCATGTTATGGATATGCTTGTAACAGTTAATGACTGGGGAGTTTTTCCAGGATAATAAAGAAATAGAATGGAGCTAAGCACAGGCAAAATCCTGGAGGAAAACCTGGTCTGCTTTCCACCAGACACTGGGAGACTAATTCACCTTTCAGCAGGACAATAACCTTAAACACAAGGCCAAATCTACACTGGAGTTGCTTACCAAGAAGACAGCGAATATTCCTGAGTGGCAGAGTTACAGTTTTGACTTAAATCTGCTTGAAAATCTATGGCAAGACCTGAAAATGTCTGTCTAGCAATGATCAACATCCAATTTGACAGAGATTGAAGGATTTTGAAAATACTAATGGGCAAATGTTGCACAATCCAGGTGTGGAAAGCTCTTAGACACTTACCCAGAAGCACTCAGCTGTAGTCGATGTCAAAGCTGCTTCTACAAGGTATTGACTCAGGGGTGTGACTACTTATGTAAATTTGATATTTCATTATCAATCAATTAGCAAAAATGTCTGAACATGTTTTCACATTGTCATTATGGGGCATTGTGTGTAGATGGGTAAAAACAACAACATTTAATCCATGTTGAATTCAGGCTGTAACACGTCAAATAAGTGAAGGGGTATGAATATTTTCTGAAGGCACTGTACATACCACTCAGTGAACCATGGAGCGCGCTGAGAATTCCATTGGTTTCACAGCCTCATTGTTTGCTCTACGGATAATTTGGTTTTACACCGGTAGCACTGCCGGGGCAGTTGGCTGCCACTGTTAATATGGAAATGCTCGTCTCAGATCTGCCATTGCAGTATGCATGGAATTGGGACACACAAACTCCTGTGCATTGTCACTGCTACGAACAGTCTGAGTAGGCAAGACTTTAGTTAGTTAAACCATTGAGTTAAATAGTTAGGTACTAAGGGGTGTGTTTTGTGCTAGTTTCTTTGTTTAATGAAGTGTGTTGGTGCACAAGTGTGTTGTGTTACTGGTACAGAGTAGTTTGTGGGGACTTCTGAGATGCACTGTGAAACGGGAATTCCCCCAGCCCTTATAAGGACTTTCAGGAAGTGCGAGAGATGTGGGAAGAAACCCTCAGGCACTGGTTTTTCATAACACAATACACCATTTGGGGTCCATGTGAAAGATACAGGAGTGATGTTTTTCTTTTTTTGGCATATGTGTTCTGACCATTTCTCAGGGACCAATAAAACTTTGGTATAACAGCGATGTTACAAACTTGTTACAAATGAAGATTTTCAGTGGCACCCAATAGTGAAATCCGCAACCTGCTTTTGTGATGCAGTTGATGGTGGATGGTTGTGGTCGATGGTTCCCAGATCTTGACAGTTGCGTAACCGTGTTCTCCCCTCTCCTCTAGCCCGGTCTGGTGAACCAGATGATGACCGCAGCAGACGAGCGTCCCTGGTTGTGGGTGGTCTACGTGCTTACCGTGGCCGTGCCCCTAGTCCTGATCATCGTTTTCTGCTGCACTGGAAAGGTGAGGGAACACACTGTGACCACAGACCATCAAAGGTTGCATCTCAATTGTGCCCCCCCACACACACACACACATTTGCCTATGGATGTCATCATAGATTATGTTTTTGATCTGTGTTAATGTGTATCTTTTCGCTCTCCAAACAGAAGACTGCTGCAGCTGCAGCCGACTACAAGAAGACAGACGAACCCCAGCCAGACGTGAAGGAGGAGGAAGTGGTGGAGAAGGCTGAAGCAGACCAAGTCAAGGAGGAGAAGAGCCAGCCAGGTAAGAACTGTCACCATTCCCACCCCCCTCTCTTGATGTAGGATCACAAATCTGTTGACAGTGTGTGTGTCATTGACATTTATTTTACAGTGCGTGCTGTCTTGCATCACTCAATGCAAGAGTAACAAGTTAGCCCGTCTCAGTAAATGCTAACTTTGTGTTTGTTGGTTTCCATAGCAGCAGCAGAGAAGAATAGTGATGCAGAAGACAGTCCTGCAGAGGAAGTAAATGAGGAGGAAGAGGAGGAGGAGGAGGAGGAAGAAGAGGTCACTGAAGAGGTACGGGGACAGTAAGGCATGACTTGGTGAGCACGATGTGGTTTGTTGTCGCTATGAAATCAAAGCTTGCACTGTAACAGCACTTTGACAACTGCTGATGTAAAAAAAGGGCTGTGTTGATGATGTACTTTATTGTTCAGAATAGAGACAATTATGGCTTGTGTGTAACTCAAAGCCCCCTCTCCTTTCCGCTCTCTCCAGAAACAAGAAGATGACCTCCTCAGAAGGTCCCCCAAAAACAGGAAATTGAGAAAGGACTGATGTGGCTTTCACAACCCTGGATCTCTGATTTAAAACCAACAGCCCTGACCCAGGGTCACTCCCTAACCCCACCCACCCTTCCAGTCTCCCCCATCTTTCCCCCCTGGGCCCTCCCTTTCCTCCCCCTCCCGGGGCGATGAAGTGAACCCAACTAGGCAACCATCTCTCTTGTCAGGATCAACAGAAAACAATCACGACTGCCTCACAATATGGACGACGATGATTCCAGTATGGTGGGGATGAAGACTGATGCGTTGTTAGTGTAGAAAAGGTTTTTATTTAACAGTGAAGAAAGAAAAAATATTTTCCAATACCATTCTGTAACACTAACCTAGGAACCCCTTCTGTCTTATCACTCAAACCTCCACCACCCTCTGCTCCCGCTAGTCAGCCCCCCATCCATCCATCCATCCCGCAGATCTAGACAGTATTTATCAACCAACTTTTCTGGGCAACACTACAGCTTGTAGGTTTTAGCCATTCTTCCTCTCGATGTCTTCTTGCTTGGTCCAGTTTAACAATCCCATGCGTTTTGTATGTGTCATAGGGGTAGATGGACGTAGCATGAACGTTTCTGTTGAGGGTCGACAAAGAAAAAAACCATGGCATTTGGATGTCTTATTGTCTTGTTATAACACTGCAGTTGTGTTTTGGGGGGGGGTTCAAGAGACTAATTTTCCCATGATGCATGGGTCTCACTTTTCATTCCATGTGGCTTTCACCATGTTTTTTTAAGTGTTTTGGTTGTTGGAAGACCCCTCTGAAGTTGTTCTTACTACGGTGAAGCTGGGAGTGGTTGGGGGGATCCATTGCACATGCTCAGTTCCCCGCAGAACCCTGGGGCAGGCAAAGTTTGAAGCAGAGGGAGGGAGAGCCAAGTAAGTGGGTTTCAGTAGGTTAGAATACGTTGCCTTAGACAGTCCTAGAGAGCAAGGTTTTCTGAAATTGTTTTTTTCTGTGAATATACTATGATCATTTTTAATACTCTGTACATGACTTTTTATTTTATTTTTGATTCCATTAATGTTTTAGTTTTTTCTCTGGTCCTGATAGATAATGTAAGGGTGTAGTGTACATGTACAGTAACGTGTGCAGGAGAAAAGAAAAGCTGGTTCTTGGAAAGATGACGTTTGGTTGCCGGCAGGCTTCTAGGGGAGATGTCAAGGTTGTCAGACTGGTGGCCAGCTCGTGCAGCCTCCTCCCTCATTGGTGGGATGAATCAGTCTCCCGCCTAGCTACTGGTAGATGAATATGCACATCCTATGATTGCATTTCCTGAGTCAAAAGCAGCAGCAGCAGAATTTAACACATCTTTCAGAATGTAACGTAAAGAGTACTCTCAGGGTGTCAAACAAGCTTCCCGCCTCACTTCTTTCTCATTGCATGATTCATTGATATCTTAAACTTACCCCATGCAACATGAAAAAGGTGCTAAAGAGAAAACATTGAGACTGCTCAATAGCCGGTACCTATCTGTGGACCACAGTCTTTAAGTTCCTTATTTCTTACTTACGTTTTGGTGAACCTGCCCACTCTGTTTTTAGAACTTCCTAAAAAGCAGGGAAAGCCAAAAACCATTAGAGGTTTGCCCTATGTAAAAATAGTTGTCACTGTTCAAGGTAACAGATGCACACATAAACATACACACACATACCAGGTAATTAGCTGTTGCTGTCTGTTTGCATGGATCCCATTTAAAGTTTTGTGCTCTCAGATTCCTTGGTGGTGTCAGTCAGTCGTGTTTGGAATGCCACAATTCCTCTGTGTGCCATGGTGTCTCTGAGCGACCAAGGTGAATGGGGATTGGTTCTCCCGACAAACTAAGCTGCATGTGATTGGGTGATGAGTGTAGTAGGTTGATTCATCTATATCTACTACATTACATGTTGGAGGGGGGAGGGGGGGGGGCGAAGATGTAGAACTTGCTATGATGTTACTTACAAAACAGAAATAAAAAGATATTTGACTAAGAGATTGGAGCTGGGCAATGTTTTTCCTGTATTGGTCTCGTGGTTTTGTGTGGCGGGGGGGGAGATTGTCATCCCCCTGAAATTGAGATGGCATGTACAGCTTCCGCCTCAATAGGAAATGGAGGTCTTTCTCTAGAATTTCTCATTTTATTTTTTCTTATTGTGGAAGATGACCTGTGTCATAGGGTATATGAGGTAGTTAGTTCCCACTGCACTGTGACCTAACTAGCCATTTCTTTCTCTTATTTTGTACTTTTGTTTGCAGAAAATTAAATGGTCAGAAAATGTTCCTTTTTGAAAATGTTAAGGAGATGTGTTTCGTCTTCACTCTTTCTGGCTTCAAAAAATATTTTATTTTTAGGCAACAAGGTTTTAATTGTGCTTTTCCCCTTTTGGTTCTGCCTAGATACAACTCCTAGACTGAACAGTGCACTGTACTGTGTATCTTCCGTACCTCTGACAGCATCCTGTGTGTAAACTCAGTCTGATGGGTCACCGAAACGACTAGGTTTAACCTAACTTAATCCTGTACACTAGAGATTGAAGAATTTATACATTTTGGTTCAGATTTAATCTCCCATGGGAAATGAATGTTGATTAGTGGAGGCTTTAAAGAAATACTGATCACGAATAGCCATTGTGTGAATAGGGACTGCTCCTCTTACCCATGTGTATTGCAAATGCAGTCATCTATGAATAGGGATGCCATTTGTTTTGATGAATAAAAAGGCCTAATAGAAACGGACTGGGGGCCTGAGTCTCATTGTTGCTTGTCACTTGGTACTGTATCTATCAATTGACGTTCCACAGAGCGGATATTATGCCCAAGGCCCGGGCAGATCAATGTCTGTCTGCTGCTGATTTGAGAATAATATTTTTGCTCACAGCTCACCACATTTCCAATTTGTTGTACTTTAAATTTGCATGCGTGTGATTCATGTAATGAATGGAGGGAACAAGAGACAAATTCAGAAACAAGCTACGACAAAAATAATTGTTCATTCTTGCACGATGCACTATGCGATCAATTATCAGTGATTGGTTGAATCTAAAATAATTCTTTATGCTGCCTGCAGCATGATCCATTTAGCCTGCGCGCATATATAACAAACTGTTGGTTGGCGCTAATGGCTGTATGTACAGCGCATTTGGAAAATAATCAGACCCCTTCACTTTTTCCACATTTTAGAATAAGGCTGTATCAGCTACACACACTACTCAGTAAAGACAAAGCAAAAACAGGTTTTCAGAATATTTTGGCTTAGTTATAAAAAATGTATCACATTTACGAAGGTACTATGCTTTGAAGCACCTTTGCCAGCGATTACAGCCTAGTCTTCTAGGGTATGACGCTACAAGCTTGGCACATCTGTATTTGGGGAGTTTCTCACATTCTTCTCTGCAGATCCTCAAGCTCTATCAGGTTGGATGGGGAGTGTCGCTGCACAGCTATATTCAGGTCTCTCCAGAGATGTTTGAGCAGTTTCAAGTCCAGTCTTTGGTTGGGCCACTCAAGGACATTCAGAGACTTGTCCCAAAGCCAGGCCTGCGTTGTCTTGGCTGTGTGCTTACGGTCATCGTCGTCGTCCTGTGGACGGTGAACCTTCACCCCAGTCGGAGGTACTGAGCACGCTAGAGCAGGTTTTCATCAAGGATCTGTCTACTTTGCTCCATTCATCTTTGCCTAGATCCTGACTAGTCTCCCAGTCCCTGCCACTGAATACCATCCCCACAGCATGATCCTGCCAACACCATAGGGATGGTACCAGGTTTCCTCCAGACGTCACGCTTGGCATTCGGGTCAGAGAATTTAATCTTGGTTTCATCAGACCAGAGGATCTTGTTGCTCAAGGTCAGAGTCCTTTAGGTGCCTTTTGGCAAACTCCAAGCGGGCTGTCTTGTGCCTTTTACTGAGCAGTGGCTTCTGTCTGGCCACTCTACCATAAAGGCCTGATTGGTGGAGTGCTGCAGAGATGGTTGTCCTTCTGGAAGGTTGTCCCATCTCCACAGAGACACTAGGTTGATTGTCAGCTGTGGGACCTTAATATAGACATGCATGTGCCTTTCCAAATCATGTCCAATCAATTGAATTTACCACAGGTAGACTCAAATCAAGTTGTAGAAACATCAAGGATGATCAATGGAAACAGGATACACCTGAGCTCAATCTCTAAAAACCTGTTTTCACTTTGTCATTATCGGGTATTTTGTGTAGATGGATGGGGAAAAAATGTAATTAAATACATTTTAGAATAAGGCTGCAACTAACAAAATGTGGAAAAAGTCCATGGGCCTGAATACTTTCGGAATGTATCTAGCTAACTCGTGTGTGTGTGTGTGTGTGTGTGTGTGTGTGTGTGTGTGTGTGTGTGTGTGTGTGTGGGGGGGGGCTCATAGAAAGTTGTAGAAACATGGGTATCACCTATTGGAATTCCGGCAGAGAGCTGGGACCAAAGTAACAAAGCCTACCATCAGCAAGGGCATTGAAGATGAAACGTGGCTGGGTCTTTCAGCATGACAATAATCCCAAACACACCGCCCGGGCAACGAAGCAGTGGCTTTGTAAGAAGCATTTCAAGGTCCTGGAGTGGCCTAGCCAGTCTCCAGATCTCAACCCCATAGAAAATCTTTGGAGGGAGTTGAAATACGTGTTGCCCAGCAACAGCCCCAAAACATCACTGCTCTAGAGGAGATCTGCATGGAGGAATGGGCCAAAATACCAGCAACAGTGTGTGAAAACCTTGTGAAGACTTACAGAAAATGTTTGACCTCTGTCATTGCCAACAAAGGGTGTATAACAAAGTATTGAGATACACTTTTGTTATTGACCAAATACTTATTATCCACCATAATTTGCAAATAATTCATAAAAAATCAAGAATGTGATTTTCTGTATTTTTTTTCTCCTCATTTTGTCTGTCATAGTTGAAGTGTACCTATGATGAAAATTACAGGCCTCTCATCTTTTTAAGTGGGAGAACTTGCACAATTGATGGCCTACTAAATACTTTTTTGCCCCACTCTATAGGTACCGTGACCATCTTTCAGGGTCAAGGCACGTCCGCCAATGTCCTCATACCATCCCAATTCTTAGACCAATGTAGCGAACTGTGACACCGTTTGGGGGTTTTGAGGCCTGGTCTCCAAGTCCATAGGCAAACTTAATGCTAACCCCAACTAGCTACATTATTTCATCCTTTCCCGGAGAGCAATTCCTGACTGACACTCCTCTTAACCAAGTCCCTCACATGTACATGCCTCTCCGATGGCTTCACAGGTGCCATCCAACTTCTGACACCAATATAGCAATTTGGGGGGAGAGGTGTGAGGTTCCGAGGTGAGCCGCAAACTACATCCTGAGGACTGGAGACAGACCCGTTTCCACTGCTCCAAGAGAGCCCGCTCTCTTAGGGAAGTGGTAATCGGTCTTGTCAATGCCTATCAACAATGTATCAATGTATCATACCTCTGAAACGACTATAGTGCTCAAGAAATGACATGATTTTAAGCTATACAGAAATTATTTGAAACTATATGCATCATGTGATACCATTTCTTGCTGGACAACAAAAAGTTATGCAGTGACAACACAACAGTAACAGTACCTTTGTTTACCTTTTGTTTAAAGTGCAGAAACTAGATAGCACTTTATGACTACTGATCTAAAAATGGCTTTATAAAATGGATTTCATTGAAAGTTGTTGATACTTATAATTCCAATTAGTGCTCCCAAATGGCGTAACGGTCTAAGGCACAGCATCTCAGTGTAAGAGTCGTCACTATAGTCTCTGGTTCAAATCCAGGCTATATCACATCTGGCTGTGATTGGGAGTCCCATAGGGTGGCACACAATTGACCCAGAGTCGTACAGATTTGACTGGGGTAAGCTGTCATAAGATTTTGTTCTTAAACTGACTTGCCTAATTAAAGGTTACATTTAAAAATAAAAACAATCTGGCACATCACATTATTCCAACAAGGAGTGTGTATCATTAGTTGAGCTTACTTGAATTCACACTCCTTGTGATACACACAAGGAGTGTGTATCATTAGTTGAGCTTACTTGAATTCTGATGTTACAAATGTTACTGTAAATTCATGCAAATGGTCTCTCTGTTGCTTGTTTTCACTGTCAATCATTAAAATGAGGTGGGGACCATTCCATTTATATGGTGGGGAAAGCGACACGGCTGTCTGGTGGTGACGCCTCTTGGTGTCGGTGAAGCAAAGCAAAGGTTAGGGGAAAAAAGGAGAGAGAAAAAAAACTTGTTCCAAAATGGCGACGAAGATCTGCCTGTCCATTGGAAAACAATAGAAATAGCAAAGAGAGGCAGTTTGATTGTTGGTTGTCGCAATTACTTTTTTTTGTTTTGCAGTCGACCTAACTGATTCGGGGTCGGGTTGTGTGTGTTCTATATGGACTACTTGTGAGAATTATTTTGAAAGTAGTCTGGGTATCATGCTTTTGTTATAGTTAGCAAGCTATCGAGCTAGCTACATCCGTATCTTGTTGCAGTGTCTGCTAGCTATCAAGTCACATTACTGCGATCTACGCCGAGGATCAGCTGTTAGCCAGGGAGAACATAGGCAACATTACTTTAGCTAGCTAGTTGCAACGTAACTACTTTTGTTATTAGCGAGTTAACGTTCTTGGTGTTTTATATGTTGACGGTAATCGGTAACTTGACGTTTTATCCTGCCTGGTTAGCAGAAGTTATATTCTAGATACATTTAACTTACTAGTATAAAAGAACTGAGCGTCACTTGCTTTAGCTAACTTTCACCATGAGACAGGAGTGTTTGTTGTAGACAAAGTTAGCTTTAGCCAGCAAGCTAACCAGCTCCGTGAAGTTGGGTAAGTAACGTTAGTCAGCGAGTTCAATACATTTATAGTTTACTAATGTAAATAGTGCAATGTTATGTTTGTTCTCCCGAATATAGTCCCGTTTAGCTAGTTAGAAGCTAACATACAAGTTAAAGGTTTTTCTTACTCGAACTTTGGATATGTTTGACCAGAGGAATGTTATGGAGACCCATTGATTGAATACTATATAGCCTTTTAGTAAGCAACTACCTACTGTAACGTTAGTTAGCTACATCTAACTAGGCACGTTATTCGTTCAACTCATATAATGCGTATTTTCCATCAAATAAATTGAGCTCGCCTATTACATATACATTACTTTGTTTGTAGTTTCAACTTTTTTTCATTAAGGGAAAGGCGTGAATGAGTTTTTTTCAAATTTGGCTAGCTAGCCAATGCTGGGGCCTTTTGCTAGCCAGTTATTGCAATACTTTTTTTCACGATGCGACAGATAAGGTGCACTATATACTTTGCTAGTTAGCTAGGCCGTTTAGTAATATCTCCATCGTATTTTACGCCTGTTTTCTTCTGGCTAGTGAGACTAAATGCCAACATTAGCAAGCCAAAGGTAGACTCTATGGAAGCACTAACGTTAGTTGATTCTCAAAGGTAGTGGGTATAAACGCCCACAACTAAAAAGGAACAGATTAAGCATTTTATCCGGACTGTCGAAACCCGAGTCCAGAGTTTAAAAACACACTCTTTATTGATGATGGCGGATTTTGTAGTGCCGCGACACAGTGCGGTGATGGAGCGACTCCGCCGTCGAATCGAGCTCTTCAGGAGGCATCACACCAGCTGCGAGAACCGCTACGACAGCACAGCTATGGAGCGGCTGGAGATGGAACGGCAGCAGACCTTTGCACTGCACCAACGGTGCCTGCAAACCAAGGCCAAACGGTCGAGTAAGCACCGCCAGCCACAGCCAACCTCAGACCAGTCGGCGCAGAGAGGGTCAGGGACCGGGGGCAGCAACGCAGACCTAGCGGAGGGTGGAACGCCAGAGCAGAGCAGAAACAGCACTTTGATTGCGGTAAGTGACTATTTCTGTAATACAGGGGGTGGATGCAAATGCACGACAAAGCTGATAACAGCTCATTGGCAGTCATTGGATTATCGCATTCCTGTAGTATTTTTTGTGTGTGGTGATAGCAAATAAATGTGTTTATAAGGAAAGCGCATTGCAATCATGTGCTTTGTGCTCTGCACATAGTGCCGTGATTAGCACGGAAGAGTTGTAGCCAGTAACGGGCGTGCTGGCTGGTTGCTGTCACCTGATCTCAGTGGGCAAGTTCTTTTTGCATGGCCCGGTGCCCCAGTTGGCTGGATATTTATATTAAGGACCATTTAGAGTGGTCTAAAATGTTGCTCCGCACAGCAGGGGCACCGGGCAATGCAGAATGAACTCGTCCAATGTTGTCATGCTGTGTTTACTAGTCTTTGGCTTGCTCCATCCATTCAGTTAATTCCACAAATGTTTTTATGTGGCCAAACATACATTTCATGCAAGTGGATATGGAAAGAATTTAGGTTTTACAACGAGGCATATATACTGTCTGTTTGTTTTGGGATCAGACACAGTCTAGGAGGTCCTCTACAAGCTGGACTGTTGAATAAAATTACATATGAACGTACTCTACATGTTGTCTCTGTGGTTGGTCCTCTTGTGGGTAGGAATTTGAGACAATATATCCACGGCATAGTATAATTAAACCAACTTCGTCAAAGCGCTGGTAGTGCGTTCTGATTTCTCTCACCTGACGCATGTGCAAAGACCATGTAAACACGTGCATGAGCTCGTCAAGTATGCATGCATTACTTGCATGTTACATCCTGTGCGCATGATTCGGTTATCCGAATGCGCTACCAGTGCTTTGACGAAGTTGGTTTAATTATACTTTCCTCTGGATATGTTGTCTTAAATTCCTACCCACAAAATAACAAACCACACAGACAACCGGTAGAGTAAGTTCAAATGTAATTCTGTTCAATATTCTGTCTTGTAGAAGACACATTTCCAGAATCAAACACTGACAATCTCAGATGTAGATTTAGAAATTCAAATTCACTCTGGTCCCCAGGCAAGCTCTGTCAGTGAAGTTGTGAGGTGTCTTCTAGTATAAGTGGTCCATGTATTGTTGGCACTCATGTTTAATCACATCCATTTTTGTCATGGATAGGGATGTGGCAGTCATGAAATTGCCAGCTGATGATTGTCATGCAGGTAACTGCCTGGTCTCACTAATTGACCTTTTTAATGAACATAAACATGTTTAGCATCTCTGGCTTCCACATATAGCTTACAAGACACTGATGTGCACCTTTTTGGAACATCTACAATTTAAAGTCTCAATCCATTTAATATAGCCTACACCATCACAGTAAATCCATTTAGGTAGGTCTAAAGAAACATTATGATATTGGGGCGGCAATGGTAGCCTAGTGGTTAGAGCGTTGGACTTGTAACTGAAAGGTTGCTAGATCAAATCCCCAAGCTGACAAGGTAAAAATATGTCGTTTTGCCCCTGAACAAGGCAGTTAACCCACTGTTCATAGGCCGTCATTGAAAATAAGAATTTGTTCTTAACTGACTTGCCTAGTTAAATAAAGGTAAATAAATAAATAAAATATGAAGAAAATGTAGGAAGACACATTTCAGTTGAATCCTTTCCCTTTTCTGGATATGCCATATGGCTGTGGTCTACACTAGTTTATTAACATTTAGCAGGCAAGATTTACTTATAATTCACGTGACACAATTTCATATTTTATAGTAAGAACAATACAATTTAACATAGCTGAATAAAATAGAAAGTATATTTTTCCCAAAATATTTCAGAGGGAGTGCGCACATGTGGATATTCTGTGTTGAGCAGTTAACAAAGAAATGGGTCCTCCAATATAATTAATTTATTTGTTTATGCAACTTTAGTTGTGATATAAAGTTTACACGGAACCCAAACCGGCTGCGCGCGTGCATAAATGTATTTTGTCCCCTCCACACCAAACGCAATCACGACACGCAGGTTAAAATATCAAAACAAACTCTGAATCAATTATATTAATTTGTGGACAGATCAAAAAGCATTAAACATTTATGGCAATTTAGCTAGCTAGCTTGTACTTGCTAGCTAATTGGTCCTATTTAGCTAGCTTGCTGTTGCTAGCTAATTTGTCATGGGATATAAACAGTAAGTTGTTATTTTACCTGAAATGCACAAGGTCCTCTACTCCGCCAATTAATCCACACAACGGTCAACTGAACCGTTTCTAGTCATCTCTCCTCCTTCCAGGCCTTTTCTTCTCTTGATTTTATATTGCGATTGGCAACTTTCATAAATTAGGTGCATTACCTGTCACTGACCTCGTTCGTCTTTCAGTCACCCACGTGGGTATAACCAATGCGGAGATGGTACCTGCTTCTATAAACCCATGAGGAGATGGGAGAGGCAGGACTTGCAGCGCGATCTGCGTCACAAATAGAACTGACTTCTATTTTAGCCCTTGGCAAAGCAGACGCTCGTTGGCGCGCGCAAGCAGTGTGGGTGCAATAATTTAATAATATAGATTTCTAAATTTATTTTGCGACTGAGCAGTATAGTCAGCCTGTAACGCTCTGTTTTGATTCCAAATACAGTCTAAGGCTACGAGATGTGACTAATGATTATTTAAAAAAAGTTGCGTGAAAGTCAATCGCTCTGCTCTGTTTCTTGCGCAGCCTGCACACACTTCAAATCAAATTGTATTGGTCACATACACATGGTAAGCAGATGATAATGCGAGTGTAGCGAATGCTTGTGCTTCTATTTCCAACTAAGCAGTAATATCTAAAGAGTAATCTAACAAATTCACAACAACTACCTAATACACACAAATGTAAAGGGATGAAAAGAATATGCACATATAAATATATGGATTAGCGATGGCATGCGGCAAACTGTTTTCACACACGATTGTGCAATGTCTGGGCTCATAGCGAATTGTGGACTCTTTTCCCACGGTTCTTTTTTA
This sequence comes from Oncorhynchus clarkii lewisi, assembly GCF_045791955.1. NCBI lineage: Eukaryota > Metazoa > Chordata > Actinopteri > Salmoniformes > Salmonidae > Oncorhynchus > Oncorhynchus clarkii. The sequence goes on along the minus strand of NC_092177.1, from coordinate 35,289,951 downwards.
TGCCAGCCAGATAGGCTACTCTGGTTGTAAAGCAAAACAATGTGCAATATTAGGAAAGTTTAGAAATAAATATGGAAAGCTGATCGATCCTCCTCTTTTCAATAAAGGCCATCAACTATTTTCGTATGCAATTGCATATGCGATTGGAAATGTTGTGCGTAGTAACCCCAATTTCATTCCATGCATCAACCAGCTATGAGGACTAGAGGTGGACCGATTATGATTTTTCAATGCCGATACCGATTATTGGAGGACAAAAAAGCCGATACCGAGTAATCGGACGTTTTCTTTATTTTATTTATTTATTTATTATTATTTTTTTTTTTTACGCGTGTGTGTGTGTGTGTATATATACATTTTTGTAATAATGACAATTGCAACAATACTGAATTAATTCTTTTATTTGAACTTAATATAATACATATTATGGGGTTTTGTATGGGTGTTCTTAAGGTTATTCCACAGGTTGCTGGTATTTTTTTTATTTTGCCGTTGCTGACCCCATGCTTACATCTTTATCACAAATAAGACACCTTGCTTTCCATGGTGCCAATTCCATGTAATAGTCCCACACTGGTGCTCTGCTTTTCTCTGCCATCTGTAAAACACACACACAGCTCTGAAGTGACAATGATACTGAAGAGTCTGCTTAGGAGACAAATACTCTCAACTGTTAGAATAAAAATAGAATTTAAGTGATGAATGTTGAAAACAAAAACTGTACTTTCTATATGCAGGAAATCCTATTTTAATAATGGACATGGTAAGACTTGACTACCAAAGTGCGAGTCATAATTCCCATGACACCTTCTAGCAAAATCTGAAAAGCAGTTCCTTAATTCATTTCTTGCATAGGATATTTTTAGATTCACTTAAAATAAGGTCTGTGTTTCGTGTAGGCTTACACCACCTTGCCAATTTTATAACTGTGTAGATATCCATAGGACAAGGTAACTCTGATCAATATTGGCTAAATATAAGCGAATAATTTTTTTGTAGAGTGGATTTATGAAAATATTTTGACAAACATTACCTTATCCTAGTGAGATTTACATGGGTATCAAAACGCTGAGGTGGTTTAAGCCTGCACGAAACACAGACCTTATTTTAAGTAGATCAAGATATTCTCTATGAAAGACATGAACGGTAAAATAACAAAGGAACCCCTTTCAAGTTCAGCCGCAAGTTATTACAGGAATTATAACGCGTCAACTATTTCTCTCTAAACCATTTACCTTTGACTATTATGAGCCTGCTCTTGCCTACCACCCCTTAGTCAGACTGCTCTATCAAATATCAAATCATAGACTTAACTATAATAAACACACAGAAATACGAGCCTTAGGTCAAATCCGAAATCTATCACCTTAAACATTTATTCCGTTCCGTATTTTATCTAACGGGTGGCATCCATGAGTCTAAATATTCCTGTTACATTGCACAACCTTCAATGTTATGTCATAATTACGTGAAATTCTGGCAAATTAGTTCGCAAAGAGCCAGGCGGCCCAAACTGTTGCATATACCCTGACTCTGCGTGCAATGAACGCAAGAGAAGTGACACAATTTCACCTGGTTAATATTGCCTGCTAACCTGGATTTCTTTTAGCTAAATATGCAGGTTTAAAAATATATACTTGTGTATTGATTTTAAGAAAGGCATTGATGTTTATGGTTAGGTACACATTGGAGCAATGACAGTCGTTGATTGTTTTTTATAAGATAAGTTTAATGCTAGCTAGCAACTTACCTTGGCTTACGGCATTCGTGTAACAGGCAGGCTCCTCGTGAGGCAGGTGGTTAGAGCGTTGGACTAGTTAACTGTAAGGTTGCAAGATTGGATCCCCCGAGCTGACGAGGTAAAAATCTGTCGTTCTGCCTCGTTCCTAGGCCCTCATTGAAAATAAGAATGTGTTCTTAACTGACTTGCCTAGTTAAATAAAGGTGTTAAAAAAAAAACGGCACCCAAAAATACCGATTTCCGATTTATTATGAAAACTTGAAATCGGCCCTAATTAATCGGCCATTCCGATTAATCGGTCGACCTCTAATGAGGACCTGTCTCTCTCTGCGCAACAGGTAATCCTATTCTGCTCCAAGTTTTAATGTCAGGGCTCTCATGAAGTGTTTGATTTGATTTTCAATTGCTTTTGCGTTGACATCAGTGTGATTTAGAGGGACAGAGTGCTGAGTACCCACCATTAGCGACGGGCCTCGAGCAAGTTTAGTAGGCTACTAATGACTATCAGAGAGCACTTTTTGATAAGTTGCTGTAACCCTTGAGTCACATCGAATTTAACTGCGGTCTTGATTCGTGACTGTGGTGTGACAGTATATACGGTCATCGTAACGACCCTCGTCATGAATTTCTAAATGGTCAGAAGGCTGATGGCACAGCCAAAGTGGGATACACACTTCTCATGAGACGGTCACATATTAAATGATTCGGTTCCTCTTTCTTGTGACTCGAAAGTAGCACTCAACTATTCAATGAGTTCTTACACTTCCAGAACATTCTTGTCTTTTTCTATTACACAATTAACAAAAATATGAACTCAACCATTTCAAAGATTTTACTGAGTTTACAGTTCAAATAAGAAAGTCAGTCAATTGTAATGAATGAATTAGGCCCTAATCTATGGATTTCATATGACTGGGAATACAAATATGCATCTGTTGGTCACAGATACCTTAATACAAATGGGTGTGGATCATAAAACCAGTCAGTATCTGTAGTGACCACCATTTGCCTCATGCAGTGTGACAACTCCTTCGATTAGATTTGACAGGCTGTTGATTGTGGCCTGTGGAATGTTGTCCCAATTCTCTTCAATGGCTGTGCAAAGTTGCTGGATATTGGCGGGCACTGGAATCCGCTGTTGAACACGTCAATCCAGAGCATCCCAAACATGCCCAAATTGTATTTGTCACATGCGCCGAATTCAACAGGAGTAGACCTCAGTGAAATTTTTACTTACAAGCCCTTAAACAACAATGCAGTTTTTAGAAAAACACCTAAAAATAAAGTTACAAAAGATTAAAGAGCATCAGTAAAATAACAATAGCTAGGCCATATACAGGGAAAATGGGTGACATGTCTGAGTATGTATGCCATGAAAGAACTGGGACATTTTCAGCTTCCAGAAATTGTGTACAGATCCGTGCGACATTATCACGTTGAAACACGAGATGATGGCGGCGGATGAATGGCACGACAAGGGGCCTCAGGATCTCCTCACGGTATCTCTGTGCATTCAATTTGCCATCGATAAAATGCAATTGTGTTCGTTGTCCGTAGCTTATACCTGCCCATGCCATAACCCTACCGCCACCATTGGGCACTCTGTTCACACCGTTGACATCAGCAAACCGGTTGTGCAAACTGTTTCATCAGCTATCTGGGTGGCTGGTCTCAGACAACCCTATAGGTGAGGAAGCCAGATGTGGAGGTCCTGGGCTGTGCAAGGTTACATGTGGTCTGCGGTTGTGATGCCGGTTGGACGCATTGCCAAATTCTCACAAAACGACGGAGGCGGCTTATGGTAGAGAATTTATGATTAAATTATCTGGTAACAGCTCTGGTGGACATTCCTGCAGTCAGCATGCCATTTGCACGCTCCAACTTGAGACATCTGTGGCATTGTTACGAAACGGCACATTTTAGTGGCATTATTGTCCACAGCACAAGGTGAACCTGTAATGATCATGCTGTTTAATCAGCATCTTGATATGCCACACCTGTCAGATGGATGGATTATCTTGACAAAGGAGAAATGCTCACAAACGGGGATGTAAAAATTTTGTGCACAAAATGTTTGAGAAATAAGCTTTTTGTGCATCTGGGATCTTTTATTTCAGCTCATGAAACATGGGACCAACACTTTACATGTTTTACATTGCTATTTTGTGCAGTCTATCTAGGCCTGTTTCTTTTCAAAATCAATCAAGCACCTTACAGTGAAATGCTTACTTACAAGCCCTTAACCAACAATGCGGTTTTAAGAAAAAAATACCAAAACAAGGTGAGAAATAAAAGTAACAAATAATTAAAGAGCAGCAGTAAAATAACAATAGCGAAGCTATATAAACAGGGGGTGCCGGTACAGAGTCATTGTGCGGGGGTACCGGTTGGTCGAGGTAATATGTACATATAGGTAGAGTTATTAAAGTGACTATTTGTAGATGATTAACAGAGTAGCAGCAGTGTAAAAGGGGTGGGGGGGGACAATGCAAATAGTCTGGGATAGACATTTGCTTAGATCAGGAGTCTGATGGCTTGTTTAGAAGCCTCTTGGATCGAGACTTGGAGCTTGGGCAAAGCTTGCCATGCGGAAGCAGAGAGAACAGTCTAAGACTAGTGTGGCTCAATTAACTTCTAATCAACTGTGGGGGGGACACCTGCTTCCTCCATTGTTTTCAGTGATGATTAAAGGCATGCTTCCCAGCCAAAACATTTCTAAAGAGTTTGTGGATATATTATGAGAACATTTTGAGGTTTAGGTCATTTTTTACAATTACAACAATACTGAATGAACACTTATTTTAACATAATATAATACATCAATAAATCAATTTAGCCTCAAATAAATAATGAAACATGTTCAATTTGGTTTAAATGTTGCAAAAACAAAGTGTTGGAGAAGAAAGTAAAAGTGCAATATGTACCATGTAAGAAAGCTAACGTTTCAGTTCCTTGCTCAGAACATGAGAACATATGAAAGCTCGTGGTTCCTTTTAACATGAGTCTTCAATATTCCCAGGTAAGAAGTTTTAGGTTGTAGTTATTATAGGAATTATAGGACAATTTCTCTCTATACCATTTGTATTTCATATACAGTGCCTTGCGAAAGTATTCGGCCCCCTTGAACTTTGCGACCTTTTGCCACATTTCAGGCTTCAAACATAAAGATATAAAACTGTATTTTTTTGTGAAGAATCAACAACAAGTGGGACACAATCATGAAGTGGAACGACATTTATTGGATATTTCAAACTTTTTTAACAAATCAAAAACTGAAAAATTGGGCGTGCAAAATTATTCAGCCCCTTTACTTTCAGTGCAGCAAACTCTCTCCAGAAGTTCAGTGAGGATCTCTGAATGATCCAATGTTGACCTAAATGACTAATGATGATAAATACAATCCACCTGTGTGTAATCAAGTCTCCGTATAAATGCACCTGCACTGTGATAGTCTCAGAGGTCCGTTAAAAGCGCAGAGAGCATCATGAAGAACAAGGAACACACCAGGCAGGTCCGAGATACTGTTGTGAAGAAGTTTAAAGCCGGATTTGGATCCAAAAAGATTTCCCAAGCTTTAAACATCCCAAGGAGCACTGTGCAAGCGATAATATTGAAATGGAAGGAGTATCAGACCACTGCAAATCTACCAAGACCTGGCCGTCCCTCTAAACTTTCAGCTCATACAAGGAGAAGACTGATCAGAGATGCAGCCAAGAGGCCCATGATCACTCTGGATGAACTGCAGAGATCTACAGCTGAGGTGGGAGACTCTGTCCATAGGACAACAATCAGTCGTATATTGCACAAATCTGGCCTTTATGGAAGAGTGGCAAGAAGAAATCCATTTCTTAAAGATATCCATAAAAAGTGTCGTTTAAAGTTTGCCACAAGCCACCTGGGAGACACACCAAACATGTGGAAGAAGGTGCTCTGGTCAGATGAAACCAAAATTGAACTTTTTGGCAACAATGCAAAACGTTATGTTTGGCGTAAAAGCAACACAGCTGAACACACCATCCCCACTGTCAAACATGGTGGTGGCAGCATAATGGTTTGAGCCTGCTTTTCTTCAGCAGGGACAGGGAAGATGGTTAAAATTGATGGGAAGATGGATGGAGCCAAATACAGGACCATTCTGGAAGAAAACCTGATGGAGTCTGCAAAAGACCTGAGACTGGGACGGAGATTTGTCTTCCAACAAGACAATGATCCAAAACATAAAGCAAAATCTACAATGGAATGGTTCAAAAATAAACATATCCAGGTGTTAGAATGGCCAAGTCAAAGTCCAGACCTGAATCCAATCGAGAATCTGTGGAAAGAACTGATAACTGCTGTTCACAAATGCTCTCCATCCAACCTCACTGAACTCGAGCTGTTTTGCAAGGAGGAATGGGAAAAAATTTCAGTCTCTCGATGTGCAAAACTGATAGAGACATACCCCAAGCGACTTACAGCTGTAATCGCAGCAAAAGGTGGCGCTACAAAGTATTAACTTAAGGGGGCTGAATAATTTTGCACGCCCAATTTTTCAGTTTTTGAATTGTTAAAAAAGTTTGAAATATCCAATAAATGTCGTTCCACTTCATGATTGTGTCCCACTTGTTGTTGATTCTTCACAAAAAAATACAGTTTTATATCTTTATGTTTGAAGCCTGAAATGTGGCAAAAGGTCGCAAAGTTCAAGGGGGCCGAATACTTTCGCAAGGCACTGTACCTTTGACTATTGGATATTCTTATAGGCACTTTAGTATTGCCAGTGTAACAGTATAGCTTCCGCCCCTCTCCTCGCCCCTACCTGGGCTCGAACCAGGAACACATCGACAACAGCGACCCTCGAAGCAGCGTTAAGATTGAATCCCCGAGCTGACAAGGTAAAAATCTGTCATTCTGCCCCTGAACTAGGCAGTTAACCCACCGTTCCATGGCCGTCATTGAAAATAAGAATGTGTTCTTAACTGACTTGCCTAGTTAAATAAAGGTGAAAAACAAATGGCCAAATCGGTGTCCAAAAATACTGATTTCCGATTGTTATGAAAATTTGAAACCGGCCCTAATTAATCGTCCATTCTGATTAATCGGTCGACCTCTATTGAAAACCCACAAATTGTCGCTGAGTTACAGTAGTTCTGCATGGAAGAGTGGGCCAAAATTCCTCTACAGTGACGTACGAGACTGATCAACAACTAAAGGGAGCGTTTGGTTGGAGTCATTGCGGCTAAAAGTGGCATCGTTTTTCACACGGGGGTAGTGGGTGTTGCATAACTTTGTTTATGAAAAAATGAAATAAGTATTGTTCACTCATGTTCCCTTTATCTACTACTAGGTTTTGGTTTAAGATCTGATAACAATCAGTATAAAACAATATGCTAAAGTAGAGAATTAGGAAGGAGCAAAATATTTTCACAGCACTGTAAGCACTGTACATGTAAGTGGGTGTAATGACCCCACCTGAATCATTTTGCCTCTGTGACCTCTTCAGTCTCTGAGAAACAAGTACTGTTTTTAAGCCACAACCCAGGCCTCAGTTACGGCTCAGTAGGAATTGGCCGCTACCCACAATTTGGCCCACAGCTGCAATAGGACAATGACAAGCCTCTGAATGATGACTCAGGAGTATTAAATCCAACTCTGCCCACTGCTCTGAGCCTTTGGCTCATCATTGCTCTCAGTGCCCATTCCTGGTGCCACATAATGAGCGCTTCCGCTGGGGTGTGTATCAAGCCACTGGGCGGAACTTGACTCTTTTGCTGATGCACATCACAACCTAGGCATCATGTCAGTTACTAAAACATGTCTAAATTCCCAGTGCTAACTAGCCCGCTTGTGGCACAATGCTAGCAAGCCAACTCGCCTGTCCGTAACCTATTAACAGGGCTCCGCTCCAGCCTGGCCAGTAAGTATGAGGTTAAACGCTTGTACTATAAACGCCCCCCCAGCTCGCCGCTCTGTTCCGCACCTGCACAATCCAGGGAGGCCCATTGTGGCCATGCCGGTGGCTTCAAAGGCAAAACGGGCACGCTGTCAGTGCTGGCCCCAGTGTTTGTAATTCAGCATGCTCCCCTCCTTGGCCCTGGCGCTAGCTCTTTTGTTGTAGGTCCTACTCCGCCTATACACATGCTAATTAGTTTCATGTGGATTCAGGTTGGTGGTGGTAGTTGTAGCAGCAGTGGTGGTTGCTCAGAAGAAGGTGGGGAGGGGAGCAGGGGGAAGACGGACCAGTTTTTCAGGTTCATAAAGCACTGGAATGAGTCACTAGACTAGCTGCTCTCTCCCTTTCTCTCCTCCGGGGGTGTGAGGGTGTTAGACGATGCCAGATCGGCGTGCGGCCTATGATTTCAGTGGCATTGTTGCAGTAAAACAGAGATGGGTAACATTGATAGGGTTGGGGCTCGTGTCTGTATACCACATAATATTGGCTCGAGTCTCAAATTCACTATCTTAACTGGGAGATATGTAAGTTGGGGCGACTAGGTGTCACCAAAAACTTTATTCATTCAATCAGCTTTGAAATCAGAAATAGTTTGTGTTATCACAAACGAGGTACTAGAGTAGTGAATTGATGTTAGCTTCAGCTGTAAGCTAGCAAGGAAAGTTAGCCTACAGAGGTGGAAGCTACCGGTATCTTCTTGCATTCAAATCAAATCACATTTTATTGGTCGCATGCACATATTTAGCAGATGTTATTGAGAGTGTAGTGAAATTCTCACGTTGTTTTCCCCCACATTGTAAAGTGTTCTAGCCTGTGTTGCAAACGACAATTTACGTTTCAACATTTATGCTGTGTTGCATTAGTCAAGTGGGTTAACGTCTGTGCAGCATAATTGGTGATGCACCCCAGACTCTGAGTGGGTGCAGTGGTTCCTCGGGATAGGCTAGAGCTACCAATGAGTAAGTGGAGCAGGCACGGTGTGCTATATCTAAGGGGACATCGGCTGCGCTGACGGACTTGATCCTCTCGATCAGTAGATTATTTATACATATTTTTTTTTACCTTTATTTAACTAGGCAAGTAAGTTAACAAATTCTTATTTTCTATGACGGCCTAGGAACAGTGGGTTAACTGCCTTGTTCAGGGGCAAAACAACATATTTTTACCTTGTCAGCTCGGGGATTCGATCTTGCAACCTTTCGGTTACTAGTCCAACGCTCTAACCCCTAGGTTACCTGCCGCCCCATGAGACACATTTTACAGTACCCAAAAAGTTATAGATTCAAAGTACCGTAGTTTTGGTTAACCTTGCAACACCAGTGATGTTCCAGAACCATTAAGCATATCTTCATGTGTTCACCCAGGTATTTATCTTAGCTTTATCTCCACTTTATTGATTGAACTTGGCCTCTGGTGACAATCTCAGTCAAATGCAGTGTGGTAGTATTCAGCATGTATGTTGATTGTGTGGTACTAATGTTTGTCGTTGTTTGCTCTAGTTGCAGGAGTCGGTGAAGAGGAAGCTGGAGAGCGCCAGCTCCCCTGTTCAAGTCAACGGCTTCAGCGATGGCTACCCCCCGTCCAAGAAGTCCTGCCTGGACAATGACCCATCCAACGGCGGCATCCCCACTCACTCGCCTCTGGACTCCAAGCACGGCATCAGCGCTGACTCGCTCATACCCAACGGGATCCACCGGCCTGGTGGTGAGCCCGGTGGGGACTCCTCGGGGGAGCAGGAGTTCTTGCTCAAAGAGATGAAGCAGGAGCCCATGGATGACATCTTGCCCTGCATGCTGCCGTCAGGGGGCGGAGCCAGCAACAGCCTCTTCCCTGACCTCAACCTCAACGAGCAGGAGTGGATGGAGCTCATGGAGGAGCTCAACCGCTCTGTGGCCTATGAGGACATCCAGGACATCCTCAACGATGGCTTTGAGGATCGCAAGGACTCCCCTGAGCTGGCCGGACCCACCCCAGGGACATGTGCACAGTCTGGGGGAGCAACGCAGGGAGGGGGAACCTCACAGGGAGGCCTCCTGCCTCCAGACCTGGCCAGCATTAAGACTGAGTTCTCCCCGGCCTCCTCTGCTTTCGAGCAAGACTCTGGCACCGGCTCGCCGCATGTTAGGCCAACGTCATCGGGGCCGCCCATGCAGCGCTCACCGGCAGCGGCTACCACCACTGCCTCCTCCCCGGCCCTGTCCCAACCCCTCAGCCAGCAGCCTCCCCCATCCAGGCAACTCCCTCCCCAGAACCACCACCTCCCCCCGGGGCCTGTCTCCAAAGACCTGTCCCCTGCCCAGCAGCTCCAACAGCTAGCCGCACATCAACAGAGAGCCCAGCAGATGCAATCCCAACTTCAACAGCAGCAACACGCTCAGAAACCGCAGCAAAACCAAAAACAGCAACAACCGCAGCAAGCACCCAAATTCCACACAACTGGATCCCACCCTCAGTCTTGGCCCCCCCAGTCGGCCCCGTCTCGAAGCCCCCTAGGGGGCTCCTACGGCCTGGAGAAGCCCACCAGCCCCTCCCTATACCCCCAGGACTTCCCCAACAAGCCCCAGCTGATGATACCCGTACAGCCCAACAAGGGCTCACCCAAAGCTGCAGCCGGCGGGTACCTGCAGCCCGGGGGCCCCCACCCCAACATGCTTGGCCACCCTGTCGCAGGACCAGGTGCCCTGCTCAGCCACCCTGCAGCAGCAGGCCCTGGGGGCCCGGGCTCTGCAATGCTCAACTACAGCAACACCAAGCCCCTGTCCCACTACGAGGCGGCGACCCAGGGGCCACCACGGGGCCCGCCTAGTGCCCAGAGCCAGAACAAGGCGGTGATGCTATCGCTTCTCAGGCAGCAGCAGCAGATGAAGCAGAAGCAAGGCCTGCCCTTCAGACCACACCTACCCCACGGCCAGGTAAGACTGCAGCTCATTCTCTACAACTCACCATGGCAATTATCACAAGAGTTCTCATTATTTCTATTTGACTAGCTTTGATACCATAGTGTTGGCTTAAAATGTATTCTATAGCAGAGTCAAAAGCTTAGTGATTAGAGTCAAGGATCCAAATAGAAACATCAATATCAGCACTCTACTGCACACATTCTGGTTTTTCATTAAAAAAAAAACTTCCATCCTATTTTTGGGAAGTTTTAGTCTTTCTGATAATGTTCAAGCTTTGCCATGGGGGTACAAAAATAGCAATCAAATATTTTCTTTATCAGAGGGTATTATCTTAACAGCTTGATTTGGCTCCTTTGCCTGTAAATGTTGACCAAAAAGGCCATTATTATCACATCTTTCATTGAGCATGATATTATCCTGATAAGTATCAGTATACTTCTTTAGAGGTTCCTACACAAGTACATTTTCAAGTTATCTGTATTTAAACATGCAAAATAATGAAATGTATTGTACCCTTCTTTCACACCATGGGCTCAGATTGCTTTGCTTTGCTTCCTTAAAGAAGGTCCCTCCCCCAATTGATACATTCTAACTTCTGCACCTCATTGGATTGTTTACAGACATGTCATCACATATTGTCATGTGTAGGAAATTAAACATTAACATTCAAGTCTTTGGCAACAGCTCTGGTGGACATTCTTGCAGTCAGCATGTCAATTGCACGTTCCCTCAACTTGAGACGTCTGTGGCATTGTGTTGTGTGACACAACTGCATATTTTAGTGTGTTTTTTGTTGTTGTCCCCAGCACAAGGTAAACCTGTGTAATGATTATGCTGTTTAAACAGCTTCTGTTTAATCAGGATTATCTTGGCAAAGGAGAAATGCTCACTATCAGGGATGTAAACAAATTTGTGCAGCGGTTTCAAGTGCATATGGAAAATGTGTCATATTTTGTTTGAGCTCATGAAACATGGCACCAACTTAAAAAAAAAAATTGGGGGGGATGAATGTTGCGTTTTGTATTTTTGTGCACTGTACATGTCCATGCATACCCTTTCAGGTAAAACATTAAATTCAGTGTTTGCCTTATATTTAGCTAATTAATGATTGGTTATGCATAATAAGCTTCTAACTTATAGCCTCTTTTTTTGCACAATATGCACGCACCTCTGCTCAGCTGCCCTCTCCTTTAAAAAAAACACACCTTAGCTCTTGGAGTCCCATGCAGGAAAAGCTAGATTACAAGAGTTTGCTGGACATTTTTGTTGTTGCATTTCTTCTACCAATAGACTGCTGAAGAGGGAAGCAAGCTCGTTTTTGCTGAATGGTAAATACAGCATTCAATAGAACTCTCAGGTAGTTTGAACGAAGAGTGAACGTGTGATTGAGGTAGGCAGTTATTTGTTCAGACCAATAACCATTCAATCTTAGTGAAGAGAAGTGAAAGCGTCTAATTCATGTCCTATATTATTCAACTGTCATTAGAATGATGAAGATGAGGACAACGCAACTTATTTAATTGTTGAAGGTGAGGAAGGGATGAAGCAACAGAGGGAGAAAGAGGTAAGATAATAATGGTAAATATTATGAAAGGTGTATATGTGCGTCCGCCTACTAATTATACAAGTAGGCCCCATTTCAGAATTCAAATAAAATTTGCTAGCCTACACTTGTGACTTTGTAGGTTGCATGTGCTGCACCAGAATCCTATGTTGTCTTCTGATTTATCATGGTTTGAACGATGTGTGTAATTCCAGTCCGTATAATACAGTACAGTAATACAGTTCACACACAAAAAAAATATCTAGTCTACTGGAGCTAGTTACATTTATTTACCCAGGAGAACATATACCTATCTAAATCTATGGGCTTTTATGTTTTTCTGTTGTGCGTAATGTGCAGTAGCCTATATCTTATATACAGTGCCTTGCAAAAGTATTCGGCCCCCTTGAACTTTGCGACCTTTTGCCACATTTCAGGCTTCAAACATAAAGATATA